>NW_008824591.1:1059837-1067321 GCF_000699105.1 Pygoscelis adeliae
GAGCACTGCTCCGTGCAGGAACCCTGCTCATTCTGTGCCTCCTCCCGGGTGGGTGGCATCCTCTAAGGAGGAAAGGGCTTCCCCAGGCACAACCCCTCCTCACTGCCTTCAGGGCATTATTTTGGCAGGTTGCCCCTGCAGATGCTTGGATCGGGTCCCTTTGGTCCCCAGAGCCGGCTCCTGTCCCCTGGCTGGGTGGCAGTGCCACCGAGGGGGTGGCAGAGGCAGGATGTCCTGTGCTCACCCCGAATACTCACAGCCCATGACCTTGGGGCTGTCCACCAAGGGACACCTCAACCCTTGCTGTCATGGGGGGCTGCCTGAACTCCCAGGATGTCCCCCCTCGTCACCACCGGGCAGGAGAGGTGGGAGATATAACCGGGAGGGGGGAACGGCTGTGCCACTGTCTCCATCCTTTATCATCTCAGCATCTACCCCGAGAAAGCAGGAGGTTTCGGAGGGGGAAGGGTGGTGGCAGAGCCAGGTTCTCACTTTTTTAAACTGGGGGAGCCGCAGCATTTCTTCCCAAGCTGGGCTGCCAGGAGGCTGTGCCCAAGCTGCCCTCCCCACCCCGGGGGACTGTGCCAGGCTGGAGCAAGAGACCTCAGAAGGGTCTAAACTGGACGTCAGGATTTTTGCAGCTCTAAAAGCGCTGCTGTTCCCTGCCCTGCCCCTGCCAGCCACGCCTGGGGCTGCTGGGGTCTTTGGTGGCTCGTGGAGGGCTGTGCCAACCCTAGCCTGGGGACTGTGCCGGGTGTCCCCGAAGGGAGATGGCAAGCGGTGGGCTGGAGGGCAGAGGGGGAGGTGGAGGAGGTGGCTGGGATCCGGGGGATGCTCAGTGGGAGGCTGCCAGTGGCTGTGGTTGCAGCCACCCTCGGGGGAAGCCTTGGGGTTCAGGCCCAGTTCAGCCGGCGAAGCTCTGGGACCCGTTCCTGACCTGGCCCCGCAGTCCCTTGCAGGACAGGGTGCTCCGGTCCCCTGCAGGGACATGGCACCATGAAAGATGGGGATGGGGGCCACAGCCCTGCTCTGACCTCGGCTCCTCGGGCAGGCTGTTCTAGCGCCTGGCTCAGCCGAGGGGCGATGGATCCGGCTCTGCTCCATCAGGTCTGGGGATTTCAAACCATGCTTCTGATCCTAGGGTGCCTGCACAGATTTCTTCCCTCCTTGGCTTTCAGTGCCTTCCCCGCCAGCTCCCCAGGGGCCGGGTGGGTGTCACTGGGTGGCAGGGAAGGTTTCTGCGACAGCCACTGTGTCGGGGAACCCTGATGATGCTCCCAGCATCCATGCAGGGATGGGGGAAAACATCTGGATTGTCTCCATGCAAGGCCTCGCCACGGGGGAGGCCCATCGGTCCCTCCCGAGGGGATGCTGCCTGGGGAGCACGACACCCTGGAAGATTTCCACCTCCCTTCTTGGATGAGTTGCAGTGGGAAGGAGAAAATCCACCAGCTGCCAGGGACCCGGGGGGAAGCACATGCCGGGGGCTCCCCAGGGAGCCGGAGGTACCAGCTGCAGCACGTGGCCTGGGAAGCTGTCAGCTGGCTCCGCTCCCCAAAATTAATTATCCGGGTGTCTGCACATGTCCTGCTGCTTTGGCAGAGCCAGGGAGCCTCCTCTGAATTCAGTGCCGCTTCCCTGGGGCACCCCGCTGCCCTCTCTGCCGTACCCAGCTGCATGCAGGAGCACCCGCGGGCTCTCCTTGGTGTGACCAGCATCCCCCAGCATCGGTCTGTGGATTCACCAGGCAGGTGGGGACCTGGAGGAAGGGGATCTGGAGGAAAGGGACCCTGGAGGTGGCGAGCGGGGGGGTCCCTGCATGGCCCCTGCGTGTGCTGAAAGCGCTAACATTCTGCAATGCAAGCGCAGCACCTTCCCAGTGCCCCGGGATGGGCAACACGGAGCATCGCTGACTCCGACCTGACAGCAGCAGGACAGGGCTGTGGGGAGCAGATAAACACCCCCCAACACTGGGAGCTGGACCACGGTCCTCTCCTGGTGCTGACCAGTGGCAGATGGAGAAAAGGGACCTTACGCTGGGAGAAGAGGCTCCCACGGTGCACAGCCGAGCCCGGGGCATTTCAGAAATGCCTGGCGCTTCATGTCACCCAGCCCACGGCGCTCCTGGCACGGCACAGCCCAGCATGCGCTTGGTGGCACCCAGCTGGCACCCTGTGCCCCCGCAGATCTCCCAGCCCCTGCCCCAAGCAGCCCACGGCCCGTGTCGCAGCATCCTCACGACTCCTTGGGTTTCCCCTGGCACAAATCCCCATGCCACCCACGTGCTCCACACCCGCAGCCAGGAGAATCGAGGATGTCCCCGTTCCCCGTCCCCAGCGTCTCGGATCGGGTCCATCGGCCTCCACCCAGGATGCCCAGGCTGGAACAGCTGACGAAAAGCCATTTGGGGAGGAGGGAGCCTGAAACTGCTAAAGAATGAAACCGATTTAGATGTGGGTGACACGTTTATTATGCAAAATTATAGTTTGTGCCATCGTTGGAGCAGCTAACTAAAGGTTACAGTGGGAGCTGTATTACCCAGGGCTCAATCATCATAATTACCTCCTGTTAGATCACCTGCTTTGCAACTGAGATGCGTGGCAGGGGAAGCTCCTGTTTACCTCCCTTGGCTACGGGAGCAAGCGCTGATTTGCCCGCAGTGCCAGGACCTTCTCCGTGGGGGCTGTGCGTGGGTTTCCATCATCCCCGTGCGAAAGAGGCTGTTGCATTTTCCCCCTTGGACTCGAAAATGACCTGAATGCAGACGATGGGACTGAGGGCAGACCCACGGGGCGAGGAGCGTGGGGGAGACGGGCTCAGCCCTCCCATGCAGCACCCAGCACCCTTGCGGGATCCCCGATGAGGACCCAAACCGCCCAGGGGCAATCCCTGTTCTCCTCCCACCACACCATCAATCAAAGGTAATTAACTGATGGGGGTGTAGGCAGGGATGCTCACAAGCCCTGGAAGAGGTCACAGCCCGCAGGCTGGCCGGCACCTGGCTGGCCTGGGAGTGGCTGGAGCAGCCTCCATCCCTCCCTGGGATGCGGTGGGATCCCTCCCTGCATCCCCCCCTGGGATGTCTCCATCCCTCCTTGGGATGCAGGACAGCATCTCCCAACTGGGAGGTTTGGGGCAGGGGAACACAAGCCTGTGGTCCAGGCTGCTCGTGTGTGGGCAGGGGGACGGATGCGAGCCAGGGGAGCTGCTGTTTAGTGGGTGATCCCAGTCTGCACCCAAACCGACGTGCGGGTGAGGGTCTCGCTCACTGCTGTGCTCATGCTGGATGCGTCCTCCTGCATGGTGGTGCCGAGCTGGGTCACGTAGCGGTCACCTCCCCGCTGTCACCGAGAAGCCGGGAGCTGCCAGCGCTGCCGGCCCTAAGGATTTGCCATGTTCCCACAGTAAATAGCCACGACCGGGATATTGCTGGTGATTTTTTGGATGCTTTTCATTTTCCTAATGCCAATGAGCGGGCGGGCTGGCAGGGCTGGCAGTGGCTGCAGCGCAGGGAGGGGACCTTTCTGCTGTCCTAGAGCTGCTTCCACTCCGGTGCTTTGCCCAGCCCGTGTGTCAGACCCCGGCGAGGGAGCTGCTGGCTCCTTCCTCCGGGATGCCATATTGCAAAGCAGCTCCATCGCTGCCAGCAGCAGCTTTCCCCAAGTCCTGCCTGCATCTTTGCACAGGGACCTCGCACCTCCCAGCTGCTGGGGAACAGGAGCCCTGCCCTATAGAACGGTAAAAGCCGGAGGTGTTTGTTATTAGCACAAAGCGAAGGAAAAATTTTCCTCTTTAAATTTCCCAGGGGAGAATTCGGAAGCCAGGGGAGATCGGGGGGGGAGGGGATGGGAAGCAGCGATGTGCGCTGGGCTGGGAGCCCCGGGCTCCAGGAGGATGGAGAAGAGGACCCGGGATATGGTTACTCCCTCTCTGGGTGAGCGGGGCCCGATGCACGCCCCACGGCCAGCGCAGCTGAGGTTATCCATCCCCCTCCTTCCTGCACCGGGGTTTTGGGAGCTTTTGCGTGCAGGGTAAGTCCATGGCAAAGCCTGGCGGCAAACCTGCGCTGTCAGCCCACGTCCTCGTGCCTTTGCCTGCTGAGCTTTTAGCACTTTGCTCTTTAATAAGAGCAATTCAGGCTTGTCCAGGAATGAAATTAGGATGGTCCAGAGGGCATCGTGCATTTGGGTTTCTCCGGTGTTTTTGGCATCTGCCCGGGATGCCCCATGTGCTGCTCCCACGGGAAAAGATGCCTCAATTTTATCGCTGTATGGACTTGTAGGAGATGCTGTGCTCAGCGGGGCTGTGTTGGGATTAAACTGACGCGTCCTCCGGAGCACTTTTTCCCGCCCAATCCAGGTCTGTGGGATCAAAAGGGGATTTTTCTCTGCAGTCACTGCCCTTCGGGGAAGCCAAGCCATGATGTGGGGCACGGTGGTGAGCACCTCGAGGTCTGGAGGCACCCAGATTCGGGTTGGCAGCATCTGGGTTTGCCCTGCAGATGCTCGGGGCAACTTTGGGTTGGGATGTCAGCAAGTGCATGAGCTAGTTTTGCTCTTACCCTCGAGCAGGACTTGCTCTGATTTGTGTTTGCAGCATTATAAGCCAAAGTGACAGTTTATACAAATAGCCTGAAATCCTATCTGGAGAGACTCAGGTTGGATTTTATTTTTTTTTCCTGGCTTTCGTGAGGGTATTAAAGAGAGCTGAACTCTGCCGTCATCCCCGAGCATGACGAGACCGGGATTGATGGAGCAATAACGCACCCTTCCTTTCTCCTAGCGACTCCATCCTATGGATTTCAGCAGCAAAACCCACCTCTTGTGCTCGTCTCCCTGTTGGCATCCAGGAGTTACGAGGAATGAAGATTGTCAGTCTCCCGTTTCGGAGTCCTTCATTCTCACCCTTTGCCTTGAACGGGAATTTAGGTACCAATATCCAACAAGCCTGGATGAGCCCCACGCAGAGCCAGTGAAGGGAAGCCTTTGTGTTCAGCCCAAGCTGGTATTAGCTAGGACACGTCTCAGGTTTTAGCGTGAGAAAGAAATTTCTAAGTCCTACAGCTGGAGAAAAAATCCTAAAAAAATGTCAGCCCTAAAGCATGCAAAAAGGAAACCGAGGGTGAAAAAAGGCAAGTGAAGGATGATCTTTAAAAGCATCCTTGTAACCCAGGGAGAGGTTTGAGTGGAATAATTCAGGATTGGGGTATGAGCAGGGATGGGACTGAGCCTAGACCTCGTCCTGCCCCCCTGCAGGGCAGTGATGGGGACCAGGGACGGAGCAGGGGAAAGGGAGAAGAGGGATGTCAGGATGATGAGAGGGACATGAGGATGATGGAAGGGAGGAAGAGACACTTCACCGTGTCCCAAACCGATGGAGGAGGCAATCCAAGAACAAGCAGGAACTGTGGAGAAGAGGGAAAGCAGGTCAGGCTGCGGGATGGCTGTCCAAGAGCAAGAGCAGGGAGGAAGGTCAAAGTGCAAAGCAGGACACAACGGGAAGGGGCTTAGAGGGTAACGGGAATTACCGCTGTAAGTCCATTAGTCTAACAAGGAAGATCCACTGCTCAGCAGCAAGGGGAGGTGGTGGGAGCCCACGTGTTGGATGCCTTTCGAGCAATGGTGTTTGCTGGAAAGTGCATCTCATGGAGAGGCCAACCCCACGGGTACCGGGATGCGCTCGACCATTTCAGACTGGGCCAGAGATTTGGGGAGCTGCCAGCGTAACCTCCTCTCTGAAAACCTGCTGGAACGATTCCTCAAAGCTTTGGGAAGGAGCTGAGGCCACGCGGCGAGGAGGAGCCAGGGAAAAATGGGGGAGAAAATAGTGTGAGACCTTGATGATGATCCGAGCATCCAGGCGTAGGTTCACTTGGGTCCCTGCACTGCTTCGCTCCGTGCTGTGCCACCATCACTCGAAAGGTGCCAGGCAGGTTCTGAGCTGGCCCAGGCACCTTCCCAGCCTGCCTGGAAACCTGGCGATTTACGGACAAAAGTGCCGGTCCATGGTCGGAGAGGTTTCGCTGCCGAGGGCAGGCAGCCGGGGGCCAGCATCCCCCCACGGGCAGGCGCTGGCAGCTGCTTCCCTCCCAGCACCGCTTCCAGGAGGGATCATCATCTCGAGGCACTTAGGCTGGGAATTCCCTGTGCTCTGGGCTCGAAGCAAAACCTGTTCTCCATGTCACTCCGCATCTCCACGTTAAATATTCCTGCACCAGCCAACATCCCTGGGGCCTTTTCCCTTCTCATTTTCTCCCCCTGCCCGATGAGTTTGGGACAGTATTTATTCCCATCCTTCCCCCTCGCCTGGATCCTGGGAGCTGTTTATGGGCTGCTGACAGCTGACAAAGCCCATTCCTACATGGCAGTGGGAGCCTGCTCGGCATCTCCTGGGCTCCGGCACCGGCAGCGCTGCCGCTACGGCGGCTGCCGCTACGTCGGGCAGGAACGCTGCTGCCCGCAGCCACATCCCTCGAGATGAAACCGCCGGGACCAAACCTGCTGCCTCCGTGGGAGATCTCTCAGCTCTCCAGATTTTATCCTGTGTTTAATTATTGCCATCTGCTGTTCCAGGCTCCAGGGGCTGCTTGGTCTGTCTGGTGGCTGTTGGTCTCTGGTTAAATCAGCCCCGCTGGATTTTCCTCCCCTGTGGACTCATCGTTGATTTTCCTGGATGATGGTCTCATCCCTTTCTGATCCAGGGCAGCTCTTTCCTTCCCGGCTTGCAACACTCATTTAATTCAACGTTACGGTTACGCTTTGGTAAATCCTTCCCATTTTTCATTGCGTTCATCGTCTCTTAATAACATCCACATCGTGGGGTTGCCAGTGGATTTTCAGAGGGCTTGCGCTGGGCTGCACCATTTCCCAGCCTGTCATCGACAGAGCATGGCACAGACCTCATAACACATTGAATTAAACGAGCATGAAGAATCCCCTTTATAAAGAAAGCCAAGAACATTAAATGGTCCAAACCCACACTTCCAAATTAGCTAACAACCCATCAACCACTTTGAAGCTGAAAAAGCAAATCCTTATGCCTATGGTTAAATGAATCCTTAACAAAACTTTACAGCCATCGCCGTAACACCTCCCCGGTGCTAAACGCCCCGGAGCATTTCTGGTTCATGTGCCCTGGGAGGGGGAATGCGTTTGGCAAAGCTGGCCAGTGTTGTGTGACCATGGTGGGGACCGCGAGATGTCCCGTGGTCCCCATGCTCCGGGTGCTGGCTCCGGCAGCAGCCACAGATGCTATTTCGGGTGAGCCCGTGAGCATGGTCTGCTCCTTCCCGCCCCCCCGGCACCCCAAGTTGTTGTGTTAGAGGGAACATCCCTGCCACGATCGCTGGGGAGGATTCGCGGACGTGCTGCCCATGGAAGTGTCTGACCCGATCTGAACCCTTGGTCTCTTTGGCTGCTCCGTCCCTGGGGTGGTTCACACCTTTCTCTGCCCGTTCAGCATCTTCCTTTCTTCCTCCGGGGCTT
>NW_008824591.1:1067374-1071282 GCF_000699105.1 Pygoscelis adeliae
ATCAGAGCGAAGACCTCCACCCCCAAACCCTGCTGCTCATCCTACCCAAACCCCCGTGGGAAGGGACCGAGCTCCTCCTAACACCCTCGGCCGGTTTCCTCCCGTTGACGGCAAAGCCCAGGTCTGGCACGGGGTGGCCGTAGCGTGTCCCTGCCCGCCACTGCCTGCGCCTGGTGTCACTGATGCTGGCGGTGGGGAAAGGGGTGGCTGTTTCCAACCCAGGTCAGTCCCTTGGCTGGGTCCATCCTGCAGCTTCCTTGGCCCAAGGCTGGTAGAGGAGGAGGAAGAGAGGGAAGAGGAAGGGGGGGGTTGAGTGCTTCTCACCCCAAACCGCTCTCCCTCCCAGGGCTGATGCTCTGGGTCTCAGTAGGGGTGTCTAGCTGTAGCACCTGCTTCACAAGCCATGGATTTTTTTCACAAGCTTTTTTGGGCTTGGATGAGGAGGCTTGGAGCAAAGAGCAGGCAAGCAGGGAGCAAGGGCTGGGGCAGGAGCCCTTCCTCCTGCTGCCCACAGGTACAGGAGCTCCCCAGGCTGCTCCAGGCTCCAAACGCTAAAGATGAGCAGTGGGGCAGCACCCAAAACAGGGGTCAGGAGGTGTTTCCTGCAGCGGATCATCCTGCAAGGAGCTTGGATGCCGAAGGCAAGGTCTAATCCTGCACAGGCTGCCCAGGCAGTCCGGACACTGGGCATGGGGTGGGGATCTGCAGCAGCAAGTGATGGGAGCGGCACATCCCGGCCACGGTGGGATGGCAAAATCTCGCTTCTCTGCACTATCATCTCATGATCACTTTGCATCCCGCCCGCCGGCCTTGAGCCAGACCATCACCTTCCCCTCTTGTGCTTTAATTGGTCATCACCACAGCCAAATTATGTTACTGAGCATCCCCAGCCCAAACCAAGCAGCTCAGTGCGTGTCCATGCTTCTCGCCTGTGTGGCACAAGAGCGTCAGGGCTCAGCAGCACCACGGAGACGGAGCTCTTGTGTTGGGAGGGTGTTGCGTTGCGTGAAGATGCCCAAGGTTTGGGGGCATCCCAGCCTGGATATGGCCTTGTAGGACATTTTCTGGTCTCCCGGTGGCCTCTGTGCAAAAGGCAGCTTTTGCTACAATGGGGCAAGGGACTTGACCAAGGGGACACGACACGTCCCAGCGCCGTGTCCTCCCTCCACCCCTTCCCAGTATCTTCCACCGCAGCCCGTCGCCTAGGGGGATTAAGGCTTATTTCTGCCCTACCCTCCTATATCCCATTAGGGGCATTAAAGCAGGAGCCAGCAGCCCCGAGGAACTTCCATGTGACTCCAGGAGCTTTCTTAAGTTGAGACCACGTTAAGCCTCCCAGAAATGGTCCCTGCTTAGAGGGGGAGATCCCCGCTTGCTGGGCAGAGGCCCGGGGTTTACGCAACGTTCTATGCCCAGCACTGGGTTGGATTTGCTGCCTGTGGGACCAGGAGGACGCGGCAGCACTCGGCACGGGGCAGGCGTTGGCACCTTGGACCTTGCTCCCAAGGGAGCCCAGGGATGCAGGGGGACAGGGGACAGCCCCATGGGCTCCCCGTGACAGCAGTGCTGCATCCCAGGAGTACTCAGGATTCCCCCCCGCCGTGACAACCCCCCAGGGGTTTCGGTCCCCTGCGGGGGTCCTAGCAGCTTTTCTGTCCGTGCCAGCATGAAAGTCCTGATCTCTCTGCACAGCTGGGTGAGCATACGGGGTGTAACCCCTGGCCGCGCCCTGGGCACCCTGTCCCCGGCGTCCCTGGAGATGTTTAGCTGCAGGAGGGAGACGGGCAGGATCCAGCCTGGTCCTCAAGGCTCTTTGTTGCCTGGTTCTCCAGCGCTTGAGCCAGCAGGAGCTGCTGGGGCTGCCAGGAAGGCAGCTTTGATCCAGCCCTGCAGGGCTCCTGTCTTGCTGGGATGTGGAAGGAGTCAGTCTGCCCGTCTGTCTGTCTGTGTGTGCAGCATGTGTGCGCACGTGTACATTCATGTGTATATGCGTGTGTGCATGCATGCCTGCGCGTGTGCATGCATGCCTTTATGCGTGCGTGCATGGGTGCATCTGTGTGTGTGCATGGTTGCATGGGTGCATGCATGACTTTATGCATATGTGTATGTGTGAACATGACTGTGCACACGCGTGTGCGTGTGTATGCTTGGGCACGCTCACGTGCTCACACCGTCACGCAGGCCTGGCCTGTGAGCCCCGGCTCACCCCAGCCCCTGTTCCCAGGCAGTTGCCAGGGTGACACGGTGGGTGCTCCGGAGCCGTCACGTATGTTACATGCCGCCTGCCCGTGTCCCGGTGCCCGGAGCAGGGGCTGCAAGGCCAGGGGCTCCCGCCGGCTGCGCAGGCGTTGCTGGAGGGTGCTCGGTACAAGAGGAAGGACGTGAACTTGAACGTGTGGTGTGTGGTGAGAAACTCTGTGACCAGGAGGTGACACGGCTCCGGCACTAACAGGAGCTGGCAGCAGCCCTCGCACTGACATAGGAATGCATGCATGTGCTTGCGTGCATACAGGGCACACGGCATGCACGCATGTGTGCCAGGGGGTGCCATGCATGCACATGCATGTGCCACAATGCACCATGCATGCACACACGTGTGCCAGGGGATGCCACGAATGCACATAAATGTGCCATGGGACACCACACGTGCACACACGTGTGCCAGGGGATGCCATGCATTCACACACATGTGCTACAATGCAGCATGCATGCACATATATGTGCTAAGGGATGCCAAGCATGCACATACGTGTGCCATGGGACACCGTGCATGCACATGTGTACCAGAGGGCACCACTCATGCACACCCTGGGGCTCAGCTCCAGCTGCATGTGCACGTACATTCAGACACAACAGCCCAGCCAGAGGTGATGCAGGCAAACGTGCACATACATGTGCCAATGCACACGCAAATGCATGCAGTTCTGGAGTGCCGTAGGTGGTGCATGTGTGCACACACACCTGCGTCGGCAGCATCGCGCCTCCACTCTGTCTTTGCCATGGCACAGCCACCGCTCACAGGGCCACCGACCCTGCCCTCGTCACACACCTGAGCCTCGCTCCATGCCTCAGTTTCCCCACCTGAAAAGGGCCTGGGTCCTGCCCCGCGCAGGGCAGACGCCCCGTGACTAATCACCTCCCAGGTTAATCATTCATTTCTCCTCCTCACACGCAGCCGGGGTCACTCGTCCCGCTCAGCACGGCGCCTGCGCCCAAGGACTCGGGGACCTTGGCTCGTCCTCCGCCAGAGAGTGATTCCCAGGGGGACGCTGGTGAGTTCATGCCCCCCACAGCAGGACAAGCTCCCACCGCCACCAGCTTGGGGACACCAGTCCCAGCATTGCCACCAGCATCCGGCCTGGAGGGGACGGGGCTGCTTGAGTGATGGCTTGGGGGTCCCTGCGCCCCGTGAGCAGGTAGAGGGGGTTTGGGGAGGGTGGAGGCCACCCCTGTCCCTGCAAGGTCCTGTGCCACCCTTGTGCCACCTCCCGCCTGCAGCTGCAAAACCCTTCTGCAAAAGTCAAAAATTTTTACCAGTGCTGAGCAAACATCCCGGTAAGTGGGGGGGTCGGATCCAAGCTGGTGGGATCTGCCCGGTGCCCGGTGCCAGGGTACCGCTGGCCCGGTGCCAGGCCCGCTCGAGGGTACCCCAGCATCACCACTGCCCACCCTGGCTCAGCAAGAGCCGCTCTCCAAGGGACGCGGTGGGGTCCCCAGGTTGAGGACGATGTGCCCTTGTCGTCCGGCACCGCAGCTGGTCCCACTGTGCCCTCTCAGCCGCCTTTGCTGCCCCACCTCCCAGCTGGGTGCCACCTCCATGTCCCCATCTCTGCTCCGCACCCACCCCTTGCTGCCATCCCCTCCTCCTGCCTACCCACCAGGGACGAGGGGGTCCCTTGCCCTTCGCA
>NW_008824591.1:1071629-1071994 GCF_000699105.1 Pygoscelis adeliae
CGCTGAGGACCCCCCTTCCTCCATGATGTGGTGACCAGTGGGGGTCACAGCACCTAAAGGTGCCAACCCTGGGGACGGGGGAGTGCCGCGGGCAGGGTGGCCCCTGCCTTCGCTCCTGGAGTGCCTGCAGTCAGGGTGGGCAGAGGGGGTTGTAGAGGGCTTAGCCCCGCTCCCCGGGCAGCTGCAGGCAGGGGATGCCGCCTGCCCTGAACTAGAGCATCCTGCCGGGACCAGAGCCACCCTCCGCGCTCAGGGGCTGGGTGGCACCTTGCCCAGCAGTGCTGACGGGGAAGGGGACCGTGTTTTTCCAGCGTTAGCATGACCGAGGTGGAACCCGTGCTGGACTTCGCATCCTCCGGGAGAAC
>NW_008824591.1:1072375-1072770 GCF_000699105.1 Pygoscelis adeliae
CCGGGCCCGCACCCCCCTCCGCCGTGGGGGGAGCATCGCAGGGCGGGGACCTGCTGTGACGAAGGGGCGATTCCCACCCACGCCCTGGGCGAGGACCCGGGGGGGTGGAATTTATTTGCTTCCCCGGTGCGGAGGAATATTCTTCTTCTGGGGCATTTTGCAGAGTCGAGAGCAGGGGGTTCGCCGTGGGGGCTTTCTCCTCACCGCAGGAGCAGCCTGCGGGTGTTTCTAGCTGAGTGTGGTGTTCACTGTGATGTTTTGGGTACCACCGCCGTCTCCTGGCCTTTCTTCCTGGGTGATCCAGGAGCCTTTTTCAAGAAGAGGGAGGGGAAACACTGCACAACCCCAACAGCCCCCCCAGCCCTTAAGCAAACCCCACCCCCCCAGCAGCACGC
>NW_008824591.1:1074879-1075772 GCF_000699105.1 Pygoscelis adeliae
TGTGCGCGGGTGCTTGTGGGCAGTGGCACCCATGCGCGCGGTGGGTGTCTGTCAGCGTGGGTGTCCGTGTGCGTGGGTGCTCCTGTGGGTGGGTGTCCATGTGCGTGGGTGTCTACGTGCATGGGCAGCCATGTGCATGTGTGTTCACATGCATGTGTGTCCGTGTGCATGGGCGCTCATGCGCATGGGCACCCATGTGCGTGTTGAGTCTCTGTCAGCATGGGTGTCCGTGTGCGTGGGTGCTCCTGTGGGTGGGTGTCCATGTGCGTGGGCAGTCACACGTGTGAACATCCACATCTCATGGTTCCGCAGTCTCGGGGGAAGCCTGGGAGCACGTGTGGGGACCAGGGCTGTGCAGATTTGGGACACCGACACCAGGGAGGGTGAGGGGACAGGGGACAGCCCCTGCCCTCTTCGTTCCCCCCAGGGCCATGCGGGTGGGTGTGAGTGGGGGCTCTGGTTCCCCGGGGACTTGTCCGGGGAATAAATCATCCGGCTTTCCCTGGAGAGCCGTCCCCTGCGGGGTGTCCCAGCCAGGGTGGGGGGACACCCATCCCACAGGGTCTGGTGCCCGTCCCCCCCAGGACGCGAGAGGAGGGGGTCCCGCTCGGAGGCAGTGCCGGTGGGAGGAGGCTGAACACGAGCTCCTGGCTATTTTTGGGCATCTGCGAGGACACCTTGGGGCCAGGGAGAGGGAGAAAGTGTCCCTGCGTCCCTCCCAGACCTGGTCGCTTTGACCCTGATGTCCCTAAGATGGGGGGACACGCTGCGGCCACGGGGCTCAGGGACACCTGATCCCCCCAGCTGGGACCCTCCGCTGCCCAGGGACGGGGGCAGGAAGTGGCGCAACCCCAGGGGGCTGCTGGGCAGGGGACACCGAATCCCACGGCCAC
>NW_008824591.1:1076370-1077295 GCF_000699105.1 Pygoscelis adeliae
GTGTGGTGTGGTGTGGGGGTGCTGTGGGGGGTGGGGTGGGGGGGGGGGGGGGGATGTCCGTATGCGTGGGTGCCTGTGTGCACGGGTGCTCCTGTGCGTGGGTGTCCATGTGCATGGGAAGCCGCGTGCATGTTTTCATGTGCGTAGGTGCCTGCGTGCATGGGTGCTCATGTGCATGGGCACCCACGTGCGTGGTGGGTCTCTGTAAGCACGGGTGTCTACATGCATGGCAGCTTCTGTGGGTGGGTGTCCGTGTGGGTGGGTGTCCTTGTGCATGGGCAGGCGTGTGCATGCGTGTTCATGTGCACGGGTGCTTGTGTGCATTGGCACCCATGCGCGCGGTGGGTGTCTGTGTGCGTGGGTGTCCGTGTGCGTGGGTGCTCCTGTGGGTGGGTGTCCATGTGCGTGGGCAGTCACACGTGTGAACATCCACATCTCATGGTTCCGCAGTCTCGGGGGAAGCCTGGGAGCACGTGTGGGGACCAGGACCGTGCAGATTTGGGACACCGACACCAGGGAGGGTGAGGGGACAGGGGACAGCCCCTGCCCTCTTTGTTCCCCCCAGGGCCATGCGGGTGGGTGTGAGTGGGGGCTCTGGTTCCCCGGGGCCTTGTCCGGGGAATAAATCATCCGGCTTTCCCTGGAGAGCCGTCCCCTGCGGGGTGTCCCAGCCAGGGTGGGGGGACACCCATCCCACAGGGTCTGGTGCCCGTCCCCCCCAGGACGCGAGAGGAGGGGGTCCCGCTCGGAGGCAGTGCCGGTGGGAGGAGGCTGAACACGAGCTCCTGGCTATTTTTGGGCATCTGCGAGGACACCTTGGGGCCAGGGAGAGGGAGAAAGTGTCCCTGCGTCCCTCCCAGACCTGGTCGCTTTGACCCTGATGTCCCTAAGATGGGGGGACACGCTGCGGCCACGGGGCGCAGGG
>NW_008824591.1:1079555-1079948 GCF_000699105.1 Pygoscelis adeliae
GGCGTCCCGACGGTGGCACCCGCGGCCTGTCCCTGAGCCCCGCGGGGCTCCGGGGCGAGCACGAGGACGCCCAGCATCGTCCCCTCCGAGGGACAAAGACCCCCGGAGCCGAGAAACCCCAGGGAAGGAGGGTAACGGCAGGTCTTGCTCTCTCCCCGCAGTCTGTGGTCACGCTGGATGGAGGCAAACTCGTCCACGTGCAGAAGTGGGAGGGGAAGGAGACATCGCTGGTCCGGGAGCTGAAGGACGGGAAATTAATTCTGGTAAGGAAACAGAAATGGTTTTAAATCGGGGGGGTTCAGCCCGGGACAGGACAAGCCGGGAGCTGCCCCGGCTCAGCATGACTAACCTCCCCACCGCCATTTCTGCCACCAGACTCTCACCATGGGCAAC
>NW_008824591.1:1079987-1080546 GCF_000699105.1 Pygoscelis adeliae
ACCATGGCCAACCGCGTCTCCACCCGCACCTACGAGAAGGCGACATAAGACAACGTCCCCAGCTCCCCCACCCGTCACCCGGTGCCGCATTCGCCCCCCGCATCGCCTCCATCCTCGCCCCGTGCCGGGCACGGCTCGCCGTGGCCTCAGAGCCCGCTGCACCTGCTGGGGCTGCCTGCTGCCCCCGTCCCCATCGCCTCGTGGGGCTGCGTGGGGCTTGGGTGGTGGTTTCGTGGTTTGTTTGTTTGTTTTTTTATTAATAATGGGAAAACCCACATGGAAAAATAATAAAGGCCATGTTGTTACAGCTCTGTGATCAGTTTACTTGGAAAAAGGCTTTTTTGGCACGTGCTCACCCGTAACGTTGGGTCTCGGCCAGGCTGTGGGAGGAGCGCGGGGGGGTGAACCCAGCCCTGGCACCCTGGCAGTGAGGGCGTTAAACCATCAGCGATCCCAGTAGCCCACCTCAGCTGGTTCTCTGAGCTGTGGAAATAAGAGAGGTCGTTACAGTTAGAAATGTGCTTTCCCGGGGGGGGGAGAATTGTTTACTCCCACTGCA
>NW_008824591.1:1080619-1090735 GCF_000699105.1 Pygoscelis adeliae
GCGGGCACTGGCCAAAGCTCAGCTGATGGTGCACGCCCAGCAGCAGCCGAGCCAGGAATCAAGGTCACGAGCACTTCATGTCTGGGTTTGGGAAGGGAACCGGCCCAAAAGGGGGCACTGGGCTGTGGGGAACTGGGGCGAGAAGCACTGGAAAGGGCAAAGCACAGGGAGAAGGGGCAGGCTGCCTTCAGCAACCCAGAGTCCTTCCCCTGCTACGCCAACGGGCAATCGCCAGCCCCACTCTCGCTTCCCCAGAGAGCGAGGCGCCAGGAGTGACTCAGCTCCCCCCGTTCGGCACATCTGCCCCGGCAGGGACAAGCCGCCCCCAGCAGACTTCCTCCGTGGTCACCGCAGCCTGGAGCAACCCCAGACCCGGCGCGGGACAGCCCAGCCCTCCGCCATCCCTTCCCCCCTGACGTTCAGCTCCGGTTACAAGATTTATGCTCCAGTTGCTCGTTACCAGAAGGCACCAGGCTTCTCAGAGGGGTCACCTCATCGCACACCCCCTTCCCACCCCAGGGAACCTCTGAAAGCAGCCAGGACTTTCAAAAAACCCTTTAACGCAGGTCACGTCCCCTCCCACAACAGCTAGCCCTATTTTTTCACTGCCCAAGATGAAGCGTGGAGCATATAAAAGAAAAGACCCAGTACGAAGTACAAACGGAGATTGGAGAGATTTATTTTCCATCACCTACCAAGGCGGCAAACACACCACAGTTAATGTTTATTTTAAATATCTCCACTCCCCCATTTGCTTCTTCCTCTTCCACTCCCAATGTTTGCAGACAAAATGAGCGAGGCTGGGGGAGGGTTTGCGGACCAGAGGCAAGCAGCTCTGCACCATTACGGGCTGGGAGGACGTAGCGCCATCGCAGGGCCCAGCAACGACCAGCCCTGTCCCCGAGCGCAGCGCAGGGACGAGCAGGGACGAGCGTGACTCCACCTTTTACAGGCAACTGGATGGGGGCTGATGTCATGCAGGCTGGGTGCAGCTGGCCGCACTGTCCAGGGGAGCCACCGAGCACTGGCAGCTTACCCAGCGAAACGTGAGGCTACAGGATGGGAGAGGTGCCGACGAAGGGGTGCAATTAGCCAGTTTTGGCAGGAGCGCCTACTGGTGGGAGAACATGGTAGCCCGCGCCTAGGAGGACAACTTGTATCAAAGTCAACACCTTTAACACCACATGCCAAGCGTTACTTTTAGGAGAAGGAAACTCCTTGTCCCTGGAGCAAGGGGCGCGCCGATTCAGTTCTGCTCGCTCCTCGTGGTGTGCACCAGGGACTCACAATGCCGGTACCCCTGCCTGCCTGCTCGCTCAATCCCGGGGCTTCTTCTTATGCTTCTTTTTCTTCTTCTTCTTCTGAGCCTTGCTGGGCTTCCCCGAATGCCTGGTCCTCTTGCTGGCCAGCTGAGCCCCATCGCTGTCCGAGTCCGAGCTGTCCGAGTCCGACTCAGAGGACTGCTTATTCTTGTGCTTCTTCTTCTTCTTCTTCTCCTAGCAAATGAAGGAAAATAAATAAAAAGCCTTGCACATGGGAAAATTGTGACTTGGGCTCACCAGGGTAGCGAGACACTTTCTGTAATGAGTGCCTTACAAGCTGTGACAGGGGCAAGCCTGCTCCGACACGGAAGGCACACACAGCCTCTGCCCCAGCGAGTCAGGATTTAACCACCGCTGTCGGTCCAGAGCCGCACCGGGCAGGGTTCGGCAGCTATCAGAGCAGAGGGGCACAAAAACGTAAATCCAAGCCTGAAAACTCAGTCAAATCACAAGAAGAGAGTCCTTGCCATGCCTCCGCGGTCAGAGCTTACTCCATTATTTAAGGCTATTCTTTATTAATAGAGGTTGGCAGGATGAAGCCTTTTTGCCAGCGAAAGGGGTTTCTAACATAGCCAGCTGGATGCGCCATCCCTGCTTCCCCACACCATCATCAGCCCACAGACTGCCAGGAAATGAGCGCCGATGCGCTGGAGCACTAATGACGGCACACCCTTCTCCCTGCAGGAAAGCCCCAGCCCAAGAAATGCCAGCCAGAGTTTCTTGCAGCTGCCTCTCGAGGGCAGCCGGGATGAGGAAAGCGCCCCTTTTGCAAGCAGCAACTCTTTGCACAATCTCAGAACAGATTGCACACCCTCCTGCTCTCGCAGCTTCCCTCCCTCTCCCCCCGCACACAGGCAGAGTCCAGGGGCAGCACTGAGCCCCCCGGGCCGTGTTTCTGTGAAGCCCTGAAGCAACAGCTTACACAGAGCTCAAGACCCATCATTTGGATGCAGAATAAGAACAGCTGGTGCTGGCATAAAGCTCATAAGGAACTTTGAGAGGATCTAAACCCTCAATCTGAGGCATCTGACAGTAACTACCAAGCAGAGATTACTCCGAGATCAGTACCGCGGTACACTTTCCCCTTGAATCGCATTGGGCAGAGCGTCCCAAAGCAGATAAAGGCTATTCAGTGCTGCAGTACAGCAATTTGTGTATATTTAATGAGAAAGCAGTACTGGGGGAGAGATCTGATCTGCCTGTGCTGGCAGCACGCACAGCCCAGCTGCTAGCCCCGCTCTGCCCGTTGCTTCACCCCCTTCCAGCAAGGAGCAGGAAGAGAAGCGCTGACCACAGCTCTCGGGAGCCGGCCGTGCCCTCCGAGCACCAGGGCAGCCTAACGGCTCGGTAAATCACCGCCCTCCGACCGGAGCGGGCCAGCGTTGGAGGCAGGCTGGGCAGCCAGCACCAACCCGAGCGGTCCCGGTGCCAGGAACAAAAGTGGCTCAGAAGGCGTCAGCCGGCGCGGTCGGCTTTTGTGCACAAATAAACGAACATCCAAATCTGACCCCAGCACAACTCACCTTTCTAATCCACTGAATACCCGCAAAACCATTGCGTAGACCAACTCTCGGAACAAGACAGAAGATATTTTTTCAGGTATATTTTAGGAAGATGCTTTGAAAAGAAATGACTGTCCTGCAAAAATCAGGTATTTTCACTTATGCCCCTTGGTTCTGGGAAGTAAAGGAAAGCAGCATGCAGGTGAGAGGGCCCATAAAAAAGTAATTTTAATATTTTTCACGATTAATATAAAGCACTTCAAGATTGCTAAGATCAGTAAGGGTTCCAGCTTTCCACCCAAGCCCAGCAACACCGGCCTCCAAGGAGGATCCACTGATCTCATCCATGGTCACATCAACATCAAAGAGGGACCGTCCTGTGAAAACGGTGACTGTGAATTTTCGTTCTCTTCAAGGACGTAAAGAGGACATCAGGAAAGAAGCAAAAGAGGGTTCCATGAAGCAGAGATGGGCCAGCAAGGCAACCCAAGCCCATGGGATTGCCTGCAATAGGCTTAGACAGCACCAGTGAGGAATGCAACCCAGCAAGCAAAGCTTGCTGCTTTGACTAAGCCATATAGCAGCATTTTTGCTTAAAGCGAGCTGCACCTTCCCAAGTGATCCATGTGCGCTCACTGGAACTGGTGCACCTGTAAGACCGGGCACAATCTTCCCCAAACTTGCTGCAATCCAGCATCCTCTTCTCTTCCACAATTTAACTATGCAGCCAGGTGCCAGCGATACACGTACTGCTGCTAGCTGCACAGATGAGGTTCTATCCCCTAGTCAGAGCCCAGCTCCTTTCCCCCTGCACATACTTTACCTTTACTGGATGCATCTCCTGTAGACTGGTGTCACCCCGGGTTTGTACAAACACGCCCCGCAGTTGAGATAGCACAGCAGCATTGCAGCTGGGGTCAGAGTGAGCTCTTGAAGCAGAGCGTGAGCAAGGAGCCATGGCCATGGCACTGCCTCCCATGCTGACCACCACCTCTGGAGGGCCAAGCTCTCTGTTAGCAGCAGTAGTGAGTCTCCTGAGCCTGCGCCAACGGGTGGAAGGAGCCCAGGGCATTCACTTCAAGGCATCACTAGACCAGGAAAAGGAGTCTTGGTAAGCCAGACAAGAAGCCAGGCTTCCCCCCACTGTCTACTTTAAAGAGGCTGAATGATGGTTTGTTCAGAGTGTGGCTGTGCACAGGCCTTGGGGAGCAGCACAATGGGAGATGGACAGCGGTCAAATGACAGTCCCAAACATAACACAAACGTGTTTTACATTCCACTACGGAAGGGAGCGTAATGGGAGAAGCCTGGAGCCCCCAAGCCAACAGCTCCACTTATTTTCTTTGCCAAGAGCGTCCCCAACGACCTCAAGGCCACCCTTGGGCTTGCAGAGAGTTTTACTGGGAGAGGTTTGCTGTAAGTCACCCCTGTCTTGGCAGGGCCATTAGTGCTTCATGAGGAAGCAGAAGGCAGCAGCAAGCCCAAGGGCACGGTTATGCCAGTCGCAGGACGACAGGCAGGACGAGTCCTCGGGGAGGCCGCCCTCCTTGGCCAGCTGCTGCAGACATCCACAGCCACCCTAGGAGCTAAGCCAAGGGAGAGAAAATGAGCGCATGATTAGATGAAGGGAACAGCGGCAATCAGCCGCAGATACACAAGATACCTGTACAAAATCAGAATGACTGGTGTGGGCAAGTATTTCCACCTGCTCCAACACAACCAGGCGCAGCGCAGGGCTGGCCATGGGGACTAAAGTTCTGAACCCAGCGCTGACACTGGTTTTGTGGGTCCGGCGTGAGATACTCGGGTGCCTGCAGGTGCTGCCTTAGGCCTGCTATGCACCCACAACCACCCAGGGGAAAAGAACAACCCTGGCTGGAAATGGATTGGAAAGCATCCCCATAAAGAAAACTGGCTTCACAGAAGGAAGCCCGAGACACAACAGAATGTGCGTATTCACCCAGAGAACTCCAAGCTAAGAAACCAGCACTCAACTGTTTGAAACAAGAGCCAGAAGCAGCTGATAAGCACAGCATGAAAAATGAGGCAAAGAGGGGGGGAAAAAAAAATCCCCTGCAGTAACCAACTTTTACATCCCGACTGCATTATCTGCTGTAGGCTTGGAGGTGCTCAGGTAGCTCACCAAGGCAGGTGAGCACGTTAAAGCCAAGCCCGTGCTGTATTTAGGTATGCATTAATAGCGAGGGCACAGCGTTGCTCGTAGCCCTCCAGTGCCACCCACAATCTTCCCTTGAAGGGCAAACTGTCTTAAAATTGCTCAGGGATAAAGAAGTGTCCCAGTGCAGAAAGCACAGAGAAAGCTGGGTTCCCCACTCCTCCCCACAAGACACTTCTTCCATTAGCTTCAGCCACTTCCAGACAAGTGCAGTTTCCATATGAAAATTAATATACTGGCTTACAGGAAGACAAGCCGAGTCTGTCTACATTTCATTTAAAACCAACATATTCTCCCGTAAGAGTGGGGACACAGAAGGCCCAGCTAAAGACATCAATTTATCACGGACTGTGTGTCATAGCACCAGATACAGGCTATCAATTAGGGACAACAAAGGAAGGGAGCTAGCAGCTCATTTAATGTGAAACAGAACAACTCTCTTAGGGAGGTTGAAGTGCAAAGACCGCATGGCTTGGAGCTGAACATCAAGCAAAGAGTCCTCTGGGACTCCAGGGAAGAAGGCAGAGGATTGAGCTCACTCCACACCTAGCAGACCCTTGGCAGGTATCAGTTTTTTGTAGCTCCACAATAGCACTATGGATCACCGATCTCACCCAAAATTTGACAGTCTACATTTTATTGTGGGATAATACCAGACTCGCTACAAAGTCCCCTACCCACAGACGAAGGGCAGAAGCAAATTGTAACAGTCTTTAGAAGAGGATGGTAAAGAGTTAAATCTTCTAGAGAAAGGGATGCAGCACGGAGAATTTTCTCAAGCTTTTCCAGCCCGTGCAGATGGTGAGAAAGTTTGACAAGACCTTAACAACTAACAGAGATTCATTCCAGAGCTTGGGAAACTTTCTCACCATGTGAAGGCTGAAGACAGGACAGGATGTCACACCAGTCCCTTCAGGATTCAGGGGAAATAAAAGTACACACGTGGACATTGTGCTAGCTAAAAAAAAAAAACCCAAACCTCAGACTCTCCTTTTTGGGGGCTTCTAACAGCCAAACTGCTCACACCAACACACAAAAAGTACTTTCAGTGCAGTACTGCAAGCACCACAGCGTAAGCACATGCTGGACTGCAAATACTGCAGGAAGGAAGCCAGCGACAGAAGAGCTTAACGTTTTCTGTAGCAGGAGGCAGTGCTGCTGTGAAATCATTCCGCACAAGCAGCATCCTTCTATTAGACCACAGATTTCTTTAAACTCCAGCATCCCGGTACTGGGAGACAAGCACTCCGCTGGTTACCAGTCAACTCACCGTTGTGCGAGCGGTGCACAACGGTGCAGTAAACCATTTTCTCTAGTTTACTTATCCAGAGGGCAGTGCCAAAGCAAAGGCCAGATTTCTGCCTCCAGCAACAGCAGCAAAGCCCTGCCGCACCCCAAGCTTCAAACTGGTTTCCAGAACCGAAGGCTGCTGATGGCTGAAGCTCAGCTCAGCTCTCGGGCACACCCAGGCACTCCCCCAGAACTGAGAACACTGCATTTGTGTCAACACTTTGAGTGGATTTTGCCCAAGCAGACTCTCAGTGTAAAGATGCGGAGGGCCAACAAGTATGAAGACCTGCACGTTACAACTCCTCACACATCCTGTCCAATTGATGTAATGTTTACAATTCTACCAAAACAGAACAAACTTACTTCAAAACCTCTCATCTACAAAGCCCGTGCTGGGAGCTGGCATGCAGAAGAGCAATAGGCTGGGCTACGGCCTGATAGTGCCGGTTCTCCTACTGCTCTAGTTATTTTCAAAAAGCTGGCACTAAGAGGGGACCACATTAGCACACCAGGCTCTCTCCTGTCCTTCGTAAGGAAAGCTGCTTGGGGCTCCGCTTTAAGAACGTTACAACAGTTCATTCCTTCTAAAGGTATTTGGTTTTGAGATAAGAGGGGAGTGTCCAGAACTCTCCAAGAAATTTAAATATTTTTCAGAGCCTTTTGTGGAGTTATGGTCTCATTCAGAGACTATGTCTGTCCTTGTGAAAAATTAGAATGGATTTCCAGATATGTCTTTCTGCATCTCCAGAGAGGTGCCAGTATTCCTTCTAGGGTTTTTTAATTCTTAAAAAGAAAAAAAAAGAAAAAAGAAAAAAGCTAAATTCCACCACCCAATTTAATTCCAAACAAGATTAATTACGTAAATCTAAAGGTATTACTGCATCCCTTGTCTAAGGACCAGTCAGAATTAGTACGATGAGAAGAATCCAGTCTATGGTCATTAAATAAATACAGCAAAGTTCAGAAAAGCACGGATCAGGACAGTAAGAGAATAGCATAGTGTGTGAAGAGCTGTGCCCTAAGCTAATGCCATTTAAGAACTAGTAAAACAAGTACCAGCTACAAGTGAGGATGGACTAAGGCTTGATGAACTACAGGTCACTGAACAAATAACAATTACGAAGGTGTGGGTTTTACATGAAGAGACAACATCTGCAAGCAGATTGCCTGGAAATCTTTTACAGGGTGGGAGAAAGAGCAGCAAACCCTGCCAAAAAGCCATCATAGGTCACATTTACTATGTAATTCCAATGACCTTCGCAAAACTACCCCAGGGATAAGTTAATCAATGTATCTGAGCAGATGATAGGATGCTTTTGAAGAATTCAAATTAAAGGGGTTACTCCTAGTGTGGAAACAGCAGCTCTTTTCTTGACAGACAGACAGGAGAGAAGAATCAGAAGGGTTCGTTTCTTCTCAGCACGCCTCCCTCCCACGCAAGCTTAGCACAGACATGCTGCCGTGTTCCCATAGGAGCTCCTTCACCCTGTGACCCAAAGAGTAAAAGCGAAAGGGACGCAGCCACATGCCTGTGCAGCTGTCAGCGACTCCTCGGATGATCTCCGGTACTTCTGCACAGCGCTGCGACAGCACCATCTCCGCTTCTCCCTCAAATCGCTTATTTTCTCAGGGATTACGGGAGGCAGGACAGTGGTCTTGTGCAGAATACTAACAAGGTGATCTGTCACTAGAAAGACTTGTGCCCTCAGTCACACCAGAAGCCTCCAGCTGTCTCTTACTCCTGTAAATGCTGTGGGCTCAGGCAGGAGGAAAGTCAGGAAATGAGGAACCATTGGGAAGGCAAGTTGAGAAAAGCGAGTGAGGACCCCGGCATATCTCTGTAAGGAGAGGAGTCTCTGGGGAGAGTTGAAGAGCACCCAGGGACTGCAAGGAAACACCAGAGCAAGGAAACAGAAAATGTTAATACCATTGCTATGACACTAAACGGATGCTTGGTAGATAGCAGTGTCTTATCTACTCCTTTAAAAATATAAGCTCTAAATTTATGTTACAACCATCAGATGGGATGGGGTCAGCAAGGCAACCGTTACTAGGTAGATTGAGCTATTTCTACTTTGTGTAAATCCTCCTGGGGCTCCGGGCAAGCAGGGAAGCGCATGGTGGCTCCCAGACAAGATCACAGCAGGCACTCGAGACAACAAGGGAGCTATTCATTTTGAGGATCCCACATCCTGCCTCCAAGAAGCTCAAAGTTTTCTTTTCCAGCACTGGAAAACATCTGAAAACTTTTGATCTCCTCCTTGAGAAGGGAGAAGGATCAAAGGAACAAGCTAGATTTAAAGTAAGGCGGTTAATCCACAGACCCCCCAAAAATTAGTAACAAATTCAGGACAGTGACCCACGTACCCTGCAGTCTCAGCAGGGCAAGACTCCACAGGGAGTCCCCACCCCGGTGGACGGGCACTGATATGGTAACAAGCTATTTGCACACCTCTTAGTGTAATTTTTCCCCACAGCATTTAGATAACCGTTACGCAAGCCTGCACCAGACAAACCATCATCGCTGCTAGAGGGAAGAGAACCCAAGGCAGGGGAAGCCGTCCCTGCTGAGGTATTACCAACAGCCTGCTCTCACACCGCTCCATGGCAAGAGAAGCCCAACGCCTGGAGTCCAGAAAGGTCAGAGTCGCAGTTAGCTTGGGATCCGAGAGACAACTCGGTTCAATCGCGTGCTTCCAAGATGAGAATAGAAAGAAGACTCTGTATTTTCTATCGCAGCATAACGACACTCCAGAGACAAGTCCAAGACATTCTTGAATAAGAGCCTACGTAGTGGGAAAGCAAAACACACCTTGGGATGGAACCAGGCAACAGGATCTACAGTCAAGAGAGATCCTGTTCCTGCTACTGAATCAGCTATCCAGAGCACTACTGAGCAAACAAGAACTGCAAATTTGGCATCGAATTAACTCTTAACTTCATTTTGTACTGACTGTAGGGCAGAAATAGGTATGCCACAGGGCAGGGGCTGACACAGAGAACGTCGCGACACACCTGGCTCTTCTACACTGGTGCAGTCACCACCTACAATCCCACAAACAGCCCCAGCTACTCCTCTCTCTAATAAGCGTGTACCAAAGTGCCAGAAACCACAATACCAGAGAAAAACGTGACTGGAAGCGAGACTTCAGCTACCAGCGTCAGTCACTCTGGACTGGTCTGAGTGTCGCCATCAAAACAGACTCCTCCGTCCCCGTTGCCAGCATCTGCAGTCTCTCCTACTAGCACCAGTACTGGTTTAACTCCACAGCGAGCCTGGGAGAACTAAGCCCTCAGAAGTTAGTTCTCCCCACGCAGTTGCTAACACCGTCCTTATCCCTCTCCTGTAAAAACAAAATTCACCACCTTTTCTGCCTGTTGCCCCTCTCCAGGGATACAGACAGGCCACAGAGCCAGAAAGAGAAAAAAAAAGAAAGAAAAAAAGGGCTTTGGAAGGGTAATTGAAAGTGGGACTCCAGTTGTGAAGGGGCTGATTAAGCAGTTTATTTACTATAGTCTAGAATTGGAATACTCATTGCTGTATAAACAGACTGACCACCAAAAGCTCCTGTTTTGGATTCAGGTCTCCCCTGCGTCTTATACCTGCATGCTCTGAAGCCAGAGTTCAAACACTGGACATAAAAGGTCTCTTACCTCTTGACATTTTCACAGAGACAAAAAATGGCTTTAGAGCCTGGAAATGGAGTACACTCCCTGTGCAAATACAACCAGCGATTTTCCCCTGGCACGTGCAGATAAGCCTAGTTCACATCGCACTGGCTGGGTCAGGATACCCGCTGTAGCAAGGCAGCGGGGCCTTTAGGTC
>NW_008824591.1:1090768-1097314 GCF_000699105.1 Pygoscelis adeliae
GAGAAGGGAGGGGAAACGGGGCTGTGGGCAAGAATCACAGAAATTCAGGAAACTGAAGCAATTTCTATAAAGCCTCACAAAGACCAGGAAAAAAAATAATAATCCTTTTCTCACTGTAAGAAATATCTTTTGAGGACTGTGTGTTAAAGCACAAAACCATCTTAAAGACAGTTTAACAAGAAGAAAGGGAGAAAGTATAAGAATTACTGAAAGTGTCTGCAGGGGAGATTCCCGTTTTGCTACAGAACCTGCACAAAACTGAGCCACTTTCTCAGCCCAGAACTGGCTACTCATAACCACGCTGCTGTAGTAAGTCACAGATGTAACTACACAGAACAAATTACCTGGCTCACTTTTCCAAGCCAGAAGTAGGGCACCTCGTACCTTTTTCCTTTTTTTTGAAGAATCGTCAGCCACGCTGGTCTTTTTCTCTCTTTCATATCCTGCTGCTGCCACCTCCTCTTCCTCCTCTTCTGGAATGAGGCTATATTTGGTACCTCCAGGCTGCACGAAACACTCCTTGGCAAAATGACCTGCAAAATAGCGTCTGAAGGAACAACCCACCCACCCCCTTTTTTCTCTTTTTTAAACTGCATTTCAGACACCTGAAATGCCACCAACGATCTTTTTATTATTAGTCACAATAAGAGAATCTACACTGTACATTTTTTGTCCTAGCATTTCAGCTAGTTTAACGTGCCCTGATTAAACAAGCCAGGGGAGCAAAGGCAACCCAGGTCAGTCTGGAAAGATTAGTCAGGCAACAACTAAGACATGTCTGAGCAGGGAAATCGGTGGAAACATGTCTGCGCGAGGGCTTCAGCAGCATGGAAGAGTGGAGTAAATTGGTGTGTTAGGCACCTGGTAAATGAGACCAAAGCCACCACAGAGGAAATCAGCTCATTCTGGTTCTACCCCTTCTACTCTGGAGACAGAGTAGAAGTTGACCGACTAACAGCTGTAGTGGAAGCTGCAGACAGATAGCATCTGCCTGCCTGTTATGAGTAGACATCATCATTAAAAAGCAGACTGGAAATACGCAGAATCCAGTTTAAAGTTTTGGGGATTCTTTAAAATGGTATTTTAAAGATAGTTATCTACCACTACAGAGAACCATATTCGTTATTAACCTTCTCCAGAAGAGCATTAACCCCTGCTTAACTATTCACTCTATGGCTAAATAACAGAAGACAATTAAGGTGCAGCAAAAGCTCCATGTACAAAAAACTACTTTATGCCTCAGCAACTTGCAAAAAGCCACTGAAAAGGCATCACGTAAGCCAACTTCCTATGGCTGAACTAGGCAAAACAAAAAATTCACCAGGTTAAAAAAAAAAAAAAAACCAACAAATGCTTGTTTTCAGCTCTAAGACACTGCTCACAAGCTAACACTGTGTTCCCAACAACTGATCAGTAATTTCCACTGACCGTTCTTCATAATGAAATGATCTGGTGAAGGCATATGTTTATTTTTTAAAATGCAAAACTGGAACGAGACCTCAGCTATAAGACACACTAACACAAACACTGCAAGAAGGGAACCGTACCGAACCTGTACTCAGTAGGAGGGTTCTTTACAGGAAGCTCAAAGGGATGTGATTTTAAGAAACAAACCTTTATAAAAGGACTTCAGCTAAGTCTTTCCTTTTCGTAACAAGTGATAGAAAATTTAGTTCTCCTCTAAAAGAGACACGCGGAAGCAAAACTCAGTCCTTATACACAACCATGAGACAGACGTCAACACAGTCCTATCTACAGGTCGCTACCTGCTTAGAACAAGGCTACATCAAAAGAACAAGATGACGCTGCATGAACATACCTTTGCAACCGCATTTCTTGCACACAGTGTTCAAGACAGCTTCAAGCGTGATCTTCTGACTCGTGTAGTCTCTGAACATGCGTTTTTTCCTCTCATCCTGACTGGAAAGAGGACAGTTCCATTTTCAATCCACTCTCATCTTTAACCCTGCATATTTATATGGACACAACCTAAACACAAGTTTTTTCAAATATTGCTCTAAAAGTACCACTGAGCTAAACCAAAGAACAGAGCTCATTAGAATAAACCACGTTGTCAACAGCATATTACCTGTCATCTTCTACTTTTGAGATGAACTGAGCGCTCTCTACACAAAGCAGACAGACGCGGGGAGCTGCAGTTACATCCTTTATACTAACATCTGTATTTTGTGTGTGAACACACACACACATATATATACTTGCCCAGTATGAAAATAAAGCAATTTTATTTGACTGACAAGAGACATCAAAAAAAAAAAAAGGTAGACAAAGAAGCTCCGAAACATCCGAGCGGTTAAGATTTGATTTTGTAGTATGTGAAAGTGAGACGAATCCCCAGCTGGAATGAACAGTCCCTCCAGTACAAGCGCACGGCCATCACAAAGCAGGAACGAAAGTCTCCAGCTCCCGCCTGCCTCTGGGCAGCATAACCAAGGGAGTGCCTTCAGCCAACCCTCCAGCCAGCCAGCGCATCGCTGGGGGGCTCTTCCTGAGCCCCCCTCACCCTCCAAAGGAGGGGGGAGCTAGAGAATAAGTATGGCAGGAAAGCCAGGAATGAAAGGCAGGGAAAAGCAGGCAGTAGCAACCTGTCTGGTCTGTTACATTCTACTCAGTAGATTTACCTACTCAAGGGAAACATTGTTTGGATCGAGGTCTTTTCCCGTGCCTTGGTTAACAACCTTCATGGAGAGGGAGAGTTTCAGTTTGTCATCTTTCATCTGAAAGAGGAAGATATGGAATGAGAAGAGTAAAGAGTAAATGACAACGATGTTAATTAACACACTGCGTCTGGAGGCCTACAGAGAAGGCAGGAAACCGCTGGTTAGCAAAGAGCAGCACCACAAAGGATGCTACATGAAAGTGCTTTTGTTCTATTACTTTGTAGCTGCATTTAGAGCATTTTAGCTAATAAAACAGCTTCTGTTAAGCAGCTATCGCAGTAATAAGACAAGATCAAACTATAGGTCCGTTCAGATTAACATTCTGCTTTCAATACGACCAAACCCAGGAGCTGCAGAAGAAAGTGCATGTTTGGAAGCTTTGCTATAATTCTCAAACCATCCACCCCCAAGGCAGTTCCCCTGGCCCAGTACTTGGGCTGACTTGCATCCTGAAAAATAAAACTTTTTATCCTTTCTCCCATTTTGATCCTCTCAGGAGACTACAAACATTTGAAGTATCTCTGTTAGGGGCTCTCTTCTGAATCCTATTAGTCCTTGATTGCCACATTATCACTTTAGAAGCAAGAGCAAAAGTTGTACGTTTGGGGTTTTTTCAAGCCTTTCTTACAACTTCCTGCATTTTCACCAATGCTGCTATTGAAGGTATTTCTGGTTTGTTTTGTTTATGACATCTATGCAGTCATTTGCAGGCAATCTAACAATGAACTCTTCCGCTGTCCACCTCTCCAACACGCTTCTGCCCCTTGCCTCTACAAGCAAAGCAGCCAGGAACCCAACAGCTGTGTTCCAGGTAAAGAAAACAGTGGCTTAATAAACATTTATACCAACAAACAACGTTTAAAAAAGCACACCACAGACGGCTGAAAAGAAGCTGTAAAGCTTTTCTATACTGTGTAAATAAGACCAAGTTTCTCAACCCATTTCCCTTATCTCACGCAAAATTAAGTCCTTGTTTTGTACATCAACCCGACTATCTTCTTTCAAAAAAAAAAAAATGTAAAGCATTTATGGATGTAAAGCATTTATGGCCAAATCCTGTGCAACTCTGAACTGAATGCTTCCGCCTTGATCCCACCAAAATACAGTCAGCTCACTTTGTTTCCATGGCTCACCAAGCAAGAGACTTTAGATTTTGTTCCAAGTGATCCTTAAATACAGACGATATACCTATTGTCACATCTTCTGCAGAACAAAAAGCCACATAGATGGTAAAGGGGCAGGGGGGGAAATGTATCATGCTCTTACTTCAAAACAAACAAACAAAAAGCCCCTGTATTTTCTCTTGAGCATAATTCGCTGCCACCAATATTTTCTTGAAAACAAACAAACAAAAATCTCGGCTTCTTCTCAGAACGCGCCTGTCTCAAAACAGTTAATGAACTGTCTTTGTATCGGCTCTTATCTTGGGATCCTCTCAAATTGCTCATTTCGCCACCACATCACACAGTTAAGGTGACACAAGCTGTGAAGGGGTGCGCAGGGGAAGAAAGGGAAGTATTTTGTTGCTTTTAAGCCAAAAGCTTTTAAGAAGTCCCTTTTTCTGAACTGCGCTGTTGCAAGTCACAGAAGCGACGTGCCCAAAGTCACGTCTGGAGGTGAAGAGAATTCACCTGCCGGTAAAACAGAGCCCGACAAAGCGACAGGAGCACACAGCCTCCGTGCGCAGAAGTCCTCGGTGTTTTTGCAGCATATTTTATCTACACAGCGCTAAAGAAACAAGAATTAACGTTACCTCTTTTCTGATAAGCTTTACCCATACTTTGTCTCCAACGTCGACTATCTCTGAGGGTTTATCCACGCGGCAGGAGGACATGTGAGTCTTATGGACAAGGCCTGGTCGTGGTTTTGGAAGAGAAGAAAGGGAAAAAATAAAGACAAGTCTCCACTGAATCTCAATTTTGCCCTCTAGGACAGCAGTCTCCAAAGTGGGGTGGGTGCGAGAAGAAAATATTTTTGTACCATTAATAGATAATATAATAATAAAAAAAGATTAGTGCTAAAAAATAGAAGAATAAATACTTCACCTTTAGCTCACCCCTTTTTGATTTCTATTCTTGAGTATGTTTTATAATGCACATTAGTACATGTATATAATTTATAAATAAATATACGTATATTGGGGGGGTGCTCAACATTTTTTTAACGGATAGGGTTAACCGATTTTAACTGATCGTGCACTGGGGGTGCACAACCAAAAACGTTTGGAGACCACCGCTCTGGGAGAGAGGGAACATACTCAGCGGTTGCCCTAAGCAGAACTACCCATTTCTTTCCCCCAGTACATTATGCAGGTGAGAATCAACTAGTTGCATCACCAAACATATAAAAGCTCATCAAGATCCGCTCCAAATTAACTCAGAGAAGCAGGCCCCCAAAGCAATGTCTCTGCACTCAAAATACCAGGCGCCCGTATGGAAAACTGCAGCAGGCGCTAACACCTCTCCCTTCCTGCCTGTCCTCCGGGCCACCCCAAGCACCGGAGAATCAAGAGCCCGTTTCATGCATCAGCAACACAATACTTCGCTGGCAAAGTCAAAAGCATGAAACACCAAGGCTGCCCTGATCTCCTGCGCTTGCAAGGTCACACAGCCCCGAAACGGTACTTTTAATTTGCACGAATGACATGTGGGCTGCAGGGTTATGCAAGGGAGGATAAATACGGAAACACACCTTGCTGTTCAAGCTCGTATTTCAGGGCCCGCTTGGGTCTCAAAGCGGCTTCTTCCAGCAGCCACTCTTCTGTCCAAAACCTTTTATCGGAACTGGCACCGGAGTGCCTGGGCACTTCAAGCGGGGAGCGGAGAAGGGGTTATTTGTGGGCCTACCAGCATCCGACAGAACATCCGCCGTAAGCTGCTGCTTTTGTAAAAGGCGTTTCTTTGACTCTGCAGGTTTCCCACAAACGTAGACGGAGCTTTAAGTCAGCTTTTCCAGTTTGTTTTTTACTTGAGCTTCACTTCAGTCTTTTTTATTTAACTCATTTGTATTGGCCATAAAAGAAGTTGGGCAAACTATCTAATTGTAGAAAGTTTCTATAGTTTGTCCAGTACCTTAAAATGATTCTCTAAAATATCCTGAAGTTACCAAAAAGCCCTCCGAGTCTTTTTGCTATTCATGCAAACATACCATCATATTCGAAATACTTTCCGCGACCCTCACTTTCTTCTTAATTTAGAAAAAAAACCCCAACCAAACACTTTTCTGAGCTTTTCTTAAAAGCTAGCAAGCCTTTAATTCTGAGGACGACTGCTTGGCTCAAACACGCCAACACAAAGCTACGTCTGAACAAAATAAGAGAAACAAACCTTGTTTCCTGCAGCCTGGAATTTTTATAAATGCCCCATATTCTGTCACCGTAGCAACCTGTGAAGAAAATCAACACAACACCTAAAGGAAAACCCTTCACAGAACACCCGCTTTCAAACCACAGGTTAGAACGTGCACAAAAAGCCTACACGGCTCTCCTGCTTTCTTTCAGTTTTAGATTTCCAGGCAGGTTAGACACGGCAGCGCCCGGTCGCTCTGCAGCAGGTGTGGTCAGCCAACCACTCCCACGTCATTCAGGTAAGCGTCTCACATGTACGTGCACATACTCCTGTATGTATGCACATAAACACACGGATACGTATAGACAGGTGTGTATATACGTGTCACAGAGCTGGCAGTTTCCCAAACTGCCGCGGAACTAAGCGGTGCTTTACGCGCAATCAAGAGGCACGGAAGCACGCCGCAGGCCCTCGCGCCTCCCGGGGTCAGGGCCGCGGCCGGCAGCGCCGCGCACCTCTCCCTGGAAGATGGCGTAGAGCTCGGGCAGCGCCTCCATCGCCGCAGGCCCCGCTCCGAC
>NW_008824591.1:1098761-1099036 GCF_000699105.1 Pygoscelis adeliae
GGGGGGGGAGGGGTGAGGGGAAAGGGCCCGTGAGGGGATGGCGGGGGCTCCTGGCGTGCCGGCCGTGCGCCGGGGGTGCCCCTTGTTCCCCGCCGTGGCATCCTCTCACCCGGCTCCCCCGTTGCCTCCCGCAGGGCCCGCCACGCTGCTCCTCCCTGCAGGCCCCCATCATGCTGCTCTCGGGGCACGAAGGGGAGGTGTACTGCTGCAAGTTCCACCCCAACGGCAACACCCTCGCCTCCGCCGGCTTCGACAGGCTCATCCGTGAGTAGCAG
>NW_008824591.1:1099270-1099573 GCF_000699105.1 Pygoscelis adeliae
CAGGATACCCTCGGTCTGCGTTGGACTGCAGCGCTCTGCAGAAACGCAATCTTTAATGCTTTGGGTGGCTGAGGTGAAGATTATAGCTCTCCTTAAGAAATTCAGCTTGATCCAAACCCCTCAATCGGCTCAAATCAGCTGCCTGTCCTCCCAGGGCTCACACGATGCTTCTTTATTGCTACACGTCATCCCGGATTGGAGACGATAGTGGCGATGGGGAGCATCGATTGCGCCAGGGGAGGTTTAGATTGGATGTAAGGAAAAATTTCTTTACTGAAAGAGTGGTTAAACATTGGAACAGGC
>NW_008824591.1:1099589-1101548 GCF_000699105.1 Pygoscelis adeliae
TCCCTGGAGGTATTTAAAAGACGTGTAGATGAGGCGCTTAGGGACATGGTTTAGTGGGCATGGGGGGGTTGGGTTGCCGGTTGGACTCGATGATCTTGGAGGTCTCTTCCAACCTTAATGATTCTATGATTCTATGATGGCACATAGATGGTTTTGCCGAATTCCCGGAGGGCGGCTCCATCCGCAGCAGGGAGGTGTTTCCATGTTTCCGTGTTTCCTGTACTTACTTCTCCCTTCCTTTCCCCCCCAGTGCTGTGGAACGTCTACGGGGACTGCGATAACTACGCCACCCTGAAGGGGCACAGTGGGGCGGTTATGGAGCTGCACTATAACACAGACGGCAGGTAAGCGGCGTGCGGATGGCTTTTGGCCTCGGGCCCGGCTCTTTCTGAAGGAAGATGCTTTCTGCTGGCCGGAGTCCCTCAGAGCGCCCCGTCGTTGTCCCTGCTCGGTCCACGTGCGGCGGATGCTTGTAGTGTGGCTTTCCCGGATAAGGAGTGGTGCCTGCTTGAGCAAAGGATCTGGAGTCACCTGTGACCCGCCAGTGCCCTCGATTTCAATCTTGCGGAACAGGAAAGTTGGTGTTGGTCATCTGGGAGACGCTGGGGAGGGAAAGAAACCAAGTGAGATCTTTGTTAATTTAAAAGGCCATTCTGCTGTTGCACCTGAGCGATTGCCACTGAGCTTTCCTTGCTGTGTTCATCCCGGATAGTGTTTGAGGAGGCGGAAAACCAATTTATATGTATCTAGAAATGGGGGTTAATGGGAGTGCCTCCAGTGTAACTGCCCCACTGTCAGTCAGCCTCCTCTGAAACACCACCTTTGTCTTGGCATATGGGGGAGATTCTCCTCCATGGCGTATTTCCAGCTTTGATCACAGAACTTGAGAGTAAAAAAGGGTGGGAGGGGAGAAATGTTTCCGAAATGGAGAACCTCACGGCGATTCTTCTCCGCAGCATGCTCTTCTCAGCATCCACAGACAAAACCGTGGCTGTGTGGGACAGTGAGACTGGAGAGAGAGTGAAGAGACTGAAGGGCCATACCTCATTCGTTAACTCCTGTTACCCAGCGAGGCGAGGACCCCAGCTCGTCTGTACAGGCAGTGACGATGGGACAGTGAAGGTCAGTAGATTGTGCAAGGAGATAGTCTGGAATGAAAGTAAGATAGGATCTCTGAAAGAATTTTTGGGGTCTTCCCATTTAAGTGGGCTGAATTCAGCCTTTCGTTACTCTTATCATCTCGTTACGTAATAACTTTGATTTCAGAAATAAAAACTTTGAAATAAAATTTGACTGCTCCTCTTTTTCTGTAATTCTTGGGGGGGGATTAAGAAGATTCATCTGCTCAGCTGTACTTTTTCCGCTGAACTGCATTAACAAAGCATGAGAACGGCAAGCTGTTAATGAAATCTCGCACACTAGCCCCTTCTTCCCTCCCCCGCACTCCAACCACACCAGACTTTTATCGTGGTTTTTATAGAGATCGCCTGAGATTTAAAAGAGGGGATTTCAGGAGAGCGTTCTGAGTCTCTGCCAAGTATCTGTGCAACGTCCTGTAATTTTATCATTAAATATTTCTGTGCAACTTTTACAACTGCCATGTCTTTTCAGCTGTGGGATATCAGGAAAAAAGCTGCTGTCCAGACATTTCAGAACACGTACCAGGTCTTGGCTGTAACTTTCAATGACACCAGTGACCAGATCATCTCCGGAGGCATCGACAACGATATTAAGGTAGGGCGCCCGTGTCCTCGTGTGCCTTTCTGACCGTGCACACCTTTTCCATCCCGTCGCATCTTGCTTGTAGCAGTGTGCGAGGCACCGCCTCGGTCAAGGACAAACGTGGAAGCCTGTTGGTTAATTTTACGGTCACAAGAACGGCGCAGCCCTGCTGTGTCTGACCTCGCTGTTGATAGAGGGCCAATGAACTCTGAGGGAGTTGCGCCAGGGCTGTTTGCC
>NW_008824591.1:1101610-1106728 GCF_000699105.1 Pygoscelis adeliae
CTGGAGCCGATACGGTCTGCTGGCTCTTCTGGCGGCCCGTACCCGTCCCAGAGGCTCTAGAGCCATATATGAGGTAAACTAAAGAAAATGTGGTGACACGTCCACGCTCTCTGCCCTCTGCTCCAGTTTGCAACTTTATCACCTGCTAGTGTGGAAAGTTCTTATTTAAGAGCGAGCTCAGTGTTTCATTCAGCTGGTAACTGAGATTATCCCAATAGCTGTACGGTTCAGTCTGTCTTACTGTCCTTTTAGCCTCAGGCTCCAGCTTTACCTGGGCGTGGGGGACGTGCTTGTCAGAGGGCCATTGCTAAGTGTAGCGCTGACGTAAGATCTGTTCCGACTGCCCTCTGAAAGGCAGTAACTCTTTGGGAAAGAACAGCATGAAATCCTGGGGATCGGACAACCGCTGCTCTGTGCCAGCAGTCAGTGGGCTTTGGGAGCTTGGGGAGCTATAGACAGGCAGAGAGGGATTCCTGCACGCGTGGGGCTGCTGACGTTTAACTCCTTGGTTGTTGGATGCATTCGGTAAGAAGTCTTCTAAGGGGCAAATTCCATTTTCCCTGCAAGACATATAAAATTCTAGCCTTATATTTTAGCCAGTCAGACCCCACCAGCCAGAACTGAAGTCTGATGTCATCAGCTGGCTGATCACTACCAGTGTGAAACGCTTTGGAAACAGCGGTTCCGACAGTCTTGGCTGTCTTTTCGTTAAACTGCAATGTTGTGTCTGAAAGGTGTGGGACCTTCGCCAGAACAAGCTCACTTACACGATGAGAGGACACGCGGACTCGGTGACAGGCCTCAGTCTGAGTTCGGAAGGCTCCTACCTGCTCTCCAACGCAATGGACAACACAGGTACGTCCCGCCTGATGTGAGAGCACAGCTGTGCAGACAGCTGTCGGACGCTGCTCTCTTACGCTAGCTTTGCGTGGCGTTTAGGAAGGAACAGCTCCAGTTGTTCGACGTAGAAAAACAAGAGCCGGACGTGGGGATGGGCTGAAGGGAGTTTGGCTCCAGAGATAAAGCTTGAATTCTTGTTGTTACGCCGGTGGCAGTCGCGTCCTTTGCAGGGAGGGAGCAGCTGCGTCAGAAGGGTTTGCCACGTCTCCCGAAGGGCAGCGCGGGCACAAGCTACGGCACACATTATTTGTGCAGACAGTTGAACGCAGTCTCGGTCTGGCTCTTGTCAGGGCGGTTTGCCTGTTTCCCTGCGGCAGGGAGTGACAGCACCGTTTCTAAACAGCCTGTCTCCCGTGTGGGGGTGCTCAGCGAAGCTGGTCTGATTAGAAGCACGATCACGGAGTGCGTTAGAACAAAGCAAATGCTCGTGTAAGGAGATGGTGGCTCGGTTGTGTAATAGTTGTTTTGGATTTTTCCCCTCCTGTTGGCAGTGGTCTTGGCGTAATTACAAATTTCTGCATTTGACCTTTCATATCAAAGCTTTCTGCAGGGGAAAGCTTCTGGTTTCCTTTTGCTTCTGGGGAAACCTGGGCATGAAGAGAAAAGGAGCGTGGCCAGGTCTTTGCTCGTTAGCAGCATGTCTTAGGAAGAGGAACGCTTCCAGGAGCTGACCTTGCCCCCGTGCCTCTGCCATCTTCAGCTAATTACTGTGAGCTCTCTGTTGCAGTTCGCATCTGGGATGTGCGACCATTTGCCCCTAAAGAGAGATGTGTAAAGATTTTCCAGGGGAATGTACATAATTTTGAAAAGGTGAGTCTACTGCAGACCGAAACGTGATTGATTGTAAAATGCTGCTGCTTTTAACTTTTCTGTAAATTGTTTTTTAAGTTCAAGTTTAAACCAGAAAGGCTTTAATAAGAACTCAAAGAAAGATTAATGCACAAAGTGGGATTCCAATTAAAGCCACAATAACAAGATTTCTTTGCTCGGTTCAGCTATAATTAGCTGTAAATTAAGTATTTTCTACATTTACTATCTACTTTGTGTAAAATAACAAGGCACTGGATGTTTCCAGCAATAAAATAAAATCTGTAATTACCATCACATCTTCCAAAGGGAGATCGTTAAAGTGGTGCTCGTGATATTTAAAGTCTCGTGGTGATTTTAATTCAAGTAGAAGGGAAAAACTAAGTCCTCCTTTGCAAATAGATCTGTGCATGTTCTTTTATTTTAGAATCTTCTGAGGTGCTCTTGGTCCCCAGATGGGAGTAAAATAGCAGGGGGATCGGCCGACAGGTGAGTTGCCGCTGCGTCCCTCTGTTACCACCGATCCCAAACCGTTTTGCAGGCCCTCCTGGAATGAGTTGGCTCATGATCTGAAGACTCAGAGTTGTGCGTAGAGGTGTGAGGACCCAAACAACCCTCTGTGGTGTTCTGTGAGCGTAGTCTGCCCTCATTACAATAGCGATGTCTTTATATTGCCTCTGTGTCAGTGGAGGAGCACCGTATAGTTGTAAAATCTTATTATTATTGTCAAAAGCTGACTAGAGATCTGCATTACTGCTTACGTTCAACCACGGGATCCAACACTAGGACCAGCAGATGACGGGAGCGTGGTTGTCGGTGAACTAGGTCCCTTGCAGTCGTACCGGCAGATGCCTGTGAGAGTCTTCCAGAAGCAGGGAGTCTGGGGAAGTGGTGTGTAGTGTGGGAGTTATACTGGTAAGGACCACAAATACCAGTTAAATTGCTGCGTGGTGGCGTGCAGGAAGCACCAGTGGTGTTCCAGGGATTATTCTTGATCCTTACTTTAATTAATGAGTAAGGAGAAATAAAGATCTGCCTAAATTAGCACATATTGGACTTTTAAATGAGATATTCTATAAACTAAGGCAACGGAGGAATAAAACGGGTAGGGGGAGGAAGCCAGCAGAGGGTCCCTGCCAGACACTGAAGGTCACCATGAAGGATACCAACCTCTGCTGGAGCAAATCCAGACGCACTCTCAGTGACATCGAGACAGGAATTCCTGCAGGCTGGAGTCCAGGGCATAGAGCAGTAGTAATCAGCAAATTAATGAGTTTCTGACAGAGGATAGCGAGAACTTTAGCTCTCGCTGTCCAGATATAGTGGGGCCAGCTGTCACAGCAAGTGGCTGAGACGTGACTCTCCTTTCCAGTCCTGCTGGGCAGTAACGGCGGTGCCGGTGGTGGAGGAATGCCTGGGTGTTAGCCTGCCGAGACTGCGGCCGCTCCGTTCAGCGGCGAAGTGTGGCTGGAAGTCTTGGGCCATTAGGTTAGTTCTGCAGATGCTGATGTAGCTCTGTGGTCTGACAGCAGCTTTGTTGTGACGTTTGTGGGGAAGAGCACGCAGCCAGGTCCCGGGGCAGGTTAGACACGGCCGCTCAAACATTTCTGCTGTCTCCGAGCTTTTAAATTTTCTTTGAGAAGGAGTATCTGCCGGGAAGGCAAAGCGTGATTAAACAAATGTTTCATTTGTCTGAGTACAAAGTAGTTCCCCAAGGATTAATCTCTTCCTCTGCATTGCGTGGAGCGTGTGTGTGTATGTTGGAGGGACAGTTACCTGAATTTTTTTTTTTTTTTTTTTTGCTGTTGGGCCCTTCAGAAGGGTTATAGTAAAATCAACTACTTAAAGCGCTTGCCTGCTTTGCAATACCAAATTAAAAATACAGCAGCGGAGTGCTTTGAGAAAGCATTTGATACAATTCTTGCCTGCTAGATAAAATAGTTGTGCTTGAAGAAATGCCTCTTTAAGTAACATTCATGACTTAAGTTGCAGGCTTGAATTTTTCCCTTTTATGCGTTTAAAGAAAATAAGTCAAAGAATAGCACCAGCCTGAAAATGAATGCTCCTAACAAAGCAGATCTGCCCTGTGTCGGTATCCAGTGTCCTCTCTACTTAGCCAGCAAGTGCTATAAATGATTCAGCGCTTTTCTGGGGGGAACAGAAGCTCACTTCTATTTCAACTAAAAGACAGGCTAATTGTAAAAGCAAATCTTGTTCTTCGTCTGTCTGCAAAGCCCTGACAAATGGAAAGGAACAGGTGAAACTGAGGAGCCCGTTGTTGGTGGCATTGCATAAGCGTGAAACGGTCCAGCCTTGGCATTCAGAGCTTGGGCTGCGTGCGGGGCTGACGAAAGGGCTGTTGATCCCCAGCACGCTTGAATTCACTGGCGATGCACAGTGGCATTTGCAGCGACCTTCCTTTGGAGGAGCGTAATGCAGCGGATTGCTTTTACCTGTGTTTTACGGGCTGTCCCCCGTGCCCTCAACCTCTGCAGTCCCCTGTAAATAGCCATAGTGATGCCTCTGGGGCGTGCGGGCAGCAGAGCTGCCCCTCACACCAAACCTGGCCAATTACTGCCCCACCGCTTCCCTTTTCTGCCCTGGCAGATTTCGTTTTAGCTGCCCGTCGCCTCCCTAAAGAGGAAAATGAGAAGGCAGAGTGAGTGTAATCCAGAACTGGCAGCTTTCCTGAGCCACCGATTTTTTTCAGAGCTGTGAACCTTGTAACAAATGCCATTTCACATGGCGAGGCCGTTGTGTTTGGGAGGGAGGGATGCGGCATCCCCGTGCAGGTGGGGCGCAGCGTCGCTTTACCTGGGTTGTAAGATGTTGCTCAGGGCTCTTCTTGTTTTGATGTATTAAAAAACCCCACTCGCTCCTACGGATGCTTACCATAACCAGGGTCAAAGCACTGCTCTGCTTCCCGGTGGAGCTTGTATGTGGCCGCTGCACTGTGCAGGCAGCGATCAACACCCATGGGGGACAAGCGGTGATCTTGGGTACAGTGTGATTTGCAGCAAGGCACCGTGTCCCCCACTCTCTGAGACCATTTATAAGAGTAATCTGAAAGCTGATCGGCGCCTGGTGCCCACAGTTTCTTTCTGACCCCCTGCCCGAAGGATCCCGGTGGCTTCTGCGCTGCCCTTCAGCCAAGGTGCCGTGCTCGGGCAGCGGTGGGAGCCCACGGCGAGGCCTGCAGGATGTTAATCAAAGGGCTCGGCGCAATCTCGTCGGCTCCCTAATAAATGCTGGGAAGGGAACCATGACTTTAATGGCACAGCAGGGACGGGATGCCATCCAGAGGGACCTGGACAAGCTGGAGAAGTGGGCCCGTGTGAACCTCACGAGGTTTAACAAGGCCAAGTGCAAGGTCCCGCACCTGGGTCGGGGCAACCCCCAGTATCAATACAT
>NW_008824591.1:1107106-1111366 GCF_000699105.1 Pygoscelis adeliae
GAGGGTGGTGAAGCACTGGCCCAGGTTGCCCAGAGAGGTGGTGGATGCCCCATCCCTGGAAACATTCCAGGTCAGGCTGGACGGGGCTCTGAGCAACCTGATCTGGTGGAAGATGTCCCTGCCCACAGCAGGGGGTTGGACTAGATGGCCTTTAGAGGTCCCTTCCAACCCAAACCATTCTATGATTGCATGATTCTATGAAATCCGTATATAAAGCTGTGGCTGTGAGGGATTACACTGTAGCAGGGGCTGGGGGAGCACCCAAGCTCCTCCTCACTGCTTGGCTGCCATCTTGAACCGAGGTGACTGCCAGGCTTGCAGGCAGGTATTTGCGAGGGTGAGAACCCTCCTCCCAATGCTAATTTTCTCCCTTAGCCCACTGTGTTCCTGCTATATTGAGGGTCTCTACGGCCTCATGCTTTCAGATCCTTTCTCCGTGCCCCGAGGGGTGAGATGGGGCTGCCGTGCCATGACGGTGGTGAGGCTTTTAACACCAAGTTGACGCATTAGCTCCTAGCTGCTCAGACCTCTGCTCTTCTGGGTTTGGCAGTGCAGCGTTTTGCTCCTGAGAAGCTCCTTGTTTATCCACACTAAGAGCTGCATCTATTTCAGCCCGGTGGCGAACCGCTGCAGGAAGAAGCCGTTGGTGTGGGGGGCAGCTGCTTTCTCTCAAATGCCTGCACTCATAATGACTCTCTTTTAGGTTTGTCTACGTGTGGGACACCACATCCAGGAGGATTTTATACAAGCTGCCAGGCCACGCCGGGTCGGTGAACGAACTGGCTTTCCATCCGGAGGAACCCATTAGTAAGTCTTCCCCACCTCAAGTCATCTGGGGAAGTAGCTTCAGGGCTGGCTGAACTGCTGATCCTCTGGACAACAGCCCCAGAATTGCCTGTGGTCCAGAGCCCCAAGTATCAGAGACAAATTTAGGGCTAGCAGACTCCTGCCTGCTCCTCTCCTGCAGACAGGAGGTGGGCTGGGTGTGCCCTGGGGTCCTGGGCTGAGCGCGGGGGCTCTTCCTCTGTGTCCTGCCCAGGGAGAGACCTGGGTGGGGGCACCTGTACAGCAGCAGTGCTGCTGTGGTCCTGCGGTGGTCTGGGCTGTTGGTGGCACCTGTGGGTGGCCTGTGAGTGGCTTGGCTGCCGCTGCCTAGGCCTTGTCCAGACCTCCCAAGGGCCGTGGAAAAAGGTTTTGGGGTACCTGGTGTTTGGACACCAGGGATACAGCCATACATTTGGTGATGACGTAAGGAGTTGTAGTAACCTGGGATCATGTCTCCAGCCTGCAGTCTCTAACTTACCCAAAAGCTGTAGGAAGCAAACAAGGCTCTTTGTGCAGCGGGTTTTGTCCCCGTTCTAGAGATGTCCTGCACATGCTGCCATGTGTCAGCACTGGTGGCTTTTTCAGAACCGTTTTAACCACCATGCATTAGCTGAGACCAGGTTTCGTATCAGTTTCTCGGCGCAGTGTGCAGCCCAGGCGGGACCGTAGGGTGCTGTCTGTTTCTGTGGAAGCACTTGCACCATCGGCCAGGTCACCACATTGCTCCAGCCAAAAATTGACGAGAGTCAACCCCGAAGCGAAGCCAAGAGCTTGGTGGTGCCGAGGATGATAGTCTCTGCAGCAGGGCAGTGAGTTATGGGTGTGTTCCTTGGTTATTCATTGCCCTGTCTTCAGATGGGAGACTGTGCTGGAAGCTCTCCTCTTTGGTTTGGAGCGGATTGTTTGCAATTGTATTCTGCTGAGCTCCTCTTTGTGAATCAATCACTCAGCTTAAAATAAAAATTAAAAACCTATCCAGGCGTTGCATGCGAGTTATGCAATTGATTTCTATTAACGTCTGGGAACGTTAATCTTCTAAATCGCTGCACCCGCTCCAAGATACTCATCTGCATGGGAGGGTGCACGGGGAGCCAAAATGCGGCAAGATGACAGACACCAGTCTGCAAGTTCATGTAGAAATCCCCCAAATCTCTCCTGGACTCAAATGAAACCGTTGTCAGTGTCAGGAGCAGCGCTTCTGCGTCATTCTTTTGATGCTTGTGTCTTGAATCCCCTGACGAGCCTTTTCTGAGTTAAGGTGGTTCCGTGGCGTGTTGTAGTTGGGTGCCAGCTGCGTTTTGCCTGTTCTGATAAAATAAGGTCCCGACGAGGCTTTCCTGGCCAGCCTGTGCCCTCTAGCGGCGTGCAGTCCTGACGGCAGTGCCCGGTTTGCAATCTGAACGCTCTTTGCAATGAAAATAACGCTTCAGGGTGCTTAAGAGCGTTAACAGCGTGTTTATACGCCTCTCTTTACCATTTTAATGCTGAGGCATTACAGGCAGTATGCCGTTATGCCTGCCTTGGGACAGGGGAATGGCAGCCACGACGCGCAGCGTGCGATTAGGTGTCAGAGCAGTAGTTCCATAAAGTGTTTTTGGGGAGCAAATGAAATTTGGCTTTCTAGATCGCTTACAGCAAGCGAAATGAATAGTTCAATTCAAATGGTGTTGTTGCTAGTGGAGGTCTCAAACCGTTGTGTTTAATTTTCGTGTTCCTCCCTTCCCCTCTCTCTCTCCCTCAGTACTCTCCGCATCCAGTGACAAAAGATTGTATATGGGGGAGATCCAGTGAAGCCGACGAGGAGGTGGTGGGATTCGTGCCCTCGCGATCCTTGGTTTACAGAGTCGGATTGACTTTCTTCTCACCGGTGCCAACCCCCCCTCACACTTGTGGCGCTGGGAAAATGTTGAAGCAGCTTGATGAGACGAGCTGGCCTCTCGCAGGCTGCGATGTCTGCGTGGTCCCGCTGTACGGCTTTTTTCCATCCCGCCTTCTTTGGGGAGGAAGGAAAATTTGGAATTGATTTTCATTTTGGCTGTACCACCGACTATTACACCCTTTCCCAGATCACTTGAAATTGGTAAAATTTGTTTAAATTCCATATGTGGCTTGTATATTCCCTGTCCAGTTTCTTCTGGTTTTTTTGTACGGTCAAAACTGAAATAGATAGCTTTTTACAATAACTGTGTGGATGGGATTTATTGTTCTGTTTTACTTTTCTATTGTACAATACTAAATCAAGGCCCTCACTCGTATATAACCCGGGGAAACCATAGACGTTAACTTCAGAAGAGCAGCTTTATTTTTTATTCATGGCAATAAAAATGACCACACTCGAAATAATTATTGGGCTACTGCTGAATCCTATTTTCATGTTTTGAGTAAAATCCAGCCTCCTGCTATAAATAAACGTAAAGGGAGTGAGTTTTCTGTGACAGGCACAGCGTATTCGGTGCTCAGCAGTGGGGGAACCGGACCGGCTGCATGTCCCCTCTGCCTAAGCAGGCTGGCAGGAGGGGGGTAGGAGATGGTGGCAGGTCCTCGAGCAGGTTAGAGCCGTACCTCACGCACCCGTGGCTGACTGCTGGGATAACGCAAGGGTGCCTGCACCCTGCCTCGGTTTCGGGGGGGGGGACCTCAGCTTCTGCCAGATCTTGCCCTACAGCCACGGACCCCCTGCGTGGCTGACTGCTTGCTGTGCCCCAGCCCCTGGGCCAGAAGGCAATGGTCTGCCCTGGCTTTTTTTTGCCAGGGCTGAAACCGGCCTCGAGCCCTTGACTCGGGGCTGAGCCTCGGCTGGTCTTTGGGAGAACACACAAGGGGGGTTCCCCATGCCACCGGCCGTTGTCTGATGTTAATTAACTTGCCATGAAGAGTACGTGCTGCATTTCTCTTCTGAATGTGTCCACCTCAGCTTTCATCCTTGTTTTCCCCCATTGTTTTCCCCCCGTTGGCTGCCTTGGCTCAGGTTGTATCAGGCGTTTCTCACCTCTCGCTGCCTTTCTGCCCCATCCCACTGGGGGCTGCAGTTCAGCTGGGACGATGGAGCGTGGACACACGATGCTTGCACCCCAGCAGTGCCGTGCCGTAGGACTGTCCCGCGCAGTCTTTTGGCCAGTGTTTGACCAGGAGGAATCTGCTTGCAGCCGCCAGGTATTTAAGAGCTGGGAAATTGGAACAGTTTGTGCGGTGAAAAGGAAAGAAGCGCAGGGTCGCTTTGAGAGCATGTCTTGCCCTGCTTTTCTGCTGTGGGCAGAAGAGAAGAGCTGGAGGATGGCACACTTGGGGCCAAAACGGACCCGTCGGCTTTTAAGGAGGCAGGGAAATGTGGCCGCACGTTCCCCCGGAGGCAAGGTGATGTCTGCTGGGCATGGGGTGTGTGGCACTGTCCCCGGTCCCCGTCACCTGGGATGGTTCCTGTCCCGGCGCCGCGTC
>NW_008824591.1:1111869-1113050 GCF_000699105.1 Pygoscelis adeliae
CCCGCGGGGGGAACCGTGCACGGCTGGAGCCAGGCGTCGGGGAGGTGATGGTGCAGACACGGGAAGACCCATCTCCAGATCACGGTGAATGAATGTGTCTGAACGCAAACAAATCACCCTTCAGCTGAAGAGGCGGGCAGAGAGAGCTGGAGGCAGGGGGAAGATTTATTTTTAACTCCGCAGAGTATTAAATAACGTGCCCTGAAACGCATGTAAATGAGAGCTGGGACTCCAGCCGGGAGCACCGCGATTCAGGACCAACCTCCCCGGACCCACGGGAGCAGGAGCCCTGCGCCCAGGGACCGACACCGCGCCTCTGTCCCCTCAGCGAGGGCTGCCGGGCAAGGAGGGTGCCAGCACATGGATTTAGTGCTTAATTAGACCCTGTTACAATCCTCAGGGGTTTGTGGTTTTATTTGAATATATGCCCAAGTGTCAGAGGGAAGAGAGACTCTTGGGGCTGAGCCAGCAGTGCCGGGATGATAACCCTGCAGTTTACTGAATCTTGCTTGTTTGAAAGAAGGAAAAAAGGGTTGGTTTCTTTTCCTAATTCCCAACTCAGAAACCTGCAGGGAAGCGAGGGAGCGGCGTCTCTCTCCCCCTGCCCCGAGTCCTGGAGGGTTTTTTTGGGCAGCGGTTGCTGCGCCCAGGGGTCCAGCAGAGCCTGGGTGTCCCATGCAGGATGCTCAGCAGCTGGCAGCTCCCAGCATCGGGCAGTGGGGGCTGGATGGATCCGCACCCCACCCAGGGGCAAGCGAGTGTCACACCCTCTGCCCCCAGACACCCCTCCATCGCGTCGGCACGGTCGTCTGTGGAGCTGTGACCCAGACTGGGGAAATGATCCGGTTTAACACTAAATCCCCCGGCCCCGAGGGAGCAGCCGGGCAGATCGAGCCAGGCGCCGGGGCAGGCGGCCGGTTTGCTTTGAGGGCATCTCCCTGCTGCATACACTGCTGCCACCCGAGCACTAGCAAACTCGCCACAGCAGTGAGTGCTCAGCCCAGCTTCCCAGGCAGGTCCTTGCGCCAGGAAGGATAGATAAATCCCCGTGCTGCAAGATAAATCTCTGTTCCCCAGCGCTGGGGAACCTGAGGACCGAAGAAACATCGGATGGCAATGGAGGGTGAGGAGGGAGACGTGGGCGGTCGCAGCTCTGAGTTACCGCTGCCAATTACCGTCCG
>NW_008824591.1:1113826-1118822 GCF_000699105.1 Pygoscelis adeliae
CTCGGGGACAGGGCGAGGCCCCGCGCTGGGCAGCAGAGCATCGGGGGGCGTTTGGGGCCGGGCAGCCCCAGGGGCCATCTCCCCCCGGTTCCCGGCCGCTGCTGGCTGCACCCGGGCGAGCGCGGGCCCCTCTTGGCTCCCGTCCCACGCCGGAGCCTTGCCAGCTCCGGGGCATCGCAGCAGCAAACCGTTAAAGGCAAAATCCGAGCACAGAGAAAATTGTTTTCTTAAACAGGTTTATTCCTCCAAGGGAGGTATTTGCTTGAGAGATTTCCACTATAAATTAAATGTGTCCCAGGATCCAGATAAAAGGCCTCTGTGCAATAGAGCTGCTCCGGTGGGGGGCTGCTGGCTGCTTCCCAGCCTTTCGGTGGGGACCAGGGGGGACGGGCAGTGACCCCCTGACATGGCCCCACGTGGCTGTCCCCACCGTGGTCCCCATCCTCATCCCCATCCCGGTCCTTGACCCTTCGGCAACGCCAGCATCAACAAGCGATCCCAGCCGGAGGCGGATGCGGTACTCGGAGCACCCCGGCATGGTGCGGTGGGCCAGATCCTGCGCTGGGTGCTGACGATCCCCATGCTGGGCACAACGGGGGCATCACCGGGAGGTCCTGGCTCAGCCAAGGGCAGCCCTGGCCCTGCCACCCCCTCTAATTACCTCCCTGTCCTTCCTCCAGCGCTTTTTCCCACCTTTCCCACTGCTGCTCAGAGGCTTCTAATGAATTTTGATAGTTACAATAAGCAAGTGATAATTTCTAAAAGAATGGAAAACAATTATTTGCTCTGTTGGGGGATTAGATGATATTTAGTCTCTATTTAATGGAAAACTAATTAAATTACATGAGCAAGTGAATAGAAATTTTTTGTTAATTATGAATTTTGCGAGCTACAAAGGCTAAATGATGATGGATTCTGTAATCTGCCGCGCTTTTCGCTAGATGCGGAGATAAGATGACAACTGAGAAAGAATGGCGTGAATGCATTTTAATTTCTGTATCGATTCAGTAACAGCCGGCTGAACAGCGATCCATTAACGGTGATCTGCGGGAGCTGACGTTGATTGGCAGGCTGATGGCTAATTATGTTAAAATCGGGGAAGGGTTGGTTAAATAGATGTGTTTATTGCTGGAGGTGGTTGGGGAAGTCGCTTTGGTTTGCTCTGCTCCATCGCAGCCCTTCCCTTGGTCCCTGCGGGGCTGGGCGGGTGGAGGATGCCCTGTGTGGGCTGACACGAGGCGGGTGGAGGATGCCCTGCGTGGGCTGACACGAGGCGGGTGGAGGATGCCCTGCGTGGGCTGACACGAGGCGGGTGGAGGATGCCCTGCGTGGGCTGACACGAGGCGGGTGGAGGATGCCCTGCGTGGGCTGACACGAGGCGGGTGGAGGATGCCCTGCGTGGGCTGACACGAGGTGCCCCTCGGGGCTCTGAGTCGCTGGGGTTTGGGGCTGCTCCCAGGTGAGGCGAGGAGGGAGGGGCTCGGGGCCAAGGCCAGCAGCAGAGGTGCTGGGTGTGGGCTGGTGTCCGGCACCCCCGGCACGAGCCCGATGCCCAGATTTGGGCTCCCCATCACAGAGAGCATCCCTGATCCCAGGGATGGAGCATCCCGTACCCCAGGGCCACAGCATCCCTGACCCCAGGGCCGACCCCAGGGCCGGGGCATTTGTGACCCCAGGGATGGAGCATCCCTGACCCCAGAGCCGGAGCACCCCTGACCCTGGGACCAGGATGACCCTGTCCCCAGGCTGCTCTGTCCCAGCGCAGCCCAGAGGAGCTGTGTCCACCCCCGCCGCCTGCTCCAGCCCGGCTGCCCCATCGCAAGGTGCTGGGCTGCACCTCGTCACCTTCTCCCTCGCACTTACAGGGCTGCTCTGCCACTCCGGCCGCTGGTTAATTAGGAGCTCGTTAACATGAATCCTGGAGACCTTCATCCCTTGAGCAGCAAAGGTTTGTGTATCATGGCTCCTCAGCCAAAACCCAGCCGCCCATCAGCCTCTGGAGGGATTTAGCCTGAGCCAAGCGCAAACCCCATCCCCGTTAAGGGGAATTACCCGACCGGCTTAATTATGCATGACCTGTGCCGATGATTTGCACGTATTTACCCCGCACTGATTTACATAATGCATCAGAATAAATATCTTTTCCCCGTCACCGTAACCCAGATAGATGGGGCCCCTTCGAAGATTTCTTTGCCAATAAACATGCCAAAAATCATCATTTTGTCTTGTTCTGATGACTTAGTGCCGTTAATTACTGCCTGAGTGGGTAAAAGACGCTCGTGAGTCCCCTTGGCTTTGTCTCTGCAGGCAGCTCGCTCCGAATCATCGCCAACCCCAGACAACGGTTTCAGCCCAAGAGAAGGAAAAAAAATCAACCCCAAGAGCCCAGGAGGAAAAGAAGGAAAAAAACCCCAACTCCAATGCCAGGGCTCGGGGCTGCGTAACTGCGATGTCCCTTGTGTGTTTTCTATTAACCTAAAACCTCCTTTTTTTTCCTGGTTTTGCCTTTTTTAAGGCAGCAGACAGCATTCCCAACCCGGTTTGCCCTGCAGCAGCTTTGTGCCTGCTTCTTCCCCCAAATAACTATTTGCTGGCTGCATTGGGAGCGTTGCTGATGCCCATCCTGGGGTGGTATATTTTATTTTTTGGCGCTGTTTGGCAACACTGAATAATTCTGGTGTTGGATACAAGTGCCCTAAGTCCTGGTGTCCCAGCAGGTACCCGGCTCTACACGGTGCACCCCTGCCTGCGGCCGAGGGAGGGGAGCAGGAGTTGCCAGTGGTGTGATTTCTTTCTGCTCCAGAATTTTTTTTGCGGGGGGGAGGGGGGGGAGGAAAAAAATAAACCCCCACAATCCCTGTGTTGGTTTTCTTGAGCAAAAAATAGACATTTTTGGGTAAAAATATCAGTTTAGTGAAAAAAAACTATTTCCATGTGTTCTGTTTATACCCCTGGCAGAGATCTCTCTCTGGCATAAGCATACAGGCAGTTTTTATTTAAAACACTCCTTTTTGGTGGAAGGTGATGATTTTGTGTACCCGGGGAAGCGATCCCACCTGGCTCCTCCTGCTCTGGGGATGATTAAACCTCCGTAATTTTGGTCATCTGAGTTTTTTCTTGCAAAAAACCATAAAAGCCAGGGGTTGCGGGGTCTGGAGGGTGGCGGGTTACGAGCGGAGCGAAAGACGAAATGTTGGGCTCCTTTCCCACCCGCTCGCAAATGAAGTTATCTCCTCGCCTTCTAGGGAAGCGCCCTGACATGCTATATTGACCTTTTTTAATCTAAAATTGATTCCTTGCGAAACTCCACCTGGTCAAGAGCCAGGCAGGATCTTGGCGCCATTCTAGCGGTTTTCATTATTTCACCTCAGGGCGTTTTGCCTTTCTCTGGTATTTTTTGGAGCCGATGGGGGAGGGTTGAGCTCAGTGGATTTGCCCAGCCATCGCCAAGGAGATGCTATGGGCCGGTTGGGTCCTCATCTTTTTTTGACCCGTGGGGTGAAACCGGTCCCTCTGCTCTGGGTTTCTGCTGTGCTTAAATCCCAGAGGAGCCCACAAGCTCAATCCTGGAGGTGAGTCTCGTCCCCCCCTTATGCACCCAGATAACCCCTGGGAGCCTGGGACACCTCTCCCCATGGGATGAAGGTGATGGCACCTCCCTCAGGCTCTTGGTGAGGACCTGGAGATGATGGAGCCAGGAGCACTGGGGGTGATGGAGTCAAGCCCACAGTGGGGGTGTCAGAGGGCAGCCAGGTCCACGGGTGGGATCCTCGGCAGCCTGCATGGCGAGGCGTGGGCATACGCAGGGCTGGTGGAGGTTGCAGCTCACCGTGCGCTCACTTAACCAGCCTGAGACAGCATGGAATAAATGCAGAGGTCCCCGTGTTTCAAACACCCACTGGCTCAGTCTGGGTTCAACCACCTCTCCCAGGACCCCTGGTTAAAAGCATCACTTGGTGAACCCACTGCATTTTTGTGGCATGGTTTTTGCCTTCGTGGAAGCCAAGTGTTTTCTGCAAAGCTCTGTCCTTCAGCCATGCGTGGGCCTCCCAAAATGCTTCTGGGAGCACAGAAGAGCTGGGAGGGAGAGAAATTCCCACCATGGAGGATGAAGGAAAAGCTCCAGGTGCGGTAGGTGCTGTAGGCTGGTCCAAGCAGTGCATGGGGATGTGTGGTCTGGCTGGGCCCTTGCAAGCTTGGATGGGCCGGGTTAGACCATGGCCAGGCCGACACTTGCACACAAATGCATCTGTAAGGTTGCAGCCCCTCGGATCCCGTGCAGAACTACTCTGACACCTAAGAGTGAGTGGGGCTGGTTTAGGAGATGCTTCCTTATAAAAATCAGGGCTGAGGATTAAGAAATCATGGAACTGAAAAGCAGCGAACTGTTCCCAAGTCCTTCTGCTCGGTGGCATTTCAGAAGGAGGCTTCTAAAGCACTGGAAAAGCAGCATCCCGGCTATTCCTTGGCAGATGTGCACTCTCCGATCCCCCTGAAGGTGTGCTGTGAAAAAAGAACAAAGGCGAGCCGGGTGGGTGGTGGTTAGGGGCCATACCATGCCAGCTCTGTCTGCACCCACCTCCTTGCCCAGACCTGCTGGATTTGAGCCTGTGAGCGCTCTGGGAGCAGTGACCCAAAGCCGGATGGCTGGGTGCTGTCTTGCCTCTGGCCAGCGGTCACTCCCAGCCCTGGAGCTGTGTGTGCTGGGCTGTGGAGCAGGGCTCTGCAGGGGGATCTTGGGGGTTTTCCTTCCCGGACTGGGCCATCTGTGCTCCCTGCAAGCCCAGCTGCTGCCCTGGCAGGGCCACCCCAGGGAGCCCCCAGAGGAGGTGGCTGCGGGGTCCCTATGCTGCAGGTCCAGGCACCACCCTTGGGCCGCAAGGCCGAGGGAAGGAGGAGGGCAGCAGCTCACCAGCCCTTTGCATTTGCAAATCGCCGGGATTTAACCCGGCCCCACCTGGCTCCGGAGGGGAAAAAAAAAAAAATAATAATCTGC
>NW_008824591.1:1119375-1119815 GCF_000699105.1 Pygoscelis adeliae
CCCAGCCCGCCTCTGTGCTAACCTGGCAGGATGCGGGAGACGGCAGGGCTGCTGTGAAGAAAGTACTGGGGCTGGCCGGAGGCTGGAGAGCGGGACATGTTGCTGGTGCCCCCCTGATGCTCCCCGGGTGGCGGCTCTGCTGGCGAAGGGGAGGCTGGTGAGGAGCTGGAGGACGGCGACGCGAGGCCACGGTGGGGGAAATCCGAGGCTCCGGCTGGGAAACCATGGGGAGATGCAATGGGAGATGTACGCTGGTCGGATTCTGCTGCCTGCAGCTGGTAAGGCGAGGGGCCGTCTGCGCTCATCAGCATGCCGGGTTGTGCTTTGTGCGAAATGTTGGCTGTCACCGTTACCCACTCCGTCTCGGCGGTGACCTTGCTGTGGGACCAGCTTGGGGGGGCTTCAATGCCACCACAAAAAAAAAAAAAAAAAAAAAGACA
>NW_008824591.1:1119930-1121721 GCF_000699105.1 Pygoscelis adeliae
AGCGCCTGGGGATGCGTCTCCAGCAGGTGTGAGCTTTGTTTCCAACTGCAATCTCTTCCCTCCGAGTTCGCTCCCGCCGGCGGTTTCCCATCGGGGTGGCTCCAAGGATGTTTCTTGGGGTGCTGGTCCCCCGAGTCGGGGCAAGAGGGAAACTTGGAGCTGCTGCCAGCACTTTGTAAACTCTCCTGCTTTTGAGCGGGACCCGTCTGCCCGCGGCCGGGGGATGCTGCGATGTTGGGGCAGAGAGAAGGGAGAGGTTTAATTTTAATAGGATTGTCAGACTTCGTAATAATTAGGTGCCGTGCTTGCCACCGCCCGCAAATCAATCTTCATCAGGCTGCTGACAGAGGGGCAGGCGAAGGGACCGTGCGGGGTATTCAGGGGGGTTTCCTGCTAAAACCAGCGCCGAGGAGGTTGCGATTAATTATCCCGGCCAGGTGGTTTGTTAACGGAGAATCAGCATCCTAGAACTTGCCTCCGTGGCCATGCCGGGGCTCATCGTGGCGAGGAAAACGAGGGGGACATTGCCAAAACGCGTGGCGGTCAGCCCATGGTGTCCCCAGGGATTGGGAGGGGGTGATGGGGTGGATGGAGGCAGCGATGGAAACGGGCTCCAGATCCGCTCTGGAGATGATGGTGGCATCCTGCTGATGGGCACTTTCTTCCTGGCGTTGCTCTTGTTCATTCTCCGTCCTTCGGAAGGCAGTGAGCGGGGAGGGGTCCCCACTTTTGGATGGATGGGGGGACCCGGCTTTCCTGGGGGGACACGGGAAGCTTCGAAGCCAGTCCTCGACCCCAGGGAGCAGGGCCACGGTGGGCTGAAGTCCTGCCCTTCCCAGCGGGAATGGCCTCTTGTGTCCCCAAATGTCCCCCCGATTCGGTCTGTAAAGTCTTGCTCTGCACTTCGCTCACCTTCCCCCTTGTTCAGGATAAATCTGACGGGTGTTTTCCAGGTGTGTGGGAGTTTCCTGGCTTTCGGTCACTTTTTTTTTTACCACTCGGCTTCCAAACAGGTTTGTTGGCATTTATTCCCTGAGATATCCCAGATCCGAGAGATTTTAATCTATTTATTTTAGGGGAAGAACGGAATCGGTGTGAGCTCCCGGGCTGGGAGAGCAGCTCCTGCTCGCACCCGGAGAAACTTTGTGCTGCAGATTGGGGTCAGGCTTTCCTCTCCACCCCTCGCCCTGTGCGTCCTGATGCTGCTGGCATCCCCAAAGGCTTGGCTCTGGAATTGTCTCTTACCGGTGGCCTTTCCACCCCAGGCTCACCCCGTACCCCAACTCATCCCTTCCTAGCCTCCAGGATGCTTTCCCAAGCTCATTCCCAGCTCCGGAGGCAGCAGTTTGCATCCCACCAGCTGTGGGGAGATGTTCCCCCGCAGCACCCCATCCCACAGCAGTGGCACCCACCAGCCCCTTGGGGAAAAGGTGCTGCTGGGTGCCCTGCACTGGGGTGGGGGTGTCTGGGTGCTCACATGGAGCCCTGGGCTGAGCCAGCCCCAAGGCGGGGGAGGTGGCGGGTGCCATCAGGGTGTCCCCTTGGGTAACCGAGGCCAATGTTCATCCCCGAGGTGGCGTGGCTGGGGCGGGCAGACCAGGCGGTGCTGAGGTTTGGGAGGGGATGATGGGGAGTGGGGATGATGCCTGACCCCAGCTCTGCTCCTCTCCTCCTCTTCGGCTGCTCTGTGCCACCCCTGACATGGAGACGGCACCACGGGGCTCATGTCCCCTGGTCCAGGTAGCCCCGATGCCTGTCCTGGGCCCTCTGCACTATGGGGGGGACAGTCGT
>NW_008824591.1:1121847-1123460 GCF_000699105.1 Pygoscelis adeliae
CCTCATCACTGGCTAGCCCGTGCCTCAGTTTCCCTTAAACGAAGCAGCGTGGGTCAGCCTGCCCCGGGGGGCCGCCACCATCTCCAGATGGTCCTCGCTGCCGGGCCACCTTCCCGCAGGCACCTTCCTGCAGCTCCCCAGGTGCTGCTGCGACCCCACGGGCACCTTCTCACGTCCCCGCTGGTTTCCCCAGTATTTGCAACCTGGTCGCTGGGGGATGCGCCCCTGGTCCCTTGTCCGCCCCCCCCAGACATGGGGGAGGCTCGTGGTGGCAGAGGATGCTCCGTTGGCTGCAGGGTGCCGGTGTGCTGCTGGCACCCACTGGGCACAAGGTCCACGTGCAAGGTCCCCCATGCTGAAGTGGGAGAAGGCAGGTCCTGGTGGGAGAGGCAACACGCCCTTGCCTGGCGCAGGCAGAGCCCTGCCTGCTCCACCCTGCGCAGCCCAGACCTCGGGGCAGCGGTTGCGCCTGAACCAGTTTGAGAAACTGGTTTTCGGGCCGTGGCATGGCGGGGAGCCCGGGCAGCCGCTTTGGAGCATCCAAATATCCTACATGCTCCTTCTCCACCGCTCGGCGAGGCGATGCTGCAAGCGCTGGGTGTCTCTGTTCCCAGGGGACAAGCAGCACCCACCAGATTTGGCCTCCATTTATGTTTTTCTCTGGAAGAAACCCAGGGATCCAGTTGCCAGACACCCACCGGCCCTGCCGCACCTCAAGAGGGGCTGCTGGGAGATACTTATGCTGATGAGGTGGGATGAAATCGAAACTCTCAGGTTTTTGCTGGTCCTCCGCATCATCTGGGAGACGAATAACTGGCTGAGGAGTTTTACGGTGGCTTAGTAAACCTTTCTCTGGGATGCCCATTGTTGTCGGCAGGATTTATCTTTTCGTTATGTGAAGATGAGAGCTGCTGAGGTGGTTGGATGGAAAATGAACCTGGAACTGATACTGCCCCACTCGCCACTGCCAGCGTGGGCACAGGGGTGTGAGAGCCGCAAGCCGTGACTCTTGTTAACTCTGAAGCCTAGTGGTGTCGGTTGCAGATCAGGACAGCCTTGCTGCTTTAGGGGAGTGTACCCAACCTCAGAGGCAGTGATATGGGATATCAGGATGTGGACTGCTGGACGCTGAGGTCTGGCTGGATCCGGCCGGCTGCTGTCAAGCGCCCCTTGGCCGTCCCACTCTGTACCCTGGGGGATTGGGGCCATGCTCAGGCACCAGTGTGGGGCAGGCTTGCTCGAGCAGGCTCCTTCTCTATCCCAAAGTGGTGACCCCATTGCCTCCCCCTGTGGCGTGGGGCTCATCAAGGGGTGGGATGCAGCTCCAGCCCTGGAGCCGGGTGGGGAGAGGAGATGCCCAGCGGTCCCACCACCGCCTGGCGGAGCTCGGCATCGCTCTGAGCTGGGGTTTCATTTCCTTCTTTGTTTCTCTCCTTCTCCTTTAATTGGCTGGAAAAGCAAAGCTCAGTTGGCACCTCCCGCCCGGCTGAGCCTGCTGGAGCCTGCCGGGCTGGCGGCGTGCGGTGCCATGCCGCGCTGTGCCACGCCGTGCCATGCCATGCTGTGCCACGCCGTGCCGGCACTGGCATCCTTCCTCCTGCAGCCTCCCCAGG
>NW_008824591.1:1123527-1125234 GCF_000699105.1 Pygoscelis adeliae
CGACTCCCCGACGCCGAGCCTGGAGAAGGAGCTAATGGGGTCGGCTTGACGAAGGATGGGCGAAGGGAGTGGATGGTCCCATCCCCTGCATCCCTCAACACCCACCAGCCCTAGGTGACATCCCCTTCCCCAGCGGGACCCCGCTGCTCCCTCGGGGGCTTCATGGTCCTGCCATCCCCTGCTGTCCCCATCACCCCTCCCGCCCTCATTTGCCTGGTTTTGGCCACCAACCCTCCAGCTCCGGCACCGGCGAGAGTCAGCCGTCCGTGACATCTGCCGGCATCTTTTGTCCTTGCACGGTTCCCATCGCGCCCGATCCCTAGCGCGGGGACGGCACGAGGACAGCGGGGCCAGAGCTGCCCCCGGCCACCTTCCCACCACCGGAGAAGGGGGAAAGGAGCCCGGGCTGAACTCTGGATGGGGGTTTTCAATTACACAATTAAATGCACAATTAGATATAATTACCAGCGCTCAGAAGGCGCGACTGTTCATAATAGGCATGTAATCTACCGCAGTCACTGTTTATACTGCTCGGCTCCGCTCCCTAATGATTATGGAAAGCTTTCACATTTGCATGGTTGCCATGGAAATGGGGGGCTGACAGAGGCATCAGGGATGTCGAGCCCCTCGTTCCCCCGCACCCCACCTCTGGCGGATGGGACACGATGGGTGCGGTGATGCCTCCGTGCCTGGGGATGCTGCGGGGCAGTGGGTGCTGGCCTGGAGGGATGGGGATACTCCGGGGATGGGCAGCGCCGAGGATCCAGAAACAGCACCGAGGTGGGAACTGCATGTGTTAGGGGCATGAAAAACCCCAGCGCACCTTGTCACCTCCCTGGGTGACCACCCCAAGAGCCACAGGAGGGACCGCGGGTGCGGGTGGCCGTGGAGAAGCATCCCAGCCTGGCGAGACCTCCGCGTGGACGTGCACATCCTCCGGTGCATCCGCATTATTCACAGGCAGAGCTTTGCTTGACAGGCTGCTATAAAGGTTTATTGGTGCGCGTTTGGGAAGGCAGAGCGTTACAGCTCGCAATTAAAACCGCGATTAAAGTGCAGTACGTCTAAATTTGCAGGACCAGCTAATGTGCACCCAAGAGTATTAATGAGACCGGTTGAAGAACTCTCTAAATCATACATGCCAGTTCGTAAGAGAGCTGGGAGCAATGGGGACTGGAAAATAAATGTCTCGGAGGGCTGGGTTGTAGAGAAAATAAAGAGGATGAGCCAGAAAACAGCCTGGCCCAATACCGAAGCTGTGAGAGCACGGGAAGGAAAGGTAGATGCACAGTGTGATCAGCAAAGCCTGAAAGCTGGTGGCCTAATTGGTGTCTGGGAAAATGAGTCTCGTCCAGCCAAACTTGATCTTGTTTCTTATTGAACTCAAGTTTGGCTGCTGAAGGGGACTGAGCTGCCCTAATAGTGTTTAGATGCCGATAAGCAATTTGATTTGATCCCAGGTGGCTTTCTGTTAGGAAAAAAATTAGCGCTATAAAAAATCAATGATGCTCATTTCAGTAATAGAAAGGAGAGAAGGAATAAAATCATCGCCGGAGAAAACGTGCGGACCGGTGGGAAGGTGGCGAGCGTTGCCTGGCACAGGGCGGGTCGGGGACGGGCCCCCCGGTACCGCATCCCTGCCAGCCGGTGGGGCAGCCGGGGCTCCCATCCCAAAATACATCGCCAAGACACCGGGAGGGGATCGGA
>NW_008824591.1:1125285-1127289 GCF_000699105.1 Pygoscelis adeliae
ATCCGAGGTTGGAAGATGCAGCAAAGCGGCCTCTTGAGAAGCTCAGTCTCTGTGGCTGGTCCGAGAGAAGACGGGGAGGAAGAAGAGATTCCTGGTACCGACGGACCTTAATGCGGGAGAAATAAGGCAAAGGGAGTGTTTTTGGGGGAGGAAAGCGACTTTTTAGGCATGAAGAGGATTAACCACAGCAAGAAATTACCTCCAGGTGCGACGGCTTTTCCCAGCTGCCTTTGGCCAACGCTTGCCCTGGGCTTGATGCCGGCGGCCGGCTCCGTGCATCCCTGGGGGATGCGGGGGACTGCAGGGACGTCTCCACGCCGGTGGCTGCGTTTGGGAGGCGCCGAGCGCCCTGGGTTGTGTATCGGCAGCAAACCGGTTAGTTTTGCTGCGGGAACTCGCTGCTTGTGGATCGATGAATATCTCAGCCGAGCTCCTCGTGGCTTTATTTGTTTGCAGATTCAGAGCCCCGGGGGATGCTTTCCCCCAGCCCGTAGGCACCAATGGCTCCCAGCACTTTTTCCTCCTGCAGTGGAGCTATGGGCTCCTCTCCCCCCAGGTTTCTCCGGAGAGAAAGCACAGGGAGGACCTGGAGGGGCTGAATAATTGAGCAGGGAGAAGGATTCAGGGCTCAAATGGTTCAAAACTCATCGCGGAGAAATTCAATTCCTGATGGGAATCCCACATCCCTTTCTGGGACCCAGAGCTGGCGCTGAGCCCGCGGCGCTGCCAGCCCTGCACTGATCCTGCTTCACCCACAAACGTCGATACGGTGGTGGGTTATGGCTGTGGGGAGGATGGTGGGTGCAGGCACGGGGGTACCAGCATCCTCCCAGCCTTGCACCAATGCTCTGGGGCTGGAAAAGGGCTCTGTAACCTGGCAGCCGTTGCACATCACCCCGGGGAGCGGGGTTCTGCCGGCATCGCCTCCCTCCGCGGGGCTGGGGACCCCTTGGGGTGCTGCGGCCGTCGCTGGGTACCGAGGCTTGGGGGGATATCCTTATGGAAAGGGGAGAAAATGGCCAGGAGCACATGGCAGGGATGAAAGACCCACAAAACCCTAACGTTCCCAGCAGTGCCGGCCACACGTCTTAACAGCTCCTCCAGCGCCAGCCGGCGAGATGCAGGTTATTACGTATTGATCACTGTGGCGCCTGGCCAAGCCGGGCTGCAGGCGGGCGGGCGGCTTCAGACCGGTGGTCCAGGCTGTATCCCCACCCCTCATCCTCCTGGGATGCCTGGGGATGTCCTTGTCCCCATCGCAGCGTGGAGCTGGGGGCGGTTTTTGGCTGGAAGCGGTGGAGTGTTGGGGATTGCGTGGAGAGAAAACATCCTGCCCGAAGCGTGGGGGGATGCTCGGAGGGGCAGAGGGGCTCAGGATGGGCCCCTTGGTGTCTTTTTTTCCTTCCCCCCATTTGAAAGCAGCTATTTATTTCAATTTTCAAAAAATGTACGTAACGGCCTGGAAAACTGGAAAGGCAAAGTTGGCAGAGAGCAGCCCTGGTTGTATTTAAACAGGACATTAAACCCCGAGTGGTTTATTAATAAGATTAATAACGGCTCCCATGTGCTTGGCTGGGAAATTTCACCCGTCTTTGGTTTTTGCTCTGCGGCAGAAGGAGATTTGGGGGAGAAAAAAACCAATTGCCCAAGTGCTGCTTCACCTGCACCCAGCTGGGAGCGGCGGGGCAGGATGCGGCCTCTGCCCCAGCCATCCCTCCCACCCCGCCCCGATGGGGGTCGTACACCGGCACGTTTTGCCTTATTATTTAATAGTGATTTTTACAGCCAGTTGCCCCTGTGCCAGGGCGAGAGGTGCTGCAGGGACCTGTGTTGGGGTGATGTTTCCCCCTTCCCCATCAGGGATCGGCTGCTGGGAGCCGGTTGGACTCGATGATCGTAGAGGTCTTTTCCAGCCTTAATGATTCTAAGATCAGGCCCGGACCCCTCCCTAGGCAAACATCTCATCCCTATAGTCCCCAGACAGGGATCAAGCCGTGGGGGCAC
>NW_008824591.1:1127400-1128879 GCF_000699105.1 Pygoscelis adeliae
GTTTAGGAAGCAGGAGCTTTGAGGAAGGGATGCAGGAGGGTGCGGGATGGGTTTGGAGAAGTAAATGCCACAGCTACGTGGATGCCCAAAAGCGTGCGAGAAAACACAAGTATTTGGGGAGCTACGGCGAATCCGGCTGCACCCCCCCAGGGCCAGCGGGACCCTCGAGCTGGGCTGGGGGCTGTTTGCAGCCCATGGCAGGGACGGTTCGGGAATCACCCAAACAGAGGACTTCCCACGCAGCCCTTCGTCACACGCAAGTTGGTCACCGCGCACGAGCGGTGCCGCATCCTGGCTCCGACCCGGCAGTGGGGACCCGTCCCCTTGGGAGGATGCTGGGGGAGGCGACGCTGCAGCGCGGTGCAGCCCCCGGCGCTGAGCCCCCCTCGGGCACCCCGGGGGCTGGCGGTGACAACAATGGCACTGCAAAGCCACCCGTGCTGGCTGAGCTGTCAGGCTCGTGGCCTGGCTGTGTCCCGGCACCCTCGTCATCCTCACTGCACAGACTGGGTGTCATCTAAGCAGAGGACACGGCCACCGTGCCTGGCCTGGGGTCACAGCCGCGCTGTCACACGCAGGGGACACAACCAGAGGCAGGGCAGGGAGTAAACTCGGGGCTGGCCTGCTGCTTGGCTCTCAGGCTAATTACCTTGATTAGGGCTAATTAGCACTCTGGGTCACTCTGGTCTCTTCCCATAACCGGATCGATAGTGCAGCCCTTTCCCACCACAGGTGTGCGGGGCAGAGCCCGTGTCCTGGGGACACCGAGAGCGTGGCACTGGGGAGCCGGAGAGGAGCCGGGGCGGAGCCGGGGCCACGTGGGTTTGCTTCCTTTGGTCTCCTGCTGGGGAGGGAAAACGTGAAGACCTTTGGTGGAAGGGATCTGGGGAGCCAAAGGGCTGGGGGTGGCCCGGCTCTGCCTCAGAGACTGTCCGAGTTTGGGGCTGGTGGGGTTGCAGGACGTCATGCTGGTGCTGGAGTGGTGTGTCTCTGCCTGGCACCTCATCCCCCGGGCACGCTCGTGCCATCCCGCAGGGATACCCAGGTACAAAGCCCCAGCTGGGAAATGTCTCAGGGGAGAGGAGGATGCTCAGGGTGGGAGTGGAGAGTGCTTGGGGTGAGCACAGAGGGTGCTTGGGGTGGGAGTGGAGGATGCTCCGGCTGGAGTGGAGGATGCTTGGAGTCATAGAATCATAGATTAGTTTGGGTTGGAAGGGACCTCTAAAGGCCATCTAGTCCAAACCCCCTGCTGTGGGCAGGGACATCTTCCACCAGATCAGGTTGCTCAGAGCCTCGTCCAGCCTGACCTGGAATGTTTCCAGGGATGGGGCATCCACCACCTCTCTGGGCAACCTGGGCCAGTGCTTCACCACCCTCAGCATAAAAAATTTCTCCCTTATATCTAGTCTAAATCTACCCCCCTTTAGTTTAAAGCCATTCCCCCGTGTCCTGTCGCAACAGGCCCTGCTAAAAAGTCTG
>NW_008824591.1:1129093-1129334 GCF_000699105.1 Pygoscelis adeliae
GGTCCCACCAGAGCAGAGCAGAGGGTCAGAATCCCCTCCCGCGCCTGCTGGCCACGCTGCTTTGGATGCAGCCCAGGATACGACTGGCCTTCTGGGCTGCGAGCGCACATTGCCGGCTCATGTCCAGCTTTTCATCCACCAGTCCCCCCAAGTCCCTCTCGGCAGGGCTGCTCTCAGTCCCTTCATCCCCCAGCCTGTGTTGATACCGGGGGTTGCCCCCATCCCTGTGCAGGACCTTGCA
>NW_008824591.1:1131951-1134547 GCF_000699105.1 Pygoscelis adeliae
CTTCTCCTGGTGTGACAGGACTTTCCTCTTCGGCCTGCAGAGTGGTGAAGCGGTTCTGCAAGGGCACCTCAGGCTTCGGGGGAAGTCTCTTCCTCCTGCTGGTCCTTGCCTTTGCAGCCGTCCATTCTCCTGCATTATCGCCCCCACCCCGCTCCCTTCTGCGTGTGCCGGTGGGGGAGTTTTTGGCTGTTTGGCCGTGGGCTGCGGGTCCGCTGCAGGCTGGGCTTGGAACCGTCATGGAGGTTGCTCAGGTGGGAGTGGAGGATGCTTGAGGTGAGCGTGGAGGATACTTGGGGTGGGAGCGGGTGATGCTTGGAGTGGGACTGGAGAATGCTCGGGCGGCACAGCGAGGGATGCTGAGGCTAACAGGAGCCCATGCAAAAACCTGTCCGCTCTCTACTTCTGTGCAGTAATGGCTCAGATTAATGGTGGTCCTCAGCTATTGCCTGTAAATGTCAAGCTGATAGTCCTTGTCCCTGTCCCCAGTAACCCCTCGGGGCTCTCTCCTGCACACGCATCCTCCCCCTCCTCCCCCACTCCACCAAATGGCCAGGAGCGGTGGGAGGCCGGGCAGCGGGGGGGTGCCAGCCGTGGCTGCGGGGTTCAGCCGGGGTCCCCGCTGCCTTGAACTGCGTCCCCCAGCCCTGGGGAAGGGACCCGGCACCCACCCTGTGGGTGCAGCAGCCAGGCACGGGGCGGGCAACTTTGCACAAACCCTTTGCAGGCTCTGATTTGTATTTTCTCTTTTTTTTTCCCCCCTATTTTGGCTCAGGAACCAGCCCTGTCCCCCTTAACCACCCCGGGGGCACGGTGTCCCCATCTGTGCCTCCGGGACTCCCTCCCACTCCTGTCCCCTGCTGTCCTCTCCTCTGCTGCCACTTCCAGCCCATCACCGGCCGGTTGCCAATTCCCCTCAGCAGCTGCCGGGACTCAGGCGAAACCGGCCTTTCCTGGCCCCTTTTTGTAGCATCTGGCACAGTTTTCCCTTGGCTCGGCTTGGGACAGGGACAGCAGGAGCCCTGTGACGGGCACCGGGATGGCACAGGGCTGGCGCTGAGTCCCCGCGGCGGTGTGGGGACTGCTGGCACGGCGGCTGGTGGGGGGGTCAGACTGCAGCGAGGTTTGGGGAGGTCTGTGGGGGCCTGTTTGCTCCCCAGGGCTGGTGATGGCACTGGGGGCTTGCTGGAGGGTGGCACGTGTGTATCCCTGGTGGCATCCCCCGGCAGCCCCCCTGCCATGGGTGCTGCAGCCGGGCTTTGGTGGGGACATCGCGGTGACGATGCTGCGGGGCTGGGACTGGGCATGGAGCTCACGGGACAGCTGGGCTGAGCCCCAAGATCTGGGGGTCCCTGTGCCCAGCCTGGCCGTGCCTCCATCCCCTCCGGCTCCTGGCTCTCCTGCTGCAGCCCTGGACATGGTCACGTCCCCTCACCTTTTGCTCCTGGGGGACACCCAGGATGTCACCCCCCTTTCCCTTGGGATGGACATGGAACAGAGCCCGGAGGGACAGGGAAACACGTGCAGGATCAGTGCTGGGACCTGTTTTATTCACTCCTGGGAATTCACATCACGTCTCTGACTCAGTGGCTCCAAACAAGGATTTAATTTGGCGGCAGCAGGCTGGTATTGTTACAACCTGCTTGATAAACACCGATTGATTATTAAAGGCTCTATTTATATATTTTTTTCATTTTTTATTCCCCCTGTAGCTCAACAGTTGTGTGGGTGATGGTGAGCGGAGGCTGGTGCGGGCTGGGGCAGGTCCCTGCGGTCCCTTCCAGCGTGGGGGGAGGACATCCCTGTCCCATGCCTGGGGCCACCAACCTTCCTCGGGCTCCATCTCACCAGATTTTAAGGCAGCCCCTCTCAGGGCTGCTGCCCCTTACTTCCAGCCTGGATTTGGCCCTGGGCTGCAGGGCTGAGCTCAGGACCGGTGATGGACAGGGTGCTGGCAAGGCCTGCGCCTGGCACTGAGGACGGCTGGTCCGGGAAGCGCAGGCGAGCAATGCTGCGGTAAATTTGGGGTGTCTACCTGGGGCTCCTGTAGGTGTCAGGGGCCATATTTAGGGACACCTTCACCCATTTGGGGCCGGTTTACACCCCACTGGGTGCAGGTTCTCCCCATCATCCCATGAGCACTCCCACCCCACCGTCCAGGAGATGGGTGCTGCCCCCAACTTTGGCACCCACAGGATGCTGCTGCCCCAAACCATTGCCCCTTTTGGGTGCACCCACAGGAGGGATGAGGATTTCCATCTCAAAATTTGGGGGGAAGACCCAGCCCAGCAGCACCCATGGCCTGGACACAGGACTGATGCTCCCATCACCTCCTGGGGTCCCCAGACAGGTCCCCCTATGGGAAATGGGGCTCTGGGGCTCTCTCTGTGTCCCCCTGCTCCATCTTCTCCTCTGCCTAGGGGGATGCCAACCCCACTAACAACCCCGACCCCGCTAACGACACTGCCTCCCGCCTCACAGCAGCCCCAGGCCTTAATTATTTTTAATCAAGCCCCCACCAAAGAAGGAGCTGCGCGGCAGCCGGGTCAGGGGGGGTCCCGCGGGGAGGCGGCACTTGCCAGACAAAGCAAACCCAGCC
>NW_008824591.1:1134590-1140704 GCF_000699105.1 Pygoscelis adeliae
CAAATGGGCTTGAATTAGACATGGGGCGCGGGCTTGCCGCCTGCCCGGCAATTAGTGGCGCCCTCGTTAGTGGGGTCGATGGCGGGGTTGGTGTCCGCCCCCAGCAGAGGAGGGGAAGGAGCAGGGGGACACGGGGAGAGCCCCAGAGCCCCATTTCCCATGGAGCGACCCATGGGAGGACCCCAGGAGGCGGTGGGAGCATCCGTCCTGTGCCAGGCCACGGGGGGTCCCATGTGGGGACCCCAGGAGTCCCCCCCAAGTCCTGTGTCCAGGCCACGGGTGCCACTGGGTTGGGTTTTCCCCAGGCATTTTGATATGGAAATCCTCATCCCTCCTGCGGGTGCACCCAAAAGGGGGGATGGCTTGGGGCAGCGCCCATCACCCAGCTGGCAAAGCCATCCCATGTGGTTATGGGGGAAAAAACAGGTTTTTGGGGAAAATCCCAGTTTCCTCAATGTGAGGCTGGCCCTGATGCCAGGGTGGTGGGCTCACGTCCCTGTTGCATGCAGGGGACTGACGGCCGTGCTGGCCCCGCTGCAGGGTTTGGGATGCTTGGGGTGGCATTGTCCCTCCGCTCAGCTGCAGCATTGTCACCTGTCGCGACATCCCAGTGTCACGCCTTGTCATTAAAGGATGTGGCTGAGCGGAGCGGGAAGGCCCCAGGGCGGGCGCTGGGATGGATCCGGCCCCGGGAGCCCCCCATCCACCACCATGCAACAAAGGGGTTCATAAAAAGCAACCCCCAAAAAACCCTCCCAAACACGGTGGGTATAAAAAGAGGAAGAACCAATTAATAAAAGCAATTTTTATGGATGTTTAAGAAGTCTCTAATGAGCTCCCATCCGCGGCAGCTGCTAATCGCTGTGTTTAATAATGCGCCGGTGGTCACGGCACGCTCTGCTAAGGCACCTTATTAAATCCTCTCCGCGATGAATGGGAAAGGTATCGGAGGCTTTAACAGCACTGGCTCTTTTACTAGAGGAATTGTTCAAAATATTCAGGTTTCTGGTTTTATGAGGACGGCACATCCCTTTGGATGCCTCTCCAGCTCCGACACTCGGGTTTGCAATCGTCCTGGGATGCGGGTGGATGGGGTGATGGCAGCGGTCGGGTGCTCTGCTCCTGCGGGATGGCAGCTCTGGGCTGGACCACGGTCCCGTTGCCGGAGCGGTGGGGCTCCACTCCCATCCCTGGTCGCGGTGACAGTGATGGTCATATAGGGGGATTTAAGGAAAATGCCAGATGGGATTGTTATTAAATCCCTCAATAGATAGTGAGCGGCACTAATGATGTCCTGTGCAGACCTTTGCTCCTTAAAGCACCCCAAAAAGCATCACGGGTGCTTGGGGAAACAGCCAAGTCCCTTCCATGCCGCTCGCTGCTGGCCCCAGCTGCTTCCCACTGCCCGGGTGCTTTTATATTCAGCCCATGGAAAGATTTATCCTTGCCTCGCCAGCACCCATGGGTGCCTCAAGCATCTTCTCCTTGCGGGTTGCTGGCGTGAGGGACACATACAGCCAGGAGGAGACCCCCAAACTCCTCCAGGAGCTTGGGGCCATTATTCAATGTAGAAATAAGAAGAAATCCCCAATTCTCCGAGAAACTCTGGCCCATGAGGGTTTCGCTCACCCGGGGATGAGTGCAGGTGTGACAGCCCTGCCTGCAGCGGGCAGCAATGCCCCTCACCAGGCGTCGTGGCTGCCCGTGGGTTGGGGAATCACCCCGAGGAGAGGGAAACCCACAGGGTTTATCGTACAAAACCCTTTTGTGCTGACAGCTACCTTCTCGTGGGCTGCTGGGCAGGTGAATCCCTTAAACCCGTGTCTCAGAGTGGGTTTATCCTGTATTTTAAGGCTAAAAAATTGGATAAGTGCTGGAAGAAACACCCACGCTCGCAGGGCTCGGTGGGTGCACCCAGGCACCCCCGGGTACCACCTCCGGATGCCCCCTTCATCCCTCCAAGATGCAGGAGCATCCCCTCCTCCTCCAAAACAGCTCTACCCTCCCATAAAAATAAATATTTTGGGAGCCGCGTGCGGTTTCGCCTTCTCACCGGCTGCCGCCGGCTGCTCCTTTCGCAGCGGCATCTCTCTGAGGGATTATTTTTACTCCCCGGCTCATTAACGGGGTTGTTACCAGGCAGATTTCCTCACCCGATTTTCTCCTTCCCAGCCTGCGGGTCGTGGGAGGAGGGACTGCCGGTTTCCATAGCAATGTGCTTGGCTTTAATCAGTATTTCTTTCCTGGGAGAATTGATTACGAAAGGTGTCACTAAATAAGTCAGTAAATTGGATTTTTTTTATATTTTTTTTTTCCTCTCCTCTATCGGATTATATTAATGGTGTCTTTGAGGTGCCGTCTGAGATCCAGGGGAAATTACCTCTTGCTTCTTGCAGATGTCGGGCTAAAGAACTTAACTGGGAGAATTAGCATCGAAATTGCCTGCGGCTTAATCCTTGTCCAAACGGGCTCGGCTACCACAGGCTGGTGGGGACATCTCGGCCAGGATCCGTCCTGAACCACCCAGCACAGTGTCTGGTGGGTTTTTGCAAGTTTTTGGAGACCGGGTTGTCCCGCTCCTCCTCTTTCCAATGGCCCAAAGCTGCTTTTCCTGGAGTGGACGGCTCCTGCTCACTCCCCATCCTGGTCTGGCCCCAACGTTTGTCTCTGTCTCACCCCCAGGATTTGTTTTTTAGGGTGTCAGGCTCCCTGTATCTCTCCTGGGTGAGAGATGGCTCCCCATCTTGTTTACTGTTCCTTGTATGCCTCCCAAATTTAAGCCCAATATACCACAGATCTAAGCCCAAGATCCCCCAAATTTAAGCCCAAGATCCCCCGAATTTAAGCCCCAAATCCTCCAGATCTAAGCCCAAGATCCCCCAAATTTAAGCCCAAGACCCCCAGATTCAAGCCAAAGATCACTCGAATTTATGCCCAATATCTCCCAGATTTAAGACCAATATCTCCCAAATTTAAGCCCAAGATCCCCCAGATTTAAGGCCCAAATCCCCCAGATCTAAGCCCAAGATCCCCCAAACTTAAGCCCAAGATCCCCAGTTTTAAGCTGAAGATCCTCCAGATATAAGCCAAAGATCCCCCAAATTTAAGCCCAAGATCTCCCAAGTTTAAACCCAAGATCCCCCAAATTTAAGCCCCAGCTTCCCCCGCAAGCTGGAGCGGGGCAGGATCAGTCCTTCCCTACGGTGCGTTGGTGGCTCCATCGTTACTGGGCACCGGGCGCCTGCACGGCTCTTCCTCGCCCCGTCGACCGCGGGACAAGGGGTTGGGTGAGCGGTGGGGTCTCCGCGGGCGGTGGGGGATGTCCCCTTCGTCGCTCTGTCCCACGGGCCAGCCGGCACCGGAGGAGATGCCGGCCAGTCTGGGTGCCAGAGATGCTCTGCCAGGGTCAGGGACGTGGCTCCACTCGGCATCTCCAGGCTCGCAGGGAGAAATCCCCCTGCTCCGAGCAATTCCCCATTTGCTCGGGGTTTTTTTTAAGGTTTTTTGCTCCATTTTAATGAATTCTCAGCCTCTCAGTGGCCATGCCACTAATGTGCTTTCTGCTGCGAGTCTCCGGCGTGATGACAAGCCGCGGCTCGTTGTGGCTAATTGAGGGGCTTGAATAATCCCGATTTTCTTTATCCGAAAGGCTGGTTGTTGAAGCCGGCTTTTGCGGGGGACGGTTGCCGATGGTTCGGAGACAGCAAGTGCCTCTGGCGCTGAGCCGGGGATCAGGGATCTGTGTTGGATCGGGGTGGGGGGTTTATTTGCTGTGGGATGGGATGGGAAGGATGGGATGAATGGGATGCATGGGATGCATAGGATGGATGGGATGGGATTGATGGATAGGATGGATGGGATGGGGTGGGATGGGATGGGATGGGATGCATGGGATGGGATGGGATGGGATGGGATGGGATGGATGGGATGCATGGGATGGGATGGGATGGGATGGGATGGGATGGGATGGGATGGGATGGGATGGGATGGGATGGGATGGGATGGGATGGGATGGGATGGGATGGGATGGGATGGGATGGGATGGGATGGGATGGGATGGGATGGGATGGGATGGGATGGGATGGGATGGGATGGGATGGGATGGGATGGGATGGGATGGGATGGGATGGGATGGGATGGGATGGGATGGGATGGGATGGGATGGGATGGGATGGGATGGATGGGATGCATAGGATGGGATGCATAGGATAGGATGGGATGGGATAGGATGGATGGGTGGGATGGGATTGATGGATAGGATGGATGGGATGGGTGGATGGATAGATGGGATGGGATGAGGTGGGGTGGGATGGATAGGACTGATGAGACAGCAGGGTCTCCCATTCACGCTCCATCCCAGACACACAGCTGGGTTATTCGGGCACGGCAGGGGGCTGTACGGCCCCTTCACTTCCCCCTCTGCTTCCAGATGGATTTGCTCCAACCCGCAGCCTAACTTCTCTTTTTGTGGCTGGCAGAGGCAGCGTGGCCGGGCTCTGCCCCCAGGTCCCATCGCTCCGCTGCGCCCATTCCCCCTGCAGCCAAGTGCCAATGGCTGTTGCCTACATCTCTTCTTCTCTTGATTTCTCCTCATGGCGTAACTTAGGCTAAAAGTTGTAATTCAGGGGTGTTTTCACCATCACCCCTCCGTGCCTCAGTTTCCCCATTAGACCTGCTCTGATGGAGCTGGTCACCCTGACCGAGAGATCGCTCCCCAGGGCGGTGCTGAGCAGGGCCGGGCAAGACTTAGCCCGTTTTCCAGGTAAACTGGGGCACGGCAAAGCGGTGCACAGCACCCAGGCGGTGCAGGATCGGCCCTTCCCTGGCCATCGCTGGCGACCCTGGCACTTCAGCCCTGCAGGTGCAAGAGCACCTCAACCTCACGGGGATGGATGGCTGGGTCCCGCTGGGGTTGCAGCCCTGTGCCTCAGTTTCCCTTCCATGGCAAGTGCCTCCTCGGGCACCGCTGCTGTCCCCAGTGCACATGTCCCGCCCCCAGGGACACTGCTGGCACCTCTTTACTCCATCTCACGGGTGCCACCATCCCATGTCCTCCCCACCGAGGGGACCCCCGAGTCCTGGGTCCTTTCAAGGTCATTTTCAAGGTCAGGCCGGGTGGATGCGGAGGGACACGAGCTCGGGGTTAACGGGATCATCCCAGCTCCCTTCTGCAAGGACACTTAAACGGGTTTGCGTCTCCTGAGCAATTCCCGAAGGGATGGAGCAATTCCCTGCCGGAATAAAGCCTGTCGTGTGGGAGGGCATCGCTCCGGAGCCAGCCTCTGATGGGTGAGGTGGGAATGAGCCACTTCGACTTCCTCGGCTCTCCCTCGGCATCAAAATGTTTCCTTGCTGGGAGGCGAGAGAAAGAAAAAAGTCTCGTCTCAGCATTTATAGGATGGTGCAAATAATAGATGTAATCTTGAATTAAATAGATGCAATATTGTATTAAAGTTAAATAGATGTAATATTGTATTAGAGTTAAACCAGCCTGTTCGCAGGGAAATTTGAAGTTTTTGATGTTTGCTGGGAAAAAAAACCCATGAAAATTCCTCCGGGGGTAATGACCCGCTGCGGGTCCTCGCTGGGGACATTGGAGCCGACGAAAGCCAAATCCACCCAAAAGCCTCTGTTTTGGGAGCCGACGGGCCCCGCGGTGGCTCGGGGCTTTGTTTTAGCAGGTGTAAATCAGGAGGAGCCCAGGGTGGTGATGGAGCGTCCCTCTCCACGTGGGAACACCCACTGCCCCGGGTTTCGGCGTTCCCGGCATCTCAGAGCACTGCAAAGGTTTGGGGGTGTCTCCCCATGCCGTGCCTCAGTTTCCCTTCCCTATGATGGAACCAAAACAGGAGGGGGCTGGGTTTAATCTGCTTTGTGCAAAGGGCACTTTGCAACCCTTGGGCTACATTCGGGGGATTTTTTATTATTATTATTATCATTACTATTATTACTATTATTGCCGTTAGCCACCCCGAGGCTGCATTTCCCAGCCCTCCTTGTACAGAACCCCCCAGGGGTGGATGGAGCCAGGAGCACGGATCTGGGGTGCAGGGCTTGGAGGGGACCCAGCCGTATGGGTGCTGGGGTCTCACGAGGGTCCTGGGGATGGGGGCA
>NW_008824591.1:1140897-1142993 GCF_000699105.1 Pygoscelis adeliae
AAAAAGCGGGGAGGAGGGAACGCCTGGGTGGGGGGGGTGGGTGCTGGGTGGGCGATGAGGAGCTGTGGCGGGGGACCGCACGTGCCCCAGGTCTCTGCCTGTGCCCCCAGCGCCTGCAGCAACATCCCGGAGATCTGGGACACTTGAGCCACGTGCCCGGGAGCTCCTAAATCCAGCGATGCCGGCATTGGGAGGCAGAAAGGGGCTGCGCAGAGGCCAGGAGGCCCCCAAAACCCGCTGGCATCAACGGGGGGTTGCAACAGCTGGTGAAGGACCCAATCTGTGCCTCTTCCACCCAGCTTTTTGCTCCTGCCATGTTTTACAATGGGGCTGCTTGGTCCCAGAGCATCTTGTCGGCCAAAAGCCGCATCCTGCTCATCACTACCCGATACCGGTGAGCGATCAAGGCTCCGGCGCCTTTAATTTCTTTTCCTTTGCGATTTCACAAAGGCTTTGCAAGTTGGAAGTAGGTCAAGAACTTGTTTCCAAGTCATTAAATAAAGTCCCTGGGTTCACAGCAGTGTTTGCACCTTCTTAATAGTCAATTCGCTCTCTTGCCGTTCATTTAAATCGCAGCCAATTTCTCTAAGTGGAGACGGGCGTCTCGCGGGGACCGCATGATGAAAACGCCTCTGGTGGCTCCCCGGGCTCCCCAGGAGCAGGGCAAAGGCACTGGCAGAGCAAAAATCAGCAAAATGCCTTAAACTGCCTCAAAAAGAGAAGTTGCGGGGTGTGGGTGAGCCTGCGAGGGGGTGCTTGGGTGCTGTGGGGGCTCAGGGTGGGGATGCGGGGCCCCGTAGCGTCCTTTGGTTGTGAACGGGGCTGGGAGCTGGGCTTTGCTTTTCCTCCTGGGGACGGGGATGGTCCTTCCCTTCTGGCCGGACCCTGGAAGCCCCGTGCGCTTCGTTAGCCCCAATGATGCTCCATCTGCTGCGGGAAGCGTCCCTTATGGGGACCGACAGCATGGGGCATCCCGCTAGCGGGCCAGATCCTGCCCTGCGGCTCTGCCTGGGGGGTGTTACCTCCCTAAATCCCAACATTTTTTTGGCCAAAACTGCTAGAAATGGGGCATTTCTGCCCCAAACAGCCAGGACGAGCTCAGCAGGAGGGGAGCGATGCTTTTGCAGCATCTTTGGACGCAGCACAGAGGGGTATTCGAGGCAGAATAAAAACCCCAAATCTCTTCAAAATGCAGTGAAATGAAAAGTTAAATCCCCGGCGAGCCCCAGGCATATGGTACGCGGGAGAAAATCACCCGGCTGAAGGATAATAACCCATCGGGGGGTACCAAAGCCCCGCTCTGCTCCTGCCATGCCGCAGCGTGGAGGGGAGGGCAGAGGGTTTATTTCAGCCCGACACGCAGATGCTGCTGCTGAGATCAAGGGCAGCAGGTAGCCGGGGGGAGCATCCTGCCTGCGCTGCCTGCTCTGGCCTCGCCAACACCGAAAAAAGATGCAGCTGGATTGTCAGGGCTTTTCAATCTTTAGGGAGAATATTTTCAGGGGAGGACATCCCTTTTTTTTCTGGGATGGAACCTCTTCCCATCTATTTTTTTCCCCTTTCAGGGAAAAATCATGGGGGGGGAATATCCCCTTCCCCTGCCCGGGTGGCCTCGTGAAGACCCTCGGAAGGGCAACGGGCAGGTTTGCTCCTGCCTGCAAATGTCAGAGCCACGTTCCCGGGGAGCCGGCAGCAGAAGAGCTGCGGTTTCGGTGATGGGAATGGGGGAGTGGGGGGAATTCCCTAAAAATCCTCTAAAAATCCCCTTTTCCTCAACCTCTATCCTCAGGGGTAGCCGAGGGGAGCTTCTGGCTCCTGCTGCATCAAACCCCCCAAAATCTGGAGGAAGACCCCGTGCACTCGGGATGCTGGGTGCACCGCTTTGGTGGTTGAGAATCTCCCCACTGCAGGGTGTCCCGTTTGGGGGCTCACTCCTCTGCCCCCTCCCTCCCCACGGCTGGGTCCCCTGGGGGCTCCCGAGGTCCTGTATCCCGGCTGGCAGCGGGTTCTGTGCCGGGATGCTTCCCGCTCTGCCGAAAACTAGGTTGTTGGGGAGTGGTGCGGGATGCGGGGTACTGCCATGTACCCAGGCATGA
>NW_008824591.1:1143818-1144948 GCF_000699105.1 Pygoscelis adeliae
CCCCGCCGGCCCACGGGCTCCGGGCAGCGGCTGCTCCCCATCTTCAGCCGGTGCTTCCGATGCCGCTGGATCTCCCGGGCTCAGCCTGGATCCAAGAATCCCGACCCCACCTCACGCCAAGGGAACCGGCTCCCCTCACCCTGCCGGGGCATCTCGCGCCCGGTATCCCTGAGCGCATGGGGTCTTGCCCCAGATTTTGGGGGGTTTCACCACGCAGCTCCCCCCGGCCAGCCCCAGGGGTAGCAGCTTTTCTGCTGCCGGCTCCCTGGGATGTGGCTGTGACATTTGCAGGCAGGAGCAAACCTGCCCGTCACCCTTCTGAGGGTTTTAATAATCCACGCGGGCAGGGGAAGGGGACGTTTCCACCCTGATTTCTCCTAGAAAGGGAAAAAAAATAGATGGGAAGAGTTCCCACCCCAGAAAAAGGGGATGTTTCCCCCCCAGAAAGTGTTTTGCCCAGGTAGTAAAAATGTGCAAACCCACAATGTGCAAACCCGTTCTGCCCCAAAACGGCCCAGCTGAAGCGGCAGCAAGCAGGGGGAGCCCGGAACGGGGAAAGGCATGTGGTGGCCTGGCCGGGGCCATCCCTGCGGGCAGAGGGACAGGGTGACCAGTGTCACCCTGTGTGAATTAACGGGGCCGGACGCCTGTGTCACCATGCCCATCCCCAAGTCACCGCTGCCCCATGTGCTCCAGACGCCCGGGTTCCCCCCTGGGGACGGCGGGGACAGGGGGCTTTTACTTAAAAGCAATTAAATACAGAATCAGGTCCCTGGAAAAATCGCTGCCTAGGCATGGGGGGTGGCACAGCTTGAGATGCAGCTGGGGGACGGGGGGTCGCTGCCCCGTGTCCCCAGGCATGACTCCCTGTCTGCTGCGCCCTGGGGTGTTGGTGCACCCCGGGGTGATGCTCGGGGCGCTTCAGGCTGGGTGAGGGTGCAGCGAGCAGCAGGGATGCCCCCAGAGCGTCGCCCAGCATGCAACCGTGGGGCTCTGCAGCTTTGGTGGGGCTCAGGGAGAGACGGGAAGGACTGGCTGCGAGTGAGCAGGGTGGAGGGACCGTCCCCCTCCCCAGCTCCACCAGGAGATGACCCCCCCCCCACCGCCGGGGCGAGCCCCCCCCCCCCTCC
>NW_008824591.1:1146716-1152448 GCF_000699105.1 Pygoscelis adeliae
TGCCCAGAGAAGTTGTGGATGCCCCATCCCTGGAAGCGCTCAAGGTCAGGTTGGACGGGGCTTTGAGCAACATGAAAGATGCTCAAAAGATGTCCGTGCTCATCACGGCAGGGGTGGATTAGATGATCTTTGAAGGTCCCTTCCAACCCAAACCATTCTGTGATTCTATATTGGAAGTGTTCGAGGTCAGGTTTTGAGCAACCTGATCTAGTGGAAGATGTCCCTATCCATGGCAGGGGGGTTGGACTGGGGATGGTGGGTTGGGGATGCTCTTCCTGGGGCCGAACGCTGCCCAGCTTGGTTGCAGGAGGGATTTCCAACCTCAAAGTATCAAATCTGGTGGGGATGGGACATAGGAGAAGGTGCTCCCTGGTGTCTGTGCAATCCTCCTGGTGCAGCCGGCGTGGCTTTCATCTCTCCCATCCTTGTCATGGGGATTAAAAAGGACTGGGAAAACCCCACCAAGTGTCAGGATGGGTCCAAGGAAGGTGAAGGTGCCGTAACCGAGGGGTGATTTGGGGACAGGTGAGCTCCTTCCCACTTGAATTTGCTGCCAGCACCCCTAAAAAATCCCATTTTCCTTGAGCTCTGCCTCACCGGTTCTGTCTGCCCAGAGCCCCTGGGCTGAGCCCTGGTAGCTCCCTGTCCCCAAGGGGCTCCGCACGCGTCCCCTCCTGCCACAGTCCTCCCTGGGGACTGCCACACACTGATGGAGCCCGGGCCCCGTGTCTCGCCTGCTTCGATTTCTTGATTAAAATAAAATCATTGCAGGCAACGCGTTTCAATTAGCAGGACTCTGGCGTGTGCCTGCCCCCAACTAATTGATATGATTTGCTGCAAAGAGAACTTTTGGGGCTGATCGATGAACTAGAGAGTGTTTAATTAAGAGGGAGCCCTAAAACTTGTTGCATTGATTGGCTGCAGGTTTATCTTAATTAGCAGCGGGATGGTGTGTGGTTCCCGGCCCCGCACCCCCAGGAGCATCACAGCTTTGATGGCGGAGCAGCAGTAAGAGCTGAAAGGGGAGAGCAGGGTGTTAATGAGGGTGGGTCGTTAACAGGGCTGCTATTAGCATGGGAAATACCCCTTACAGGAGGAGGACAGGCTGGGGAGGATGCTCTGAGCTCCACAAGTCACCTGGGTTTGGCAGGGGGTGCATGCTGCCGGTCCCCAAGTTGCTCGGAGGTTTCTTATGGAGCACGCTGAGAGCTTGCAGAGCCCCTTGCCATGCTTGTAGGGGACACCGAGCCCCACGGCCAGGCTCGCGCACTGCTCTTGCTTCATTTAGGGCCACCGTTGATGAACGGCTGGCAGTAGCCGCATGAAAAGCCTGCGTGTCTTGAAGTTTGCTGCCAGGAGACATCTCACCCCCACAGGATCGGGCAAGGATGCTCCCAGTGCTGGACCAGCCTGGGGTCCGCAGTGAGTGAGCGGTGAGAAGCGCTTGGAGCAAGCCAGGAGCATCGGTCTGAGCTGAAGTCGGTGCTCGCTGAGCCCCCGCCATGCCCTGTGCGAGGATTGCCAAACCTGTGCCACCCACACCCCCTGGAGCGTGGCAGTGCCTCAGTTTCCCCACTTGTGAAACTGGGCGTAAGGCTGCTGAGCTGCCCTTGGGCTGCCCTTGGTGCTTTGTGGGTGGCGAGTGCCAGGGGAGCTACAGCCGCAGACTCGCCACGTTTGTGCTGTGTCTCCGTATTTTCCTTAACCTTAAGCGGGATCTGACGAGGGTGAAAAAAACAATATTTGCTTTTCACCTGGGGGGAATAAGCCCAAATAACGGCACACACAAAGCAGCATTTTACCTGCCAGGGCGACTCCAGCAAAGCTTTTTGGTGCAATTAGCATCCCCTGCTTGTCCGCGGGGAGACTGTTGCATTTGCCACTAATTTTGCCTCTCCTTGGGATGAAGAAGGATTCGTTTCAACCAGGCTTTTCCCAGCTCCTTCTCCTTCAGCCTGTCCTGGCTTGATGGGCTTGAATTAAGGAGCCACGCGGGTGTAAGCCCATCGCTCCAGCTCGATGGGATGCTCCCGGAGGCTCTTCCCAGCCCCATCCCTCAACTCGGAGACTCACCGGTACCCAGAACTCGCAGCCTTCGCATCTAGCTCCTCCTAAGCAGCTCTGTCAACAGCTACCAGATCGATGGATGGCTATAAAACCCCGAGCACCGCTCTCCTTGTATCATTTATTATTTACATTCCTCAATTTAAAAGATTCACGGCCCAGTTGTAAGTATTTCCAAAGGCTGTTTCCTCAGAGAGTTTAAATAGCGTGGAACTGAATTAAGCCTCAATGCAAACAGCCTTGGTCCCGGCCCTGTGGATCCAGCGGCTGCCCGGGCTCGGCTGCTCCATGGCTTTGCATCGCCTCCGGCATGGATCCAGCAGATCCTATCCCGGGGGTAGGGTATGGGGTACCACGGTCCTTGGCTCTGCCTTTGGCTTTCCACCCGCTGGCAGGATGGAGCTGGGCTAAAATAGGTGTTAATTAGAGCCCTCGCTAAGCCAATTCAATGAGCGCGTGATGCTTTATGGATGGGGAAACTGAGGCACAGCTGGTGGTTGCACAGACAGATGCATTAGCCATGCCTCATCCTCACACTTAGGGAAGGATGCTTAGGGAAGGACGTTTGCCACCTCCTTCATTTTCCCCCTGGAATTAGAACACATTAAGTCGGGCTGTCTGGACAGGAATGCTGCATGGCCCTGGGGCAGCCCCGCGGCCGTAACCCCCGTGGGAGCTTCAGGGAGCACCAGGATGGAGGTCCCCTAAATCCAGGTCGCTGGGGGAAGATGCTGGTGAATGGAGAGGGGATGTAAAGCCCATTTTCTCCCATGATTTTCAGGACAGACTCCCACTTCTCTGCCAGGATGAGAGTCATTGCACTGGGAGGGGAAGCTGAGGCGCGGTGCCACGGGGAGGACTTGGCTCACAGGGTTTATCAGGTGAATCTGGGGCATCTCAAAGAGCGACGAGACGGGGCTGGGCTGTCAGAAAGGTAAATGTAAAGAGGTTGTTTGGTTTGGAAGGCTGCTGGAGACACGTGTCGCTGCAGCCCTGTCCCCGCGCCCTCTGGGGCATCTGACACACCCCAAAGTTCCTTAAAAGTTCCCTGAAAGTTCCCTATAAGCCATAGCCTCATCGAATCTCCATTTTTTTAACTTAAAACCATGAGCAAATGCTCCAGCACTCCCACCTCACCTTTGCTACCACCTTTCTTTAAGCTAATTCTGTAATTAAGAGTAATAGACCCCAAGCCGGTAGCAAATAGAGCCATAAATAAGCGCTGGGATAACAGGCAGATCACACCGGCTACCATCTCTGATTTTGCGTGCCGTGTGATTTATTAGGCTGCATGGCGTCCTTATTTATGGATTACAAAAGATAACGGTGATCAAAACCTAATGGCGTTAAGTAGGAAGGCATGCGACAAGCTGGTGAGGACGGGCAGAAAAATCGCTTGCAAAATACCGGGGGACCCCATGCATGACCTGAGCAGGAGGTTTTCCCTGGATGAGCTGAGCTCAGGGATAAACCCAGCCTGGAGGGTAATTTTCAGCAGTGCCTGAGACCTGAGTGATGGGGAAACTGAGGCACAGAGGGTGCTGGCGGGGCAACAAGCTGACATCTCCCTGCTCCCCCTTAGCAGCTCCAGTTATTCCTAATAACCCCTCGCTGGCTGCCATGCATTTGCCCACCGCCGGCCAATGCATCACGCAGATGTTTCAGCCTGTTGCAACCAATTATCCATGGGATTTCCCGTTAATTACTGGCTGCTCTTTGCCTTCAGCATCCCGGGAGCTGCTGCGGTGACCGATGCCCTGCTTTAATACCTGCAACCCCTCCTTTCCTCTGTTGCAGGTAGCGGCGCTGGAGAGGCAGATCTTTGATTTCCTGGGCTACCAGTGGGCACCCATCCTGGCTAATTTTTTACACATCATGGCCGTTATTTTGGGCATTTTTGGGACCATCCAGTACAGATCCAAATACCTCATGATGGTAGGTACCGCCGCAGATGCCGCTCCCCGTGCCCGGCTGTAGCAGCATCATCACCCCCGGGGATGGCTCAGCCCCAGACCCCCTCTCGTATCCAAACCCCAATCCCTGTGGATCTGGCGGGATCCAGCGAGCGGAGCAGATGGGGGACGGACCGGGGGATGTCCGTTTGGCATGGCATGCCCTGACCAGCTCTCTTCTCGGCAGTACGCGGTGTGGCTGGTGCTGTGGGTCGGCTGGAACGCCTTCATCATCTGCTTCTACCTGGAGGTTGGACGCTTGTCACAGGTAACCACCCCCCCCGCCTGCCTCCTCTTCCTCCGTCCTTCCCTCCCTCCCTCCATCGCCCTTCCCGCCATCTTTTCATCCTCCCTGTTCTCCTGCTGCTTGCCCTCCTCCTCCTCCTTCCCCTGCCCCACAGCTCTGCCCCCCAAAAAGGGACCCAGAGCCTGAGGATACCCCCACCCTGGCAGCAAAGCACCCACCTGGGTGCTGGGGGTGCCTCCCCAGGGGCTCCCAGCTGCAGCACCGAGCACCCAGGCGTGTGTGGGATGGACAGACGGATGGTTCAGGCCGAGGTGGTGGGGGGGGGAGGCTTCGAAGCAGGAGATTAATTAGGCTGATGAGGCTGATGAGTCAGGAATTGCAGGGCACTCGTTAATCACCAGCGGGCCCTCGGCGCTGCTGGGGTTTATGGGGTGCAGAAATTGGACGGTGCTGTTTCCTAACACACTGGCGAGGAGATAAAGTGGAAAAGGGACATGGGGACCAGGGACAAGTAATGATGGGAAGATTTGGGGCAGGCTCTCCAGCTGCTCGGCTGGGGTGCAGGCAGGAATGGGCAAGGCAGCAGGGCAGGGAGGAGGAGACCCCTCTGCTGCAGATTCCAAATTTTCTGGGGTGTCCTGGGGCTCTGCAAGCGCCGCTCGGCCCCAGAGCACCCAGCAGTGGCACAAGAGCGGCTGGACATCACTAATGGCTTTGAAAAGCCATCCTGGTGGCGATGGGGGTGAGGATGTGAGTGGGGCTGTGCCTCTCCGTGCCTCCCCGCCCCACCCTGGGCTATTAAATTATAGCTCTTACAGGAAAAAAAAGCAAAACTTAATGTAGCGATGATGCATCGCTAGATGGTTTGAGCATCCTCAGCCCATGGTCGGGGTACCTGTGCCGAGGACGTGCCCCGCTCTGGCATCCCGCTCCCGGCTCTGAGGATGCTGTTCCCCGCGCTGTGCTCGGGGCATCACAGACGGCTCGGGGAAACAGGATCCGGCTCGCTCTGCGGCTGCCTGCAGTGGGGAAAAGGGCTTCCTGGGGGGGTTGCAAGGACAAAACCACCTTCCCGTGTTGCTACAAGTCATTTGAGGCTCTTCTAAAAAGCTGAAATGCCGGATATGTGCAGCAGGCACAGGGGATGCAATCGGGGAGAATTCGCTCCCACCAAGTGTTTTCGGTGGAAATCCCCAATTTCTCAGTGATGCTGCAATGCCAGAACACCCCTCTTTGTGCTTCCCATCACCTAAACCCACATCCTTTGGTTTTAGAAACCGAAACTCACTTTCTTTCTACTTTTTCTGCCCCACCCAGAAAAATCTTTTAATCCCAGGTGGGTGATTTCCTACAAGGGATGCTTAGCGGGTTTCCCAGCCCCCCGCAGGCCCAAGGGCTGGCGGTGCGGAGAGGGGCTGGGAGGCCCCTCCGTGGGATGGGTGCTGCCCCAGCCATGCCAGGAGGGCCCC
>NW_008824591.1:1152741-1155953 GCF_000699105.1 Pygoscelis adeliae
GCGGGACCCCCGCAAGGCTCCGCGGGGATGGGGATGGGGGGATGGCACCCCGAAACCCTCTCTGCTCTGCATCCCTGGACCACACTGGCGGGGTGATCCCATAGTCTCATCTTTCAGATGGCTGGATGCAGCCGGCTCCATCGCAAGCGGCTGCTTCCCTGCCTCAAGGCAAAGCTGCCGTGCTGGTGACCGCTCCAGGACATCCGTGATGTCACCTGGTCATCGTGGCACACCTGGATGCTGCTTGACCAAATGGCCCATGACACCGGCGTGGGAGGAGGCCACAAACCCCAGGGACACTGGCTGCGGGTTAGGGAGGTGGAGGGGTTCATTGGCCGCACTGCATTAACGTGGTCTGGGTCTCGTGGAGCATCCTTGGGTAGGAAAAGCCCATTTTCTGCCCAACCCCTCTGCAAAGAGCCTCAGCTCCACGGTCTGTGCCTCCTCCTCTGCTCCCCTCCCGCAGGATCGAGACTTCATCATGACCTTCAATACCTCACTGCATCGCTCCTGGTGGATGGAGAATGGGCCAGGCTGCCTGGTGACGCCGGTGATGAACTCCAACCTGGCGCCCGAGGACCATCACGTCATCACTGTCAGCGGCTGCCTGCTCGACTACCAGTACATCGAGGTAGTGAGCAGTGCCACGCAGATATTCCTGGCGGTAAGGGCAGCTGCTGGCACTTTTCCTCCTCATCCCAAATTGTGAAGCGAGAGAGGAGGGACGGTGGCAGGGACCAGGGTGAGCAGAGCCACCGTGGTCCAGCTGGAGATGTCCCACCATCACGCATCCATCAAGGGTGGCGTTGGCTCAGGGGTGGGAAGAGAGGAGCAGACGGAGCCCATGCCAGCACCCCGGGGGTGCTGCCCACCCCAGAACCTGGCAGGCTGTGGGCTGGATGCTGCAGGAATCGGGGGGTTCTCGGTGTAACACACCCAGACGCGTTGCCGGAGTGTGAGCCGGTGGGATGCGCCGCTTGCTGGAAAGGGAGGGTCCCCCCTTCCCGGTGGCTGTCTCACCCCATGGGGAGGTGGAAAGGGGATATACCTGGATGCAAAGCTCCTGGGGAGCCCTGGGGGGCTGCAAGAAAATAAAGCTTTGAAGGGAATTGGGGTCCAGAGCAGCTGCCATGCACCCACCAAAGGGGCACCCAGCGCTACATGGGGCTCAGCACCCTCTGCGCTGCTGTCCCAGTGTGCTGCCAGCCCGTCCCCCCAAGAGCCACCACCCTTGTCCCCCTCGTGCAGCTGAAACCATCCGATCTTGCTGCATCCCAAACCAGCACCCGTCCCCACCGGAGATGGACTCCAGCACCACCAGCCCAGAGGCAGCCCCTATCCTGCCCAGGGTCCCCCCAGGATGCTCCCAGGCATCCACCTTGCAGCACCCAGCTCTGTCCCCCCACCAACACCATGCCGGTCACCGTGCCCGTCACCCCAATAACCGACTGCTCTCTGCCCGCTTTTTGTTTCGCAGCTCTTTGGCTTCGTCTATGCCTGCTATGTCAGCAAAGTGTTCCTGGAAGAAGAAGACAGTTGTAAGTTATTTTGCTATCAGTCACGGGGGAAGAGCCGCAGCCCTGCAAAATGGCCTTGGCTAACGCTGGCCAGCACCTCGCCGGGGCAGCAGCTCCCAGCCGGGGATGGGGGAGCAATGCCTGGGTCGCAGGCGGGTGAAGGGATCCCTTTAGCTGGGTTTTTTGCCCCATTTTTCCATCCCCGATGAGGCAGATGCACTGGGGTGCGATGTGCCGCCCCGTGCCACGAGCGGTCTCCCCTGCCCGCCTTGAGGAGGGTGCTGCACCCTGGCCAGGGCTGGGAGAGGAGGGGGACAGGGACACCGAGCCCTGAGTTGCCGCATCTCCCATGGGACTGCAGCGCTCACAACCTTCGGGTGCAGGAACAGGACCGGTTTCATCCAACGTGTGGGGTCGGGCTTCGTCCCCGCACCAGCCCACGAAGAGGCTGAGATGGCCCCCGGTCCCTGGTCCCCGCACCAGCATCACGGCACCGAGTCCAGCTCCCGTTGAAGCCGGGATGCTCATCCCCATGCGCGGCCACTCAGGGGTTGGATTTGGGGCCGGCATCACTCTCGCTGCTCCCCACTGACCCGGATTCAGAGCATCTCCCCCAGGTCCCTGGTCCGGTGTGGCAGCGGGGAGAATCGCCCTTGCTGTAAAAAGCCACCTCCAAGCCCCAATAAATTCACGGTGAATGCTCCTCCTGGTGCGGATCCGGCCCCGGGGGGGCTGCAGGAGAGCCGTCCTCCTTGCTCACGTCTCCCGGAGCCAGCCATCACCTGCCTCACCCTTTCGACGGCCACCTGGGGCTTGGGGACGATGAAATGGGAAATATTATGTCCCCCCAGCCAGCATCCCCACGGACAGCGGGGTGGCAGAGCGTGCCTCCCCGCCTCAAGGTTTTTCACCCCAAAGCAGGGGGAAAACCAGCAATTTAAGCAAAGTTACGGGCTAATTTTTCTACAATCTATATTGTGCTTTCCGATCTGACAACGATCCCTGCAAACACCCCTCCAGAAGTGCTGAGCACCCCGGCCCCAATTAACCAGGCGGTTAAGGCTGGAGCCATCCAACCGCATTAAATGCTCATCTGCCATTAATTAATTTGCCCCAGCTGGCAGCTCCCGGCAGCCGACCGCAGGCAGGGATGTGCCGCAACCGCCGGCACGGCAAAAACCACCCAGATGCGCTCAGCATCGGGCTCCTTCCCCCCAGCATCGGGATGAGCATCCCTGCCGGTGCTGCGGACCCACAAATGGTCCCAGTCCAGCCCAGGAGATGCCGGGGTTCAGCATCCTCCTGTTTCCCCCCCGCTGCCGGGAACCGGTGTAGCGGAAAAGGAAAATCTCCGTGTGAAATTGGACATTGCCTGCGGTAATAACTTGTTTCTGTACCCGGGGAGCTGGCAAAAGGTTTTATCTACTGCCGCCGGCTTTGAAGCGTGTTTGCATTCAAACAAACTCCTGCATTCAATACACTTTTAATATTAATGCTGCTGGAGCCCGAGATTCAAATGCATCGTTTTTAATGGAATATCTTATTAGATTTGGAAATGGATGGATGGTGTCAAAATTGAGAGCTGGCTGAATATTAAGTCAGGAAGATAAATATGCTGGGAGAACTGGGCTCCCCCCTCGAGCTCACTGCTGCTTCCCGGTGTGCGAATCCACCCGGATCATGGCTCCTTGGGGA
>NW_008824591.1:1156056-1156603 GCF_000699105.1 Pygoscelis adeliae
TGTGCCTGTGGGAGGGTTCCGGCCTGGGGGCACGTAGGATGATCGTGGGAGAAGTTGGGGTACCCCCAGCCATCCGTCGCTCCCACTGCATCGAGCCAGGGCGAAGGGCTGGGATCCGCCACCGTGACCCCTCCGGCAACCCCCCAGGGGCTCGACAGGCAGGTGATGGGCTCTGCTGGCCGGAGGGGGATGAACCACCGGGCTGGAAATTGCAGCCGTGAAAACTGATATACCGGTGTCTGCAATTCCCCTAAATGACATGCTTTAAACGAGGTGTAATTCCCCCATAATTCTCCTTACATGCCCACTCTGGAGCCAATGATAGGGTAATTTTACCACTTGGTCCAGCCTGCAATGCAAGGGCTGTTGCGGTGAGGAGAAGAGAGCCCGAAGGATCTCTGCAAGTCGGTTCGGCTCCTTTCCTCCGTTTCTCGCCAGCACTCTCCCGGGATGCTGCTGCGACCCGGGATGCTGCTGCGACCCGGGATGCTGCCGTGACCCGGGATGCTGCCATGGCCTGGGATGTTGGAGCAATCCAGGATGCCGA
>NW_008824591.1:1156950-1158447 GCF_000699105.1 Pygoscelis adeliae
GCAAGGAAATTGCCCCGTTGCCCTCCCCAGCTCACCTCGCTGCTCTCCCCCCTCTCCCCAGTCGACTTCATCGGCGGGTTTGACTCCTACGGCTACCAGGCGCCACAGAAGACGTCACACCTACAGCTACAGCCGCTCTACACGTGAGTCCAGGCTGGGCCGGGGAAAGCCTTGGGGATGCTCAGAGGTGCTCAGGGATGCAGGAGCCCCTCCAAGGTGCCTCATCGCACCATCGTAACCCAAAAGATTTGGGTCTGTGAGTCTGCTCGGACTCAGTATAAAGCCCAGAGGCTCCGGCGGGGCTGGGGCTGGGCAGTTTTAGGGGGGATTGTGACCTTGTTTTTCCTTTTGCTTCTTTTTGTCTGCCGAGCCTCAACATGCTGGGGCTGTCCAGGGGAGCAGCAGCTCTTCAGATAGGTGCAGCTGACTTTTTTTTTCCTCTCCCTTACCCATTAAACTTAACTAGATAAACGCTCAAATGAGATAAGGCTGCAAAATCTAAAGGGATTAGCCTCGTGCGGGCTTTGCCGGGTGCCAAAAATTAATTATGTTTTAAGCCTTCTATGCAAATTCAAGGGCACACCATGTAATTAGAGATGTAAAGAGAGGGCTGTGGTGGAACAAATGCATTTGTGATATTGCTTGGCCCTCCCTGGGCGTTTGGACACAGACAGTCTCTTGGGTGTATAGGTGCGGGTGAGCACCCATGGGTGCTGTGCCCCCCTGCATCGAGCTGGTCCTTCCCCATCAGCCCCCCAGCCCTCCGGGCGTGAGTGGGCCGTGGTGGGACGGGAGCTTCCTGGGATGGGCACACGGATGGTGGCACTGGCATTTCACCATGGTGTCACCCCGGGGTGGGAGCAGTGCCAGCACCCACGTCCTGGGGATCGACATGGGTGTCCTGCCCTCCCCCAGCTGGGTGCGCACCCTCAGGGGGACCCAGAAGAGCATTGTCCCACGGATGGGACATGTCCCATGGATGGTGTCCCCCAGGGAACCCCTTCAGACCTGCCTTGGTGGGATGGTGCAAAGCCACCGTGGCAAAGACGGGCAGCGGAGAAGGCAGGGACCGGGGGGAGCCCTGCCTGACCCTCTCCTGCCAGCAGCCTCCAGCAGCACAGGGGGCACGGGGGGCTGCCGGGGGGCTGCTGTAGGCACAGCGTTCCTCGACGGCTGCAGGATGAGGGCCGAGGGCTGCAGCATTTGGGGATATCAGCAGATTTTACATATACAGGGGACCCTAAAGTTGATGGCAGAGAAACTCAGCGCTGAGATACCAGGATGGGAAGACCTCAGCGGGGTGCAGAGGTGCTGGGAAAATCCCTCTCCTCCCTTTCTGGGAGGTGTTTAACCCAAGCCCTGTATCCTCTGCAAAACCCCGCCCCACCCCGGGGCTCCCCTGTCTGCCCAGGACCTGTTTTGGGGTGATGGGGGGTTTGGGGTTGCACGGTTTGGGGGTGGGTTGTGTACCCACCCGGGCACCGGAGCATCCCGTCC
>NW_008824591.1:1159424-1160855 GCF_000699105.1 Pygoscelis adeliae
GCCGTGTGGCCCCCCCCCCCAGGGTGGGGGCTGTAACCTCTGAAATCCCTCCTGTAGCACATCGGGAAGGTGGGAAACACAGGTTGGGAGCCAGTAGCTGAGACCTGGGCAGTTGTGACATGGATGTGCGGGGCGGGGGGGCTGCAGAGGGTGCCTCTGCGGTGTCCTGGGGAGGGCGGGGGGTTGTTTCTATATCTGAGTGTGAGGGGCTGCGTGCTTGCCCCGTGCTGCGGTTGTGCGCGGTGTGTCTGTGCGACCCGGTGTGCCCGGTGCCGGGATCCGGCCTCCCGCGGTGTCCGGGCCGGGGCAGAGGTGGGTCTGCACCATTGCTGTGGGCGGCGCCGGCTCTCCCCACGCGTTTTAGACGTGCATGTGTACACCTGAGGATGGACAGCAATGCCTGTCCGTGCACACGTGCACACACACAGACCTGCCTGCACACGCGCTCATGCGTGCGCACGCTCACATATGCCCGCACACACATGCACACACTCGTGCACACACACACTCGCACATGCCCGTGCACACCTACACACACATGCACATGCCCGCACACGCGTGCACTCACCTGCACGTGCCTGCATGCACATGCACACGCCTGCACATGCCTGCACACGTGCACAGGGGGCAGCCGGCCTGCAGGCGTCTGCAGCATCCCCCAGACCCCGGTGCTCACCGCCAAAAGGCGTCCTGCCCGGAGAGAGGGCTGGCAGCACGCCGGGGGGACGGGCAGCATGTGCTCCTCCATGGTCAGGGTCCTGGGCCCCTCCGTGTCCCCTCCGTGTCCCCTCTGTGTCCCCTCGGTGCCTGCAAGCAGCCGGGGATGGGTGAGCAGGGCAGCCTCACCAGTCCCCGTGTCACTGGGCTGGGGGGGGACATCAACCCATTGGGGTTTCCCAGCCTGGCCCCAGTTGCTCTCTTACATTTTGGGGAGGCTGAAATGAGGGTGGTGGCCATGCAGGAGCCACCCCAGGTCACCCTGGCAGGTCCCTGTCCCCTGGGGTGGGCAGTCTGCAGCTACCGGGGGCCGTGACTCCTTGTCCCCTCACTCAGTGCGACGCAGGGACACAGGGACACTTGGCAGGGATGACTCCCTGGACCCCGGTCTCACCCCTAACACCTCCTCTCCCCTTCTCTCCCCAGATCCGGGTAACCTCCTCCTGCCCTGGATCCGGCCTCGGCCCGGCGTGGGAGCCAGAGGCGACAGGACCCCCTAGAGCGAACTGTCCCACGCCCGATGACACGACCCCTGGCGAGGGAGGGGGGACAACGCCGAGCTGCCCGGTCCCCTCCTGCCTCCCCGCACCCCGCAAGACCCCCGAAAATGGAGCCGGGAGCTGCCTGTCCATCCCACCCCGGACGCCTCCGAGCCCAAACCACCCACCCGCAGCAGGACGGGGCGGGGCTGGATACGAGGGGACACCCCCAAGC
>NW_008824591.1:1161706-1164416 GCF_000699105.1 Pygoscelis adeliae
CCCCTCCGACCCCAGCCCCTCCATCCATTGGGGGTCTCAGTGGCAAATCCACCCATCAGGTCTGGCGGCAGAAGAGGGACGACGTTGGCACGTGGGGGATGATTATTTTGGGGGGGGGCCGGGGGGAATGTGCGAGGTCTGTTGGGCAGCGATCACTTCGCAAAACGAAGACGAGCTGGGAATTAAACGCCTTGGAAGAAGCTGGAAGGAAAAAAGCAGTTTCACGAAGCATCCCAGCTCCCCCAGCCTTCTTGTTCTCCTTTTTTCCCCGGAGGTGGGATGCAGTTTCTCCTGGACCCCTGGATCTGGCCCCAGGCCCACCCTTTGCGTCTGGGAGCAGGGTGGGTCGCATCAATTTTGCCTCCCAGGCGTTTTTCCTCCAGTCCTGGGGGTTATTTGGGGATGGTTTTTGCACCCTGGAGTGATTTTTTTGTCCTTCCCACCAAGCAGCCGTGAAGTGCCAACGACCGAAGCTGCCCGAGCCCAAACCCTGGGCAGGGGACGGGCTGCGTGCCCCCACCAGCCCCCCCGCCGCCTCCAGCCAAGCTGCGAACTTTACAGGCAATAATTTTTCTGCCCTTTCCCCCTCTTTTTTCCAAGGAAAAGAGTGTTTTTCAGGCAACGGATCCCCCCTGTCCCCCAAAACACATCCCCATGCCCAAGCGCTGCCCAGTCCTGGGGACAGCAGCATCTCTGGGGTTTCTTTTCCTCTCCAGGACCAAGGATGCTCTCGCTGACCTGCCGTGGGATGGGATGGGATGGGATGGGACGGGACGGGACGGGACGGGATGGGCAGACACCCGCCTGCTCGAAACCCTTCTCAAACCCAGCAGGAAGGAAACTTGCCGTCATTTAAAACATTTGAAAGAGCTTCCCTCCCTCCTGAGCTCGGCAGGAGCCAGGCACCGGTGCTCCGCGACCTTTTTTTTTCTTTTCTGTTGGCTTGTTTTTATATAAGACTGTATTTGTAACGTGAACCGAGGATTTCTTTTCTATTCTGTAATTATAAAAGTCAAAGGAAAGTTTCATCCGATGGCTGTTCTGGTTTTGGGGCATTTCCCTTGTGCAGTTGAATCGATTAAAAAGTGATGGGGTTTTTATTTTGCCTTTTTTTCCCCCCCTCTTTAATGCTGCCGCTCGCTCCCGCGGGCTCTGCATCACCCAGCTTTGGGCTGCCTTATAACCCAGTGCTTCGATTTAATGACGCCCGGGCAAGGCTCTGCCTCCTCCCTCATTGCCTGCGCAGGTAATTTCCTCCCAGGTAGTAAAATAACAGAAAAATTTTTTTAAAAAAGACGAAATGCAGAAAAGCGGCATCCTCCGGGCTGGGTGTGGGTACCACCCGCCGTGCGACGGGGGATGTGTCGGTGGCCGGCGCATCCCATCCCTGTGCATGGGGGCGGCCTGGGGGGTCTGCAGCCTCCCTTCCCCTAAGAGAAATGTTAAACTCCCAAAGAAATATTAATAAACCCCCGAGAAAAATATTAAGACCCCCCACCCCACCCCGGGGTGTTTTTTCAGGTTGAGCTCCTGAAATAAAGTTTTCCAGCCCTGCAAGGAGCGAGGGTAGGGATTCCCCGGTGGGAGACGCCGGGTTGCGGCCGCAGCCCCATGGGAAAAGTTTCCTTTTCTCCCCATATATTTCCATTTTCCATCACCAAAGCACCTTCGGGGTGATGCTTGCTTTGCACGTGGTTTAATTCAAAGTATCCAAAGCCATTTCTCTTGCTCTGTTTTTAATTGATTCCGAATGAGAGGCGGTCGCCCTCTGCTCCCATCCTCTGCCTTTGGTTTTTCTCCCCTTTGCTGCCTTTTCCAGCTCAATGGGAGAAGGAAGGGGGCAGCAACATTGAATTAAATCTTATTTTTTAAATCAAAATGGAAATGTGGTGAGACCAGGGCAGCAAATACGGTGTCTTCGGTGACATCGGGGACCAGAGCAGCCGGCTGCTCCTTCCCCCCGGGGCTGAGCTCCCTGTGATGCTTCTGCTCGGCAACTCCCTGCCATGGTGTTTTGTCACCGGCTTTTTGGGAAGACAGTGCCCAACTTGACTTGTTCCCAAATCTCTGTCCCCGTGGGAATGGAGCCTTCATCCCTGTAAGGATCCTCCTGTTCCCAGCTGGGAGCTGGCGTGGGGACAGGCTGGAGCGTGGCGGTGCTGTCCCCAGCAGCCCTGGGTGTCCCTGGGCCGGGGTCGGTGGCCCTGAGCGGATGTCATCGGGTCACCCACAGGTCCCGCTAACTCAGCTCCACTGTGGGACCCCATCCCTGGGGTCCGGTCTTTAATAGAAAAGACTAAAAGCAGGTTTCCAGACCTAAAATCCATGGATTTTAGGGGGGTGTCCAGGTATGAAGGAGTCACAGGGTTTGCCCTGGCCATGGGGACAGTGGGGTGTCCCAGCACCCCAGGGACAGGCGGGTGTTGCCCCAAAGCAGTGGGTGTGGGGGCTGAAGGTGGCCCCCGCTGAGACACCGGGGTTTCCCCACGTGTGGGGGGAGATGAGCAGCCTCCGGCCTCGAGTGAGTCCCCAGAGGAGGGACCCAAAGGACCCCCCGGTGTGGGTGCAGCCGCCGGGGTGGGTGGGGACAGCACCCACTGCCTCCGTGGGTAACAACGTGTGTTTGGGTGAAGCCTGATCAAATAAGAGATATCACATGCCTTGTAGGTACCAAGGAAGGGGGGAGGATTTTTTTTGGGGGGGGGGGGGG
>NW_008824591.1:1164445-1174033 GCF_000699105.1 Pygoscelis adeliae
TTGTGTGGACGAGGGACGTGGGGGTGTTTGGTTGTTGGGGGGGGGGGGGGTGAGCAGGGATGGAGGCCTGTTTCTATGACAACAGTGAGGCCAATTGGACGCCGTGGCCGTGGACCAGGAAAGAAGTGGGTCAGCATCCCCATGGTTCCGCTGGAGCATCCCACGGCCATGCTGCCGGAGCATCCCACGGACATGCTGCCAGAGCATCCCACGGCCACACTGCTGGAGCATCCCACGGCCACGCTGCCAGAGCATCCCATGGACACGCTGCTGGAGCATCCCACAGTTCTGCTGCCGGAGCATCTCATGGCCGCGGTGCTTGAGCATCCCGTGGCCATGCTGCCGGAGCATCCCCTGGCTGCGCTGATGGAGCGTCCATGGCTGTGCTGCCTGAGCATCCCACAGCCATGCTGCTGGAGTTTCCCGCCGCAGTCCTCCTCCCAGCTGGGGAGGAAGGAGGAAACCTGTTTGCCTGCCCACACCCATCGATCTACCTCTTGCGAAACAACCTCCTGCTGCCCAGCCCTGTCCTAGCTCTGGCAGCCTGCCCGGGCACGCCAGGAAACCCGCCAACAGTGACGGCAGTCCAGCCTTCGGCCTCGCCATGCCCCGTGTTCTGCCTCCTGTACCTTGGAGGGGGCCAGTAAGGGGAGGTAAGCGCCAAACTGGAGGCTGAAATAGGGTTCTTAAAGTGTTTTTCAATTAAAATCTTTAATTTTGGGAGGCATCTTCCAGTTTATTGCACAGTGTTTGTGGTCATAAAATTCGCTGTCCTTTATCTGACATGGATCAGGTCCCGTTGGAGGTGGCTGCTGCAGTGAAAGGTCATTGTGGGGCTGGGAGACATCACCCAGGTAAGGGAAATAAAACCCATCACGTGCACATGTTGGCTGGATAATGATTGCAATGGGAATTAATTCAGAAACGGCCTGGAACATCCATCGGGGGGGGTTCTGCAGGTGCTGCCGTGACATGGCTGGGGAGCTGCCTCCCAGCAGGGATCTGGGCACACTGGGAAGGTGGCACTGGTGGGACTGGGAAACGCGGGGGATGGCTCCAGGAGCCCTGCCGGGGGGGATTTTATTGCTGTTACTAACCTGACCCTTAGAGCAAGGCGATGGCTCCCCGCAGCCCTGGGCTCACGTCAGCGCTGGGATGAGGTTATTTCTAGCAGCCCCTCCAAAAGCCACAGCCCCCGTCACCCTCCCACAGTCACCATGAGGGAGATGCTTCCTGGCTCCAAAACATCCCTGCAGCACAGAAAAAGAAATAAAAATACCTGGGGAGCTGCTTTAAAAGCAAAAAAACCATCCTGGCTGGGGGCAGTGCCTTATTTCTGGGCATCCCCAACTGGGATGTGGGATGAGGGTGCTCTCGGGTGCAGCTGAAGCCACCCCACGCACCGCGGGGCTGCAGATGGGGCTCAGCACTGCTTCGAAGCGTGTCTCCTCCAGAAATCCTTCCTCCAGCTCCGGGGCGAGGAAGGTGATGGGTTTCGCTGGTCCGGCCTTGGGTCATATACTTAAAATTTAAATAGTTAGTCAGTTATTTTTAAATAACATTTATTTACATCTAAAATTTATTTATTTATTTACTTATTTATAAGCAAATGAATTAACTTATTTATTTATAGTAAATAAAACTAGTTTATTCATTACAAACATATTAACTTATTTATAGTAAATAAAAATTATTAAGTAAATATATTAACTTATTTATTTATAGTAAATAAAAATAATTTATTTATTATAAGCAAATATATTAACTTATTTACTTATTTATAAATAAATGAAGTAAGGAAATAAATAAATACTTTTAAAAAGTAAATAAATACGTAAAAGGGAGAGTATGAAACTGCATCCATGACAAAGGATAAAACTGTACTGGGGGGTTTCAGGAGTGGCAACAACTCAGATTTTAATGTCTTATAATAGAGGAGCTTTTTTTAAACCAAATCGCCAGCCTGCATAAGCCGGTTTTAAAAGCTTTTCCCAACCTGAGTGCTGGGAAAACACGTTTCGGAGGCGGCTTTTTGCCATTTGCTCAGTGCTTGTGGCCAGCGGGATGTCCCAGGAGGACGGGAGGGATGAGATTTGCTTCGCAGGTAATAAATCCCTGGGTTTGGGGCCGGAAATTCAGAGGATGGTCCATGTGTCTGCCCCTGAGGCAAAGCCAACAGCATCCCGGCCCTCGCCATATGGGGACAAATAGGAAAAATTCGGGATAAAGAGGAAAAACCAACCATCTGCTTCCCGGCGTTTCCCTCCTCTCCATTTCCTTTCTACCCCTTTTCCCACGGGCATTCCCCTCCAAATTTCTATTTGCAAATTTAGAGCTGTATTGGCCAAGCGGGATCATTTCGAAATGGCAAAGCCAGCTCAAGACCAGCTGCCGAAAACCAAACTGTGAATTCTTTGGGGGTGTCACAGCTCCTTTTCCCCACAAACCGAGGAGCATCTCCCACGCCGGAGCCACATCCCACCAGTGGTACCGGCATCGCCGGGTGGCTCCCAGGAAACTCAGCCTGCCACAGCGGTTATCGCTGCTGGTCACCAGCTGAACCTGGGTGCCACACACCCACCCCGGCAAGGCTGGGCCCTGGCACGGACCCATCGGAGGAGACGAAGGCGGTCGATAACCCAACCTTTAATTCACATCCCAGCATGACTCATGGGGAGAGTGAACAGCAACACCTCGGCTGGGAGCATCACCGCATCTACTCCATTATTTGGGCATGTTACATTCTCAAATCACTTATCTCTCTTGGGAAATGGATATTAAAACGTCTCCTGCCTTTCTGCCTTCCCCAGGAAAGCCTGACTCCTTTCTCCTCCCGGTTTGCAGCCAGTGCATCTTTTGCCGAGCGGGGAGGATGCTCGGCTCGTGAGTGGGTGCCTTTCCCCCAGGTCCCCACAGACAAAGGGTTCATCACCCCCATCAGCTTCCTACAGTTTTACAGCCATAATCTGATTTTCAGAGCAGCAGGGGAAATTCTTCAAAATAAAGATGATAAGAATGATCGTGCAAATAGCACTGGCCGTCCCTGATACGAGATGTCACCCCTCCTGCTCCCATCCCAGTCTGAAGCTGGGACACGGGTGCAGCATCCCCAGCAGCGATGCTCTCGCTGGCCCAAAAACTATCAGGGCACCCCAAATTTAAAAAGCATGTGAGTGTGGGCATTGCACCGCTACCCACAGCCATGGGGGGGGGTTGGGAGGGCTTTTTACACCCTGGGCCAAGCCAGTTCCTCCTCACAGCCACTGTCCCCTGCCTGGCCGCGGCTGAGATGTAATTACAGAGTCCAAGCATCTCTTGCCGCTATCATGTGAAGAAACCCTGTGTCGCCGTAAACAGGAAGGGCAGGAAGAAAAACGAGTTGATTTTCTTCCATCCCAACCCGAGCAAAGAAATGGCTGAGGAGCAACAAAGGATTAATTTACCCCGCGCAGAAACGCCAGCTCCCTCCCGCAGCCGCGGGACCCCGGCGAGTCACAGATGTTAAGGAGTAAAAAAGCCGCTTTCACATTCTCAAACAAAGGCATAGAGACGCTTTTCAGGGACTCGAGGAGATCTGTAGATCCAGCTGCCACGGTCCTAGGTGTGCCGAGTTAAATACGGCTGGTTCCAGGGCAATGGGAGCGGGAGCAGGAGCGAGGCCAGTAGGATGCAGTGGGTGAATGGGAACAATGTTTTCTTGCTTGGAGGGAAGCTCACGTCTTGCTTTTGGTGGTAAATTGATTAAGAAACATATCCTGGGCCTTATTTTTACCCCTTTGATTCTTTAGCGGGGATGGATGGTTCTCCAGTGGTCCCTGCCAGGTGGAAGATGTAGTGGCATCCCCAAGGGACACCCTCCTCCTGGCATCACATTGCCCAGCAGACCTGTGCCACAGTATGGGTGCGAGGCCCCCGAAATCCCCGGCCCCCCCACCCCTAAAAAGATGCCCTTTTCGGTGCTCCCATCACCTCCAGTCCCGGCCGGAAGGTCATACATGGACGGGTGTTCAGCCAGACGAACGTCGGATGGACGTGACGGCTGCCTTGGTGGGAGTTCATGGGCTTTCTTTGCCGGCCATCGTGCATCCGCGGGCATATGCACAATTTTTGGCTCAAGATGCACAACACATGGCTCGTCCTGGGCAGAGACTAAAGTGCGTGATGAGTTCCCTGCAGCCTGCCTGCTTGCACCGGGAGCTGGCCTCTCCTGACAGATGCTGCACATATATATATAGCATATATATGTATATGGACCACTGGCCCCATCACTCCTCAGGAGAGCAGCTGCCTTTGCAACCTCATGCTCCAATCCTGCAACAAAGCCAGCTCCAAATCAGCTTGCTTTTAGCTCCAGAGCATCAAGAAGGGGTCAAGGATGGGCTGGAGCGTGCCTGGGAGCCAGCACTGGAGCTGAAAACACGTAAGAGAAAGCCAAGGCATGGTGGGAGCAATGAGGGTGGAGTTTGCAAGGGATTTGGTGCCAGGACTCCTGCCAGCAGCACGCCGGTCCCAGTGCTGTGGCGGGCAGGACAGGGGACGCATCCAGGCGCAGGGGGAAGGTGGGAGCCAGCGCGGGCAGCTGGCCGGGCAGGAAAAGCTCCATTTTGTTCCTGCAAGCAGGGCGGGTGCCAGCCATGTTACACCATTCCCCGAACTTGTCTCCCTGCCCTGTTGCCATGGGACTCCCCGTGTTGTTCCTGGCATCGGTGCCTCTTGCTCCAAGCGGTTTGGTTGCGTCTCCGGGGCCTCCTCCATGCACATGGTGGAGCCACTTTCCCAAACTCCCCCCTGCAGACACGTTCACCCCTCTGGGCTCCAACCGGAGCTGCACAGCCAGAAAGGCGGGTTTTTGCATGTGAAAGCGATGGAGATGCAACCAGCCGTAACCGCTGTGCGTCACCTCCCATGCAGGGAAAGTGCATGGGAAAGGTCTCAGGGCTGGCGGCTCCAGGGCTGGCAGAAGGATGCACATCCCTTTGTCACTGTGAGCACAATGCCTGGGTGTGGTGTGGAGTAAATCCACGCAGTTAGAGTCAAGAGGGGTGCAAGAACAGGGAATAATGGGCAAATGACCAGCTGGGGTTGGTTGAACGTGCAGCCAACGCTCAGGACCCTCCACATCAGACATCTCCCAGGTCTCTGCAATGCATCATCCCTCCGCGCATGCAAAGCTCGGCTCCTGCCAACACCCATTGCAGCTTTGCTCAGGCAAATCCTGGTGTGCAAGCAGGCACCCCGAGGAAGGGGCCACCACTACCCTGAAGCCTGGGGTCACCCACGTTTGGCACCTCTGTTGGGTGCTGCTCTGCTGCCCTCGGCTCCCTCCGGCCTCACAGGAGAAGCAGGGGCAGGTCCAGAGGGCTGCTTCCAAATTACACCGAGGGCAATTAGGTTTCTAAGCCAGGTGTCTCCAGGGTGTATCTGAGCCTCTGTCTGTGCAAAGAAGATCAAACCAGGAGCGCTGGTGAGGAGCTGGGAGCTTGCGGCTGGGAAGCGCAGTGCCGGCCCTGCAAGCTCCAGTGGGAGCCGAGCGCTGCTTGGGCAAAGCACTGGTGGGGTGGGTTCAGCAAGTGCTTGGGAAACATCATTTCTGGCCCCCCAGCAAACCCCAGACCTCCCTCTGTGCAAAATGAGCCGTGCTGGCAGGTTTCGCCGGCAAAGCTGTCGGTTGCAAATTGCCCCCCAGCCAGCTCCCTGCCGTGCAAAGCACCCTTGCCTTCAGGCTGAGCAGTTTGTGGAGCTTCGTGGCACATGGGGACATGCAAGCAGAGGCAGGAGGTATCCAGGTCCCTGGGCTGTCACCCCAGGCTGGGCTGGGCTGCAGCAGGCAGGCAGGAGGAGCAGCTGCCTGCATTAGGCAGAGCGCAAGAGCCGCCGGGCTGCCTTCTGCAAGGAGGAAGTCGGAATAAAAGCAGCCTCCACCCAGTGCCCAGGCACATCTCAGTGTCCAAATGAAAGGTGTGCGTGGGTGGAGGGATGGCGTGGAGCTCAGCTTGACAGAAGGTCTCTGTCTCTGCAAGAGGAGGGGAGGGAGGAGGCAGCCAGGGAGCCCTGGGCAGCCCAGGGAGGTGGCGGCGAGGGGGTCTGGGGGCGATGCTGGCGGCAGCGGGGTTTGGAGCTGGGAGCAGAGAGGCTCCACCTTCACCCTCCACCCTTTCTTGCTCAGCAAACCCTCCTGCAGCACCCTGGATTTTAGCAAAATTACTTGAGTTATGAGAGAGAAGAAATACAAAAGCATTTCAAGCATCAGACCTCTGTCCTTCTCATTGCACGCTCCTTCCAGCTTGGGCAGGAGGGGACACAGGGGTCCCACATCTGCATCTCCCCCATCGCTCTGCCCCGGGGCAGAGCCAGCCCTAACTGGGCCACGGGTGTCGTGGGAAAAACCTCGTCTGTGAACCTGTAATTAAAGACTGGATCGCAAAGCATGTGCCTAAGGGGGCTGAATTAAGGTCGAGCAGGCAAACGTAATGCTGGTATTTCCTAAATTTGAGTGTATGAGTCTGCAGCTGGGATGATGTTCTTCTAAACGTGACAATTTGTTGGGTTGTTTTTTCTTAACTGGGAACATAACAGGAAACACATCTTGAACGTGCGGCATGCAGATAGCTGTGCCCTGGGGAGGGCCCCGGGAGGCCACCGCAACGGGCTGGCAGCAGCAGCACGTTGTCACCCTCTCTGGGTGAGGGACAAGAGCGAATTGGACAACTTAGACCCCAAGAAACAAGGTCTGGGAAAGCTGGAAGCAAAGGAGAGGTGGGGTTGGGGACTGCGAAAACCTTCTGGCTGACCAACCCCCGGCAAAGTCACCACTCATCCCCCTGCTCCTGTTTGAGCATTGCTGCTCTGTGACTCTGCCTCTATACGCTGTCTATACATTTCCAGTAATAATATATATTTTCCAATATATATATATTCCAATAAATAACTCTGTCTGCAGGTAAAGGATATGGCAGTCTCGATGCCGTGCTCCAGCCTGGCTCGGCTCAGGAGATGTTAGAGAGGCAGGAGAAAGTCAGAGCATCCCTCCCGCTCATCTTCCAGCGCCGAGGAAGAGCTGATGCAATGCAAATGGGAAACGTGGAGCTGGTAGAAGGAAATGGCTTCCCACAAAATGCAATCAGGCTACAGGACTGCAAGAAGAAGTCATGCGGGCTGAGAAGGTAGCAAGCTTCCAAAGGGCTTAGTCATGTAATTGCCTGTCAAGAAAATCCAGAGTTGATATACTTAATGATAACAAACAAGCTGGAAAGCTTAATCAGCCTCCTGCTTCGGAGCTCTAATGATTAGAAATCGGGATGAGACATGTTGTGGGGGATGATCCCCAAGAAGGGGAGCCTCACAAGCATTCACCGAGGAGGTGGTGTTGCTCCTACCAGTGACAGCATATGGGGACAATGAGCCACCAGTGGACATCACATGTCCCCAGGCAGCATTTACCTGCCTCACTGATGGGGCAGCAGTAGCGGAGGGACCCCTGTGTCTCATTCCCTTGCTCCTGGTGGGTGTCTATACCCTCCTGGGGCCCACAAAGCAGGGAGGTGGGTAGGTGTAAGGATCTAGCTTGGATCTTGGGGTGATCTAGCTAGACCACACATAGGTACAATCCTTTGATTCCCCAGGCTACGGCTGGCCTGGGACACGTTTGGAGGGACAGCTGCTGTGGGTGGGACACCCTGAGCAGAGACAAGTCTCCACTACGACTCAGCAAGTGCCGGCCAAGAGCAGCCCTGGAGCCTGCCCGCTCCTTTCCAGCTGGTTATCGACCAAGCCCTGGCCAGCCGCCCACGCTCAGCGGGGACACTGCCACCACCTCCTTCTCGGGAGGAAGGTGCCACCACCTGAACTCTCCTGCCTGCAGCTGCTTTGCTGAGCCGTAGGATTTTTCAGATCCCATCAGCTTCCAGGGCTGTGCTCAACCCAGCTGCTGTCCCCCCGTAGCACAGCCCTACCTGCCCGCAAGGCTCTCGGGAGGGAATGGCTGTTCATACTCTAAGCATTCATTTATTTTATCCACCAGCATCTATCAGAGTTCCTGTTTTCTCTGCAGCTCTGGTGTCCAGGTCCCTACAGGGTTCGGCAGCTGGTTAAAAAGGCTGATGAGAAGGTAGGAACGTGGAGCAGGGCTCAGCCCCGCTCCTTGCTGCCGTGACACGTCTCAGCAGCGAGGTCCAGGGGGAAAACCCACATGGTTTAAAAAACAAACAAGAATTTCCTTTTTCCTGGTTTATAGCTGCTATCAGTTCTGTGTGCGGCTGTTTTTTCTGAATTACCTTCTCATTAATAGACTACATCAGTGGGGTGGCAGAGGGGCACCCAAGAATGCTTCCCAATGACACTTGGCCCCATGTGCTAGTGACCCTGCCAAAAACACTTCTCTCTGCCTGGTCCCTGGGGAAAATACCTTCTTGACCCCATAAGAGTGAGAAGAAGTCCTTTGTGTCTCTCCTCATCCTGGATTTAACCCACTCTGGATCCCATAAATCCATCCTGGATTTATCTCCACTTCTCCAGGGCATTTTTCACTGCCTGCCTCTGGCTGTCTTCTTCTGCAGCGGCTCTGTGAGCCGTGGCAAACTGGAAGGAGGGCAGCAGAGGACACCACCGGGATTTGGAGGAAGGCATTGGCACAGCTGTTTTCAAACTGTGGGATGTGTGGCATGGCTTTGCCAGCTGCCTTCCTGCACGCAGAGAGGAAATAGTGGGATTTGTTGTTAATGACCCTCAGGACATCACCCAGACTTGCTTGGTCGTTGTCCCTGCACCCAGGATTGGGAACTCCATGTTGGGCTCGGTACAACCCTAAGCACAGCCAATGGGTGGGAGTTGCTTAAAAACTTTAATTTAAGGGGGTGTATTTTTGCAAGAAAAAGCAACTTTCCAGCCAAAATGAAACTTTCAGACCTTACTGTTGTCAGGTGGGTCTGCAGCCAGAATTTCCTTCAGCTTGCCGTAACTGCAACATTTCACCAGCCGCCTTTAGACACTTGGCTGCTGACTCCTGAAAATGTCTCCGATGGGTTTCTCAACAAGAGCGTGGAAACCTGTAGGCGATGAAGTGTCGGTGAAAACCACGGTTTTATCTGATCGCTGAAAGCTGCTGCAGAAACGAAAGGACGTTTCCCGTCTAGGTCCGCTGATGGCGACAGGCTCAGCTCAGAAAGCATTTACGTGCATGTGTGTGGGACTGGGCTTTTACGGGGAAGGTCCCGTGGGGAAGGTCCACAATTTTAGGTCTCTGGCCATCTTTGCAAAGCAGCTGATGGAGCAATGGATGGGTCAGCACGCAGCCCATGTTTGTGAACAAGTATTAAAGCTGCCCAGCTGCAGGGCTGGTCATTACTTTTTGCCTCAAGGCAACACGGTCTGATGAAACACTGTCCCAATGACGAAGCTGAATGATGTATTTGGCTCTTAAAGCTTTTTGGTCAAGCTGACACATTTTGAAATTATCCTGCATGAAGATCTCAGCAGATTTTAGCTTGGTTTAGAAAAAATCAAGTAATTCAATGGATTTTTTTTTTTCTGGTGGCCAACAAAATTTTGCTGCCCCACTGAAGAATTTGGCACTGGGGGGGGGCCACTCTT
>NW_008824591.1:1174074-1177048 GCF_000699105.1 Pygoscelis adeliae
AAATGGAAATGCTGGACCTCCCTACACTTCCCCGAGGCTGGGGACGGCCAGGTCCGTCTGGGGGCAGTACTGAAGCCACTCATCTGTGATTTACGGAGTCCCTCAATCTATTTTCTTTTCCAGCTGAATCCCCTGTCCTGTGCACGTCTCCTCCGTCGAGCTGTGGGAAGCTGTGCTCCAAGGAGTATGAATCACAGCAGTGCTGGGTTTATTTGCTCTTAGACTAGAAGAGAAGAGAAGATACTGTCATGTTGGGCATCATGCCACCAGGAACAGAGTCTGGACAGAGCATGGATGGAAGGTCTGGATTTGGGCATTTGGCTTTGGACATGTAACGTTGATGTTTAATGAAGAGGGCGCTTGACTGAAGCCCCTTCTGTAGTCAACAGAGGGAGAAAGGCACTTCTAGCGAGTCATTTGGAGGTTAGGACATCAACCACCTTCTGGAGGCACCTTCTTCTCTTTGTAGACCAAAGAAGCAGCCCAGGATAACTTATGCCAGGACTGGTATGGGGTGAGCCAGGGCCAGGGAGCTGGGGCTGCCCTTGATGGCCAACGGTGCGACAAAGATCAGAAGGACAATTCCACCTCCAGAAGGTTTTTCCCATGGAGGTGGAAGTTATTTCACTGCCCACACTGCCTCTTCCTCCCACTCTGCCTGCCGTCCGTGGCCCTGAAGTCTCCGGAACAGCATGTTCTTCCAGTGGGAGACTTTCCATGGATTGCAACAAGCTGGGAGCTCGGGCAAGATCTGAGGGGCAAGAGAGAGGATGGCAGCGGTGGGAGGCAGAAGAGGCTATTGGAGGGACGGAGGCGAGACCCAAACTCCAACTCAGTCCCATAGCTACAGGGCTGCCTGCCCCCATGTGCCATTTCTCTGCGCCTTTCTTCCTAAACCGAATAAACTACTTAGTCGCATAAGTGGGTTTTAACCACTAATACTTCATCTGCAGGAGGACTCCTTCCCTCCCCCTCTCATTATACTGGTATAAATGTAATTATCCCAGGTATAATTAACACAAACCATGTTTCTCGTGTCAGCAAGCAGCCTGGGTGTGTGCTGCAACCCGCCGTGGTGTAGCTGTTATCTCTGGCTCGCAGCAGAGGGTCAGAGCTGCTCGGGGACCTCTGTGCTACCGCCAGCACAATAGCTCGAGGACAGGCGGCCCCACCAGCAAGGTGGGGTGCTGAGGTTGCCAGCTTGCAAGCACGGCACCTCAAAAGCTGGCCGGCAGAAGCAGGTAGGGACCTGCCAGCCCTCCTTCCCCCGGGCTCTGCAGTGAAGACATGGTGTGGGAAAGAGCTTATTCTTCGCAGCCCAAATATTCATCACCCAAGAGTCAACGCTGATGCCTTGTATCAGCCTGGGATGTTCAGGAGGTGTTGCAGAATACAACCAAAGGAGAAGGGCGTCTGGCCAGATTTATTTGCTCCGGTGCCAAGATGACACATTTGCACTATTCACATCTCCACTGCGCCATGAGGTTGGCCTTGCTCACACTGGCAGCATTTTGGGGACATTGTGTGGTCCACCATGGCATGGCAGATCCAGATTTAGGGCTCTACCAGCTGGAAGGTGGAGAACTGATCCGGCCTCACCGCACAAGCGTGCTTCTGATGGACTGACTGCGTCACTGGGGCAGTTTCCTTATAACAGGGCAGCGCAGCTCGGCAGATTGAGCTGCATCTTCATTAAGGACACTCGTCAGAAGAACCTGCTGATGTTCCTATTCCGGTGAAGAGCCTGGAGGCGGCCAGGCCTCGCTAACAGGAGCTACTCATTGCGCAGGATCCACGCCGCAGCCGTTCGCAGGATGCTCAGGGCTCACCAGGGCTGCGTGGCAGCAGGGCAGGGGGGGTCCATCCCAAGTGCCACACACCCGTTTGGGCAACATGCTGCTGCGGTGCAGGCAGCTGAGCCCAGCAGAGCTGAGTGTATCACAGCTGGGTTTTGCCAGGTCAAATAAGCCACGCCGGCGCTGGACGAAGAAAGCTTTGGGTGGCTCTACAAGGCTTGGCTTAAAAAACAGCATCGACAGCGAAAGCCTTTGCTAACTGCTTATCCTGAAGGTTCTCTGTCATGCCCGGCCTGGGGTTCTCAGCACCTCCCAGGCTGCAGCCATGAGCTGTATTTCCCCGGGGTTTTGGAGGGCGGCCGGGGTGAGGCCTCGCTTCCCTGCAAGCCCTGGCTGGCTGGGCCGCACACTCCATCGCAATGCGGGCACCTGGAAGAGGCAGCGTGGCAGCAGAGACACCCGTCACTCCGGCAGCCTTTCGGGGAGAAAATGGATGCAAGCTACGCAGCCAGATCTCAGCTGGATCTGGCCCTGCTCATGCTTTAATGACTGCGATAAACCGGGCTTGAAGTAACTTCTTGTACCTGAAACCACAACCCGCTTGCTTCGCCCGCAAAAGCTCAGACTTCAGGGAAATCTCTCACCGAGCCCCGTGCAGCCTGTGGAACCCTGTCGGCTGACGAAGCCCTTTGAAACGCCGCTGCGCTGGGCTGCTGCTTGTTTGCTCTCTGTGTGCATGCGAGGGCATGCCCCGAGCCACTCGCCTGCGCCAGCAGCTTCCTCCCGTTTTTCGCGTGTGGCTCGCTTGCCTGGCTAGGAGGAGAGAAACTATTACATCTAAGCATCAAGTGCAGGCGCTGAATCCCCCCCCAAAACATAGGAGCCCAACACCCCAATGCAGGAGGGTGCACAAAACCAACAGCGGCCGCTCCCGAACGAGCTGTCCCTTTAACATGGAGGTGTTATTGCAGAAACTACCGCTCCCAGGGTACAGCGCTTTGTTTTAATGTCCAGACTGCGAGCCTGGCCGGCGCCGGAGCGGCGCACGCTGGGGTGTGTAGTTTCCCCCCAGCCCTGGCTTTGTGGGGAAGGGGAGTGGAGGGGGGGGGAGACGTGAAGGGTAAACACCCCAAAATTGTGCTTGGCTGCTGGCCCTGGGCTTGTAAAGGCGCGGGGCG
>NW_008824591.1:1178278-1193965 GCF_000699105.1 Pygoscelis adeliae
GTCTTCGGCGGGGCTGGGGGGGCCTCGGTGTCCCTGGCAGAGGAGAGGGACGGTGCCTCGCAAATGGGAGGGGAGGCAAACGCAGACAATACTTTTTGATGTGCTGGGTGACCCTGGGGTTCTTGTGTTTGTGTGGTTTGGTTTTTTCCCCCCCCTTGATTTATCTCGTTTTCGTGTAATAACAGTGTTTGGCCCTTTTTAATTGCACACTTGTAATTTTAAGAGTCTGTCTCTTGCCCCAGCCTGAGAAATACTCGAATTTTTCTTTTTTTTTTGGTCAATGTTTAATAACTTTGTTCTGAGCAGAGATTTTATTCAACAGATCATGAGTAAGGAATTTCCTTTATTGAGGGAGGTGGGGTAAGGGGTAGCATTTATCTTACGATGTTTTAATGCTGGCTTAAGCAATTCGGTGGGTGATCAATTTACCCGCTTCCTGCTGCGTCTCCCCAGGTTTTCAGGAAAACACAAGGTTTAACGTTAAAAGTTCTTGTAGGCCACACAGCTCTCGAACAATGGCTGTGCTTTGATTTCCAGTCTAACTTTCAAAAAAAACCCACCCAACCCAAACTCTCTTCTAGTTCACGATTGAACTTTTTGAAACGCGCATCTTGTGCCGACTTAATTTTTTAATGCTGTCTGTTATTTTTAGAGGAATATAGAATAAGAGCAAGGAAGTGCTGAATGCGTAGCTGTGCTCGATGCGGATTAAAGCTGCCTTATTCAGTGTCGTCGCCACTTAAGCTTAAAACTTGCTTGGAGATGTCTCCGAAGTTTTTGTTGCTTGTGGAACGTCCCATAATCTAAAGTATTTTGCTTGTAATGATAACACAGAGCAGTTTATTTACATGCTATGTTTTTATCAAGGGGAAAGGAAAATCGTCCTCTTTGAGTGCATTGTAGCAGTGCAGAAGCCTTTGTTTGTAAATACGTAACTCTTCCCAGCAAAGGGTTTGCCGAGGAAAAGTTGATTATCTATTTTTACTAAGAGTTTGGGAATGAGAAGGGTCCTGCTAGCCATCAGCAGTGGCGACTCTTGCAGCTGCCGGTTAGCTAATGAATGTGCGTTGTGTAGGTGCCTTAACATATTTCTGATGCTCTGTGTGCTTTGAATGACAGGATTCAGCTGTCTGCTACATTTAACACGGCATTTCTATAAAAACACGTCTTGGAACTAAACTTGAACTACCCAGAATGCTCTTTTCCCCTTTGCTCCCTTTCAAAATGTCGGCTTTGCCAAGTTTTTCTCTCGTGTTTGGAGCTGCCTCGTCTGTATTAGACGAAAGAGGAAGCGTCTGGGAGCAGGAGGCACTTGTGCGGATCTTCGTAGTACCTTAACTGAGATTTTCTAGAGTCACAAAAAAACCCCTGTTTTTATAGTAACGCAATTATTAACGATCTGCATGCAAATTAAACCAGAAACGAATTTGTGCTGGTGAACAGAGGGACCTTGCAGCCCACTGCCTTTTGAGGGAGGAAAGGAGCGTTGGGGCTGTGCTGCCTTCCACTTGCAACTTTGTGCGTTGTGCTATTTCCAACTGGAAACAGGGGCTTGTCACAATATAGCAATACTTGAAAGTTTTTGTGGATTCATAGTATTTCCTTATATTTTTTAAAGACTGCCCTGAGATAACTTGTAACCCCTTTTCATAGGGACTGCTCAGGTTTCACTGTCTGCAATTAATATACACCCCAACGTGGTGATGTGTGTATTTCTCATCAGTAATTACTTAGTTATTTTTTCTTATTGATAATGATGCTTTATTAAATGGAAAATCATACTATTGTATTCTTAAAAATCTGTGAAGGTTTAGTAACGCCAGGGGTTGTCACAGTGTTTTATGAAGTATTCGAGGGAAGGTAGTGATTTCCAGACTTTTTGAAAGACAGAGGAGTTAGTTCTGTTAAATGTTACTGGTATTTCAGTTGTGAAGGTCTTTGAATGTATAAAAAGCCTTGCAGAGTTGCTTGTTTACGTGGCCGTGGAGGCGGTGTGTGTGTGTGTGTCAACAAATGCGTGTAGTAGGTGCAATAAAAAAACCTTATTGCTGCAGTTCTTATAGTCATTTTCTTCTGAATATTAACGCTGTTCTCAATTAGCGGGACAAACCTGACAAAGTTTGATCAAAGATAGGACTTGGATGTTTTTGTGTCATCTTTTTCTCTCCACTGTTAGAAAATTGTTCTTGGAAGTTGCTTGTAGCAGTTGACTGTTGTTCAAAACTACTATGATGAGCAGAGAGGAAACAGAGCCGCCTCTCAGGCCGTCAGAGCTGCTGTCGGGATCAGGGCCAAGGTTTACAGCCGCCAAGGTACAAGGGTAAAAGCATTCTCGTGCTGGTATGGAGCTGTGGTGGGAGTCCGTAAGGGCTGAACACCCCCCACCCCACCCCAGTTTTATCCTTATAACTCTCCTGCGGTATTTGTGGGGTTGCATTTAGGTAACTGAAGTCATAAACTAGCAACCTCTTTAAAAAATAATAATTCTGACTATACCATGCCTTTAAAAGCAAATTGGATTTGTGTGCGCGCTCCGCATTGGCTGAGCATTACGTACCAGGGAGAAAGCACTTTTCTATTCACATGTGTAATGTCTTTATTGCTCTCAGGATCAGCTGATAATGTTGTCTTAAAACACACAAGTTTGTTTGTTATTTTTGTGCTGCTGGGATGCTATAAAAATATTTGGGGGATAGTAAATTAGTGAGTTGCTGTCAGCCTAGTCTGCCAGTTGTCCTCCTGCATGCAGATGATTTTGGTGTATGTAAAGCATTTGGGGTATTTTCAGCGTTGGACGGTTTCTATGACTCGTCCAGCTTTCCCCTGGTGCCGTTGACAGCAGGACCGGCACTGCTGGCTGCTCTGGCTCTGGAAGGTTCTGCCGAGATCCCGGGCACCCAGAGGTTAGCTGCTCTTTCTCCAGGGAATCTCGTACAAAACATGCCAGTGTGTTTTACCATCTCATGGCCGAAGCCAGCTTCTGAGTTTGCAGGAAGAGTGCACGCTGTGTTTGGGACTTAACTGTACAAAGAGAAATCCAGTATTTTAAGTTTGCATTAAAAAAAAAAACAACCTGTTGCCTTGGTGTTTTGCATGACTGAGTGAACACATCGCGATACAGTGGGACTCGTGTATTCATTGAAGATCTGCCTCATAATTTGTCAGGTGTAAAAAAGCACGGCAGGCACTGATGGTGTAATTTGCGTTCCATCGGGTTTTTCGGGGGCTTTTTTTCTAGCAATCTTCTGTGGCAGCACTCCAGTCGGTGTTTTGTCCATCGCATAAATTGGCATTCTGATTTCAGTGTAATGGCACCTTACATGAATCTTGCATATGCTGATAACACTTTGCAGCACAAAATGTGGGATTTTTGGCTAGCGTGCATTTTTATATGATATTTTAGTTGGTAGGTTAATGGAGCAAATAACTATGTTAAAAGGCGTCAGATTTGGCATCGTGATGTTTCCCTGCCAGTCACAGGATGGGTGTGTTATTTAATACGTAAAGCTGAAGCTGTAAGGATTTCATGTTTTCTTTTCCTTCTCTCTTTCTCGCCGTCTCTCCCCCTTCCCCTCACCCCCCGTAGGTGTTGGTGGAATGAGCGTTGCGTGTGTTTTGAAGAGAAAAGCAGTACTCTGGCAGGACTCGTTCAGCCCCCACCTGAAACAGCACGCTCAAGATACAGCTAATCCCAACATGCCTGTTGTATTGACATCTGGAACAGGGTCCCAGGCTCAGCAACAGCCAGCTGCAAATCAGGCGCTTGCAGCAGGGACACACTCCAGTCCTGTTCCTGGATCCATAGGAGTTGCAGGCCGCTCCCAGGACGACGCTATGGTGGATTACTTCTTCCAGAGGCAGCATGGTGAGCAGCTTGGGGGAGGAGGAAGTGGTGGAGGCGGCTATAATAACAGCAAACATCGCTGGCCTACTGGGGATAACATTCATGCAGAACATCAGGTAAAAAAAAAGTTCAATGTTTCCAAACTCAACACGTGAACGCATCGGGCTTATGATAGATGCTTTTAATGACGCTTTTTAAAGCTTAAGCTGGTTATTGTGTGGTTGGAATGGCAACAGTCGTACTTTTTGTTTTCTCTTTTCAGGATTGCGGTGCCTTGGTAGCTATAAGCTGAAACGTTTCTGCTCTTGAGGGTGTTGAAATCCCAATCCACTCTCTGTGACAGTCAAATACATGTTTGCAAAATTTATCATTCCCTTTATTGAATTTTTTTTTTCGGATGTGTGAACCAGTGTAGCAGTGACTGCTGCTGCTTTACAGATCTGTTGCTGTAGTTAAATAATTCTTATGTAATGGTATTACAAAACTGCCAATGCATGTAGGTTGGGCTTTTACCATTCCCAATATTGAAAAACACAGTTCTGGAAGTTGCTGGTAATGTGTTTTCCTGGGTTTCTTTGCTTGTTTGTTTTGAGGTTTTGGGTTTGGGTTTTTCTGGTTATAATTGGGAGGGGAAGGTGCTATTAATGTGCTTAGCTGAACTGAGAAGAGAACAGCCTTAAGAATGTCCTGAAACGGTGCTTCTGGAAACACACCTAACTTCTTACAGCGACTTAACGTTTCTAAAAGGGTAGTGGGCTAAAACGTGTCTCAGTAGTAGTGTTTACTAGAAGTCTTTTCAGTAGTTGCGTTGTCAGATGTGCTGGGAGTTAAGTGAGTGCATGACTCACTCTGGCTTTCTGTCTGTGACCTGTAAGTAACTCGTCAAAGGAGATGTGCTTCCTCTTCTAAGGGAGTGGAACTTAAGTGTAAGCACATTTTAAAAAGGAATGATTCCCACAAATATTGCCAGAGCAGCAGACACAAAGCTTTTGCAACCTTTATGAATATCTCCTGCCTCTAGTTTTTCAAATAGAAGCGTACAAGCCCTTGCCTCTCTGTTGTGCCTCCCCAAGGGGATGTGTTGCCATCCGGACCATTTAAAAGCAAACATTGCAGTGAATTTTGCAACCTCGCTGAAGTCAGTGTGTACATCACTGACAAAGAAGTAAACCCAAGTGCCCTGTTAATTTGTTCTGGAAGAAAAATCTTATAAAATACTGCAATAGGAACTAAGCAGCTAGAAGAATATTGTAGTTATTCCCTTATGTGGAAACATAGTATTTAGTTATCACTTTAAAGGAAAAAACTGCATTGAAATGAGATGTAATTTTTCTGTTAACTATCCAAGTTTTCAGTCACTAAATGTAAAACTTGTTTAGAGAGACATCGATGGAAGAGATCTTAATGTGCTTTAAGTTGTGTAGGAAACAGTAAGCAAAAATTTCTTGTTGAAAAGCTGCAACTTTTAGGTTTTTCAGAGGAAAGCTGTCATGCAGTCTGGTGTGGAGATGTTTGGGGAGGGACTGCTTTTGTTTGGACATTTTGTGGAAAGATGACTTCATGAATTCAAATGAACGTCATAAAATTCTCAATCCTCTTTTCCTCCTACTCACACTTTCATCTTCCTTTTTCTGAAAATCCTTAAAAGCAAAGACAACAAAACTCACTGGAGATGGAGATGGGGGGGGGACGGGGCGGGAACAGGACACCCAAACCTTGCAGTCATTAAAATTAAAAATTGCGCTGGTATTTGAACTTTTTTACTGCATTCTTTAATAACCAGAAGACTTAAACTTCCACTGGAACAAGAGAATCCTACCTGTTAGAGACTTGCCCTGATGTCAGTAGATGTGTAACTCCTCCTCAGCTTGATTTCCTTCAGTAAGTTCTTGAATGAAACGATACTAATAAATGTACCACTTAATGCAAGAAAAACTCATTAGCTTATACTAGTTCAAATGAACTTTTAAAAAATAATGCATGTATTCTTTGGAGACAGAACACTTCTGAGAAGGTTGTATGGACAAAATATACCTGCAGGATTAAGCTCACAAGGTTCTGTGTGACGCTTTCTCTGTTTTTCCCCCATGTGTTCTGTGATCTGAAGCTCAAGAAATACCCAGTATAATATAATTAGCGTTGGGACCTTATCTGTTCTACTTCCTGACGGTTTTTACATTGGCCGTAATGTATTTGTGACAATGTCCTGATGTTTTGCATTCAGTATGCATCTTTAATCTTTATGTTTAATTTCTTCAAAGTCAACTCTGAGACGGGGCAGTAACCCTTTTCTCATGTGTCTGTCTTGATACTGTATACTCCAGTGATTGCTGGGCAGTTTTATCTATGTGTTTATTGCTTCAGCCTTTCTTGAGTGCCTCTTTTTCCATGGTTCTCTGTTTGCCTCGGCGCTTTACTCATGGGAAGCAGAACATGGGATATATGTAATCCTAATACTGCCATTCCTTTTGACTTTTTGGCCACCTCTGCATCTGCTTCTTAAATTATAAATTCCTTGGAGTGAGAACTAGTCTTATGCATGCAAAATGATTTAATTCAGTTTGGGCTTAGCCAGGTAGAACTGAATTTCTCCTTCAAGAATAGAAGTGGAAGGAAGTGCTGGGACATGCAGAGAGGTGGGGAATCATTATGGATGTCTGCTAAGTCTCAGTTTCTGATGGATACACTTATATTACTGTGCTTTTGATTTTAGACTTTCAAAGATAATGCAGTGAGGGCCCTTGTCTTGTTGCCTTGAAGACTGGTTCAGAAACTCAGTAGCTAAAAGATAATGGAAAGTCAGAAAAAATAATTATAGGGTAATATAGGTTAATGTCTGCCTAGAGCTTGGGAGGTCGTAATTAAAGGTAGAGGGATTTTTTTTTTAATTGTTGAATCCCAGTTTCTTCTTTGTTACGTATGTAGACAGACATCTATCTCCGTCTGTTGGTGATAATACTCCAGTGATTTCTACCAAATGATAGCATTTCATCTTGTGTCATTAAATAGCTATGAGTATTGTGAGTCAGAACTTATTTACGGTGTCCTTGCTTTTAATTTTTTATTGTGCTGGCTGTCTCTCCTTGTCATTTGTTCGTACTTTGACTAGCAGCTCTGAGAATTGAGCTGTGAATGGCTTTAGTAGGGATGACTTAAAAAGTTTCTCTGCTCCCAAGGAAGTGGATAGTGTCCTCTTGTTGCGAACAGCAGGAAGATGCTGGTTCTTTTTGTATTTTACCTAGAAACTTTCTCTTCCCTTTGTATTTTTCCCTTCTCCTCCAGAAGGCGGGGGGGCAAGTTTTTATATAAAATTAAGCAAGTAAAGATGCTGCTGTCATATTGCATATTTAGGTATCAAAGATATACCATCCGCACAAATAACATGTAAGTTCCTCTTTGTTCTTGCAGACACTGAAGTAATGGTGACATTGGACTTTTTTTTTTCCTAGATTGGAATCTCTGAACTCCTAAGCAACCTTCCAGCTGTCTGCAGTTACAAATACTTAATCACCAAACTTTACGTGGAAGACTCTTCCAACAGCCAGGTCTTGACTGCAAAACGTAGTCTTCTCTTTTTATCCACAAAAACCAGCAAGATGAGGTTGAGTGTCAATATCCACCAGTAATTCTAAGATTCAAACTGAAGAGGTTTAGGTTGTCGTTCATCTATGACGCCCGATTACTCTTCAGGCTGTTTGGGCAGACAGTTACGCTAGCTGCACTGGGGTGTTTGTATGCTGTTTATTCTGCAAAAAATGGGTAGAGATCGGAACTTCACGTAGGTGAGTGAAGAGGTACAAGATGACTCCTGATGAGTAATGGCCTAGGTTGGATTTGTCTTGGTTATGAAAGGTTGCATACCTCATTACAAATCCAAACAGCCATCTACTACTCCTGAGGGGAATGAGAAGATGGTAGAGATATTCAGCTGGGACAAGTTATCAACACTGAGCAGGTTTTTAGGAAAATTGGCTGGGTTTTCTTGGGTGGGGTCTCTTGTGGCTTGTGCATGCATGTGTGTTCTTGAACTGGAGTGGAGAGAGAGTTTCTTTGGTGGTGGTCCCTTCTGAATTACAGGGAATGGATATACTTAGACTGTCTGAACTGCAGTTAGGGTAATATGGGAGTTGCTTAGTAGAAGCAAATGATTTTAGGCATTTGCTTTCTTTGAGAGCATGTTTAATTAATAATGTGAGACAATAGAACTCTGCAGGGATCGTCTTGTTGAATGTGGGGAATTTTTCACATATAGTTGGTGAAGAATAGCGAGAGCAACAGGGCTGGGACTGGATTTTATGCCCAGTTTTTGCCTTTTGGCAATATATCCGTGCAACTTCTTAACTGGGAACTTGAATTCAAGTGGAGACAGAAGGTAATTCTCCTGGCAGCTGCCCTTCTAGAGTGCAGCTACTCAAAGTATGCTGCTTGCTGCTGTGAAAGTGTCTGGATTTGATGTTGTTTGACAATGTTTGGTGCCTGTTGGCAGGCACCATGACCAGTTTGCCTTAAAGTCGTGGCAGGGTCCCCTAAAAAGATCCTGGAAGCTAAGGAAGCAGAAGCCCTAGTGTTCAGTCTTCCAAAGTGAAATCCCCTTTAAATGACAGTTAACTCTTCAGCACAGAGATTTCCTGATCTGCCTGTGGAAAGCACCTAGTGTATGAGGGCCACTGTGGTCCAAATAATCTGGCTTGTTGTCTGGGCTAGAGTTGAAGGCATGGAGCGAGTCCTTAATCATGTACACTGCGTGATAGAACGCGTGGCTCTGTTCTTGAAGAACATTTTCTGATGTATGTTTCATTAAATCCGTTGAATTTTCATGGGTACTTCCTTGTATCACAGTGAACTGGTTAGGGCTTTTCTTATGTTGACTCTGAAATGGCTGTGCTAACTTGATACCCAGATAATTTAGAACATAATACCTTGCTGAAATGACATGTCTAGTTTGGCTGATTTGTTTCACAGAGATTTCTCTATAGTAAAGGGGTATCTTGAGGGGGGGGGGAATCGGAACATTTGATTTGTTTACTGCTTTACATTGCCCTTTGAAAATTCCTCCTGAGATAGCCAATCTACTCATGTTCCTTCTAAGTTGGATATTTAAGGTTGGGTATTGGAAAATCCTCCTCTTGTATAGGGGGGAAAAACCACCCTGAAATCTTCAGAAAGTCAGTTTAAGAGTGTGCTTCCCCTGAATCTGTAGGTTTTACTGTGTCTGACAGGCAGTTGCAAGATATCTGGCTTTAGCTGGGATTGCACAAGTGACCTGATGTGCTGGCTTCGGGATTTCTCTGTGGTATATCATCTTTGTAGTCTGCTTCCTTGCTGGGGTGCTTGCTCGGGATATTTTCACACTATTGAATTTGCAAATTTCAATGCTTCAACAAGACTTCAAGTATTTCAGTTAATATATTGTGCCCAAGTGTGTTTTGAACAGAGCTTTATTGGAGTATAGCTTCTGCTTGTTTTCTTCCTCCCCTCTCTCCAACTTTGCTTTCCCCGTATCAGCTCTTTTGTGGTGTGCTGCGTTGGTGTGTCCTATCCGTACTTCTGCAGAACAGGCTGTGATATGCGTAGCATTTTTGTAAATGGGTGAAACTTTACAAGTCATATAATCCATCCACAGTAGCCTCTTCCTTGCAAACTGGCGCAACTAATTTCGACAGCTGATCGGAAATCTCCTTAACAAAGAGCTGTTCCAGAGCATTGAATCTAGTGTTGCCTGTGTCTGAAAACTTGCTTATAGGTGTACACTGAGACAGTTTTAAAGCTGTCTTCTCTGAATGATGATCTCGCGGGTCTGTGATGAACAAACTTGCCTTTGTGTGCGGATATCATGTGATGCTGCGCTCCCTCCCGTCAAGCGATCTGCTCTCAGATATCGTGTTACTCCTCTTCCTTTGTTAAGGGTAACTTTTGTTCTAGGGCAGTTGGTTTTATTGGGAGCATATGGCCGAGTTACTTACCTTGTACTGAAGCTGCGCTTCAGACCTTGATTCTGCACTGGGGTGAAACTCGACTGTTATTAAACCCTCAAATTAGCCCTTCGCCCTGCTGCCAACAGTCGTTGTGGCATGGGGCCACTCGCATCTGTTTCTGACAGTACTGAGCTTGGCACTGGAATGAGACATTGCTGCGTCCCTTCTTTACATCTTTTTCCCTCCAATTTTAAACCTCGGAAGGTCAGAATAGGGGTGGCAGTGATAGGAAAAGCCTTCCCAGGGATCAGACAAGCCATACCTTGCTGTAGCCCTGAGTATTTGCACAAAAGCATTGATCCACACACGCATCTGGGAAGCAGAAGATTGTTTTCCCAAGGTATTGCCAGCTCCAGTGGGGCAAAATTAAGGTTGCTTCTTCTGTAATCCAATATTTTGGAAGTTTGCACCCCAACAATATGTGCCCGAGACATCACAGAGTAACCTAAATTCCACATTAATGAAGCACTTCCCTTGGTGAATAAAATCTGAGGAAAAACATAATTAGCTAACTAAGCCGAGCCATTCTGAAAGGCTGCCTTTCTTGCATTTATTTCTGTACCCTGAATCATTAATCATCTTGGCTAAACGCCATGTAAAGCATTAGCCAATCTGCAATTTCAATAGCTTTTGCTTCGAATGCTAATGGTAGTAGCAATTCTAATGATGAATCCTTTACTACAAAAATAGTAGTTAAACCACCTAATCCTGTCTAATACTTGTGACTTCACATTCTTTCTTTACCGACTATTGTTATAGGAGAGGACTAAAAATAGTGCTGTAATCAGTTGATGGAACAACATATTTTAACCCTGGATCTCGTTGTTAGTGGCAAGCCTGTTGTTAACAGTGTGCGGTGCTTTTCTTATTGTCAGGGGGTAAATACTTTTTTTTCCTCTCCTAGATACTGTATATGTGTGTAAGTATGCACTCAGGGTAGGTATTTTTTAAATAACGTGCTATGTGAGCTGTTCAAACAAGACAAACACAGGCAGTCTCCCACAGCTGAGTAGGAGGCATTTGTTTCCATCTGAAATTTGTAAACCTTAGGTTAATTTAAAAAGCGTTAACAACTTGTGAGTATATAAATCAAGTGATACAAAGTATTTTGGCTGTTAAACCAGCTATTTTTTTTTTTCTTCTCCTCCCTATTCTAAGGATGTCTTATTCAGGCAGCAGCCTGAATGTTTTTGATGTTTCTTGTTCTTACTACCTCAATCCTGATGTTCTTGTAGTAATGTTGACCTTTTTTTGAGGAATGTTTTACTAGAAAATAAAGATTTTTTTGTTGTGTTTTTTTTTCCTATTACAAATTGAGCAACACTTAAAATGTGGAAGCCTAACGGATGGAAACTTTACATGACACTTGCATTTTCACACTTGCAGAGTGCACATAAGTTAAAAATAAATAAGTATGCAAATAATGATCACACTTTTGAGGTGCTCTAGGTAAGCACCCGGAATGTGCCTGTGCAAACGTGAGGAACTTGGAATATCTCATCTCTTGTCTTCTCACAGAAACAAACAAATGCGATTCATCTTAGGAGCTGAGAAATCGTAACATTTTGACCTATCCTGACAAATATAACAGTAACATGATTTCTTGCATTACTCTGCAGGAGTAGGAAAGCAAAACAAGTGGTCTTGTAACAAGGTGGTCCCATCAAGCTTGGCCAGAGCTTAAATTGTCGGAGGGTTCCCTCCAGGCTTGCTAGGAGCACGACCAGCATCAGCAGAGACTGAAGAATGAGCCCTTCCCGTGGATTTGTGGTCCCAGCGCCTGGCCCTTGCTCATGCTTTTCTTTGCCAGGGTGGCAGGGTGCTTCGCCCAGAATTCCTTATGGTAGTATCTGTGGGATACCCTGGAGTTCGTTTGCTTGGCTGGCAGGACTGAAGGCTGCAGTTGGCCCTGTAATTTACTGTAGATCAAAGAAGTTTTGAAAGCAGCCATTTACATGTTCCAACTTAATGAAATCCTGTCTTTGCAGTGCCCATTCTACCTCAGTTTCAGCAGATGCTGTCCTGGGGGTTTTGCCTCCTGGTCAGAAGTAGAATTGGGGGAGAGGGGTAGTGGGAGAGTAAGTACTGTAATCTAAGGGAGGGACAGCTGGGGGCTAGATAGATCCTGGCATAAGAAAGTGCCGGGGAAGAAGAAAGGCAGCCTTTGAAATGGGGCCACGTGGGGAGCGGTGTTAGGGAGGGGGGAAATGGAGAAACTGGAGAGCTGAGGCTTACAAGAAACAGCCTTCTAGTTTGCTTTGGTTACCCTATTTAACATAATTGGCTTAATAGAAATAGATAGTTTAAACTGTCTTCAATTGCTGTTACCGCTAATAAATGCAGATATTTGAGCTGTTTAATGTTGTCCAACACCAAAAAAAAAAAAATCATAAACCCTCAGGCTTCATGGTGCACTTTTAGAGACAATTTTTTTAGATTATCAGCTAGAATATTTCTCAGCTGGTTATTTCTCAGCTTCTTTTTCTCCAAAGGACTTTCTAGTTTGTTTATTTGTTTGTTTTTTCTCCTGCATGTGGCTTTTTTTTTTTCTTTGTTTAATTCCACCTGTCTTTTCTCTTACTGGGAAACATCACTTGCATAAGGAGGAAGAAAAAATCCTTTGTGATCTAAGAGTGAAATTTAGCCTTTGATAGTTTTGCTGTGTCTGTCTAGGTGAATATAAATTCTACATAAATGAGGATTCCTTAATATATAAGGCTAGTGTACAATCCCCTGAGATACCTGCAGACCATGAAATGGGATACAGTATTATGCTTTGAATTTATATGTAAAGGTCATATTAGCAACCATATTTGCTTAATATAAGGTGCAGTATTAACACTGATTATTGACATTAATATTTACTTAAAATTACAACTCAGCTACTTTACTGGTAGCTATCAGTTTGGGAAAAAAACCCCTTGGATTATTCTAGAATAAAAAATATGGTACTGGAAATCCAAAAGGTAAATATACTGTTGCTCTCATGTTAATTTGTTAGGTCCTTCAAATCCCTGTTTGGTAATCGTAAGGACAGTTCGGGGCGCCAGTTCCTGTTAATTTAACTGACAGCAGAATTCCTTTTGACAAGTGCCATTTAGCCCTGTGGGCCTTGTTGTTTCCTAGGTTAAAATTAACTGGAGTTTTCACTACCAGCAGTGCAGTGTGTCCCATCAGGTGCTTGGGTTTATTGCTTCTTTCTGCGGGCCTGCTGGTGCTTTTGCAGGTTTCCCTGCTCATCCTTTGCTGCGTTGCAGCTTTTTAGCACCAGGGACATCAGACCCTGTTTTGGGATGGCTTGTTAGAGGCGTAACGGGAGAGGTTTGGTCCTGGTCTCCGTAAGTTGTTTCCTCTGCTCTCACCCTCTCTCGTGGGTGACTCAGACCCTTGGGTCTTTGGCGATGCCTGGGATGATTGCCTGAGTCTGCTTTGCTCTTCTACAAGAAAAAACTTCCAAAATTTCTAAATACTGGCTGTATCTGTGACCAAGTACGTTTCGGGGGGGCTGAGAGGCAGGGAAAAGCGTCTTGCCTGGGTTTGTGGTGTGGTAGGTGAGCAGCAGGTCCAGTACCAAATGGTACCAGCGCATAGAACATCTTTAGAGGCTGGAATATTGCTTTGTCCGTTTCTGGTATAGCTATATAAATTCAAAAGTGTTCCAGGTACAGACAAGGATTTAGTGTCTGTGTGGCTTTGGGACCAGGAAAGCATTTGCTTCTGAGTTGCTGTCATTGAGTTTTGCAATGGTGAGGCCCTCTAATCTTATTTAAAAAAAAAAAAAAAAAAAGGTGTAATTGTCCTGTGTAAGATGGCTACCTGGCATAAATGAGTTGCATGCTGCTTGAGGGGTTGGAAAGTCCACAGTGAGTATGTTTGATGCAGAGTTGCCGAGAAACTCTCCTGCTGCGTGGGAGGTTGAGTTTTGAAAGTGGCCATTAACCTGGAGAGAAATTGGTTTGCGTTGTTGCAATCTGCAGTAGGTGAGAGCAGAAAGCATCTGTGTTTCGTCTTGTCTCTCTCTAAAATAGGCAGTGGGTATCCGTTATTGAAACTTGGAAAGTCCTCTGGGGCCTCAGCATGTCTCAGGCCAAGGGTTTTTATTCAGGAGACTGAAAATAAGATTTAAAGGTCTGACCTAGAGTGGCTGTGTAATGAGTAATACAGCTGTCTCTCGCTTTATCGCATGTTTTTCAGAGCAAAGGTGAAAATTGGTTAAGAGGGCTTTTGAGAAACTGAATTGACTTCAGCCTCGGCAAAGCAACCTGGTGGGTTTACCGCAGTTTCTCAGTGTGGCTCACAGCTAGTGCGCTGGGCGAATCCGCTTTGGGGTACGTGCTTCCACCATGAAGGCGGGAAATTATTTATGAGTCAGTGAAGTGGCTATAAGCTGGAGTGTGTTATAGTGACATACATTCATATATTAGCATGCGTGGAAATTACTCTTCTTGAATGAGATTCTCATTAATTTTGGTGAGATTTACATAATGTCAGAGTGCATACACAGCACTTGACGTGAAGGGGAGGAATGTTCTTGTGCAATGAAATTGCTTTGTAACTCTCGTTCAGTAGCAGTGCTGCTGATGTACAGAGCCTTAATTTTGTTAAGCAGGCTTCAAAAGCAAGGTTGCTGGTTTTCTGCATTATCAGAAAGGAGGAGTACGCTTGATAAGAAGGTAGGGAGGTCTGTTCTTGGTAGTTGGCAAGGATGTGCACTTCCATTTTGATTTGGAGAGGTGGCGTGCCTGGAAGAGGCTGAAATGGGGGTGCGGCTGAGGGGTGCTGCTCACTGCGAACAGGAGTCAGCTTTTGTTGGATCACTTATGAAGCAGTTGGGACTACAGCTGACCTCTCTTCCTGTGATTCCTGATGTTTCTTGAGATCACCTCTTCCTCCAAGGAACCAGGTTGTCATGTCGTATCCAGATGTCAGGGCATCGCTTCCTTGTGCAGCCAATTTATCTTGGCGTTGTCTTCTGGATTTCTTTCAAAACTCTGGTTCAGTGGTGAACCAGATTTTATGGGAATCAAATCTCACTGACGTTAGCGCTCATCTGTGAGGAAGTTCTTTCTCTGTGGACCTCCTTGTTACTAGTGTTGACGCCATCATGACTCTGCTCTACATGTCTGTGTTTGTTATAGGTCAGTGATAGTTAACAGGAATAGATCCCGATGAGGTGGTAGATCATCTATATCGTTTAATTACCATTTCAGAGTATTGCCTGCCTTTTGGAATACTAAGGTGTAGGAAGTCATGACTTTGGCTTTAAGTTCTGCTGTTTCAGAAGCTATTTGTTCTTCTTTCAAAGGGAAATGAAGGAGCCCGGTGATATTTGTGCATACCATGTAAAAAAAAAAATGAGGTGTTGCTATTTAATACTGTAGAAGTGGGGAAATGAGAAGAGGACCTTTTGGGTACAGTCTTTGACAACTGAATAATAAACTAGCCTGTATTACAAACAAATAGATACAATGATCAGTGGAGGTAAAGGAACTATGTGACTGAGAGAAAGGGCCTCAAAATTGGTGACTATATAGAGAGCTCTGTCTGGTATAGAGCTCAACAATTGTGATGATGATACGGTTGAGTGTTTATGGGTAAGGATGAGGGGGAAGGCCAATGAGGCAGATATCCTGCTGGGAGTCTGTTATAGACCACCCAACCAGGATGAAGAGGCAGATGAAGCGTTCTACAAGCATCTGGCAGAAGTCTCATAATTGCTAGCCCTTGTTCTCGTGGGAGACTTCAACTTCCTGGACATCTGCTGGAAATACAACACAGCAGAGAGGAAACAGTCTGGGAGGTTCCTGGAGTGTGTGGAAGACAACTTCCTGACACAGCTGGTAAGTGAGCCTACCAGGGGAGGTGCCT
>NW_008824591.1:1196282-1206837 GCF_000699105.1 Pygoscelis adeliae
GCACTGGTGAGGCCGCACCTCGAATACTGTGTTCAGTTTTGGGCCCCTCACTGCAAGAAGGATGTTGAGATGTTGGAACGTGTCCAGAGAAGGGCAACGAGGCTGGTGAGGGGTCTGGAGAACAAGTCTTATGAGGAGCGGCTGAGGGAACTGGGGTTGTTCAGCCTGGAGAAGAGGAGGCTGAGGGGAGACCTCATCCCTCTCTACAACTACCTGAAGGGAGGTTGTAGCGAGGTGGGGGTCGGTCTCTTCTCCCAAGTAAGAAGCAATAGGACGAGAGGAAATGGCTTCAAGTTGTGCCAGGGAGGTTTAGATTGGACATGAGGAAAAATTTCTTTACAGGCTGCCCAGGGAAGTGGTTGAGTCACCATCCCTGGAAGTATTTAAAAGACGGGTAGATGAGGCGCTTAGGGACATGGTTTAGTGGGCATGGGGGTGTTGGGTTGACGGTTGGACTTGATGATCTTGGTGGTCTCTTCCAACCTTAATGATTCTATGATTCTATATACAGTTTGAGCATACAGTGCCTGAAAGTCAGGCATGAAGACCTGATTTAGAAAATGTTTTTATCCATAATTGTTAGGATTGATGAAAGAGAGATGAGTAGGGGTGTGACTTAAATATCATTAATGAATAATTTCTTCCATTACCTGACTTCTGATAGCAGATAGAGAAGCCAATATTGTTTTTGCTTTTGATCGCCACTGGGGCAAAGTATATTTGGGAAGGAGATGGAGGCAGCCCATTTCCACTGTGTATCATTTAGCAGGGGAGGCTAGGATGGTGATTTGCCAAGTAAGACATGTTTGAAGGACAGCTTCCTTCAGACTCTTAAGAGAGGAGTGAAAATAATAAGTGTGCAATTAAACCGACCAGGTATGAAAAAGCTGGAGTGCACTTTGCTTTCATGTTTATCCTGCTTTTTGCCCTTTACTGCTCTTCTTATCTTGGTCTCTGTATCACCTCTGTAGTAATCAATTATCATGGCATTGTTTGAAGACAAACATGCTTCTCCACATTGGAAACGGGCAAATGGTCAACACTGAGGAGAGCTATGTATGCTTACTGGACTGTAGCTCTTGGAGAAAGAGGCATTGCTAAATTGTTGTGGTTTCTGGTGGAGGATCATGAACTTGCATTGAAGGTGTTGATCATGTTGGAGATGATGTCAGTTTTAGTTACACCAGCTCCACCAAGAATTCAGAGCAGCATGGGAGCACGGCTTCACGCGTGGATGTAAATCACTTATTTGCGCTGCTGTAATTGGTTTAACAAGATGATAACACATTTTTCTACTCAAGACAAACACTTGAACAAGACATCTGTGAAAATGTTCTTGCATCTAATGTGAACAAATAAAATACATGATTCTAGCATGTTAAAAAATGTTTGGTGGAGTAAGGATGGCCATGTAACATGCCAAAGTACCATAAAGAAGGGGCTGAGAAGAGCAGTAGAGTTCATTCTTGTTTAGAAACTGCCTGCATGGTCTGCACAGGGCTTTCACCAGGGATGTTAGTGCAACTGAAGCTGCAGGGGGAGCTCAGCTTGACAGCGGGGAGTTGATAGGGCTGGGGTATGACCAAAACAAAATACAAATGTCTCTTAATATCCTTTTGATTTACGCTAGGAATGTTATGATTATATTTTTCTAGCAGCTTTGTTTTGAGGTTCCCATAGCACAACATCCACCTTTGGGAGTTTATTTGTTTTGGCAAAGTTGGGGGACACGCACTAAGCAGCCTCTGTTTCTCCCCTAGCCCTTTCCACAGCACTGCGAGTCCTGGATCAGTGCCATCGCGGCTGCATCTGTGGTTTGCTGGGACGTTGCTTTAGCAGTGAGAGTAATGAACATCACCTACTGGATCTCTTTGTATAGCTTCTCTATTCCCCAGATGTCTCATTGAAATAATAATTTGCCACTGTTCAGCTTTTGTGGTTTAGCATGTCTGGGGGTTGCAGCACTTTCCATGAGTTCAGCTTGAAATGCTTCATGGAAGAATTTGGTCTTACTAACATCTGTCTCATTTGAGGTAACAGAGATGTCTTTGCTGGCAGATCGGTGATGAAGTAGACAGTAAAGGAAAGTCGTTGGTGTTGCCCGGTGCTGTAGTTTCTGGAAGGTGGAGTCCTGTTTTCACTCTGTGTGTTCGTGGTTGATGTGATAAGCGTCACTGCAGAAGGTGGCAAGACTGAGGCATAACTGAAAATAACTTTGAACTGAGATATAGTAATAAGAGCATGCCTTATTTTTAAACTGTGATTCCGAGTGGCTGGCCATTGAGGATTTGCGAGTTACATAAATGTGTATTAGATAACTTAACAGTATGTTACTAATCTTTTGCAAAGTAGTATTGTCACAGAATAGTAGAAGAATTCAGACTGGAGGGGACTGCTGTGGGTTATCTGTAAATCCCTACATCTGATATTCTTGCATGGGGTCTACTGAATCTTGTCTTAAAATAGAAATAAAGTGTAATCACAACAAAGTCTTGACTTGGTTCTGCTGGAAATAGTGGCATGAGTATTAGAAGTCAGGGTTAAGGTCAGTGAACATGGTGTAACTGCTTACAGCACTGGTCACTGGCAGGCTGGTGCATTAACATCTAAACCAGTTTTTGGGGTTTTTTTTTGTCCTATAAATCACCCACCAAGTATTACTGGGTTCCTTCCCTTGGCCCAGAGGGGGCTGCGTCCAAATCACCTGCTATGTCTTCAGTGGCGACACGACTAAACACCGCGTTTAAAAAAGAGCCCATATAGGACTGCAGTGAATAGAGTGTGTGGATCACTCATAAATAAGTGTTTTACAAACTATTACCCCTGCTCTAGCAGAAAGGTGTATCAGATCTGTTGGGTTGCAGGGATTATGTAAACATTGAGTAGGAGGCAATGTAGTATTGCTTATGTGCCATTGCAAGTGTCTGTGGCTGTTGTAGTAAGTGCTGCTTTGATACAGGTGTGTTATCTGAGGAGGGCAATAATTTAGTCTGAATACTAGCACGTGGTTGAACTTCTGTGCTTTGTCCTCAAGTCCATCGTTAGGGTTTTTTTTCTTTGCTTCTGCACGTGTGCTCAATGGCTGCATCTGTAAGGACCTGCCTGGATGAGATTTGGGAATGAAAATCGGGAGTGTTTTCTTGGGTATGTTGAAAATGCAACTTACTTAGCTAGCAGTTTTAAATTGCCGCTTTTTTTATGTTATAATTGAATTAATTTTCATCAAATCGTGATCCAAAGCAGAAGCAGAAAATGGCACAACTCCCCAAGTAAATGTATAGCTACAGGTTCTCTAAGTGAGCAAGGCCAATGTCACCTCCCGGGGCCGTCCCCTTGCTCCCGCAGCGCCTGAGCTCTGCCCTGCGTGAGTCTGGAAGGACTGCTTCACCATCGCCTTTCCCTTGCGTGCCTTGCCTTAGCTGGCAAGTCTTGGGGCCCCCAGCATGGCCATGGAGCTGTGTGGCTGCCGTGCCACACACCAGCAACCCCTTGGGAAGGAGGAAAAGGCCATACCCCATCAGGGGTTTTCTTAAGGTGTTTTGCACCCCACTTTGTGCTTCTGGATTTCCGCTTTGAGAGATTGTTGTGCGTACAGTAACTAAAATTGGCAACTGATGTTAAGGCATTGCTTGCTCTCCTTTCTTCATCCCCTGCCCCCCATTACAAATGGTGCTATTTAATTTAATTTGCTTTTTGTTTCTACCGTTGTGTTTTTCTCTTTCATATCAATGTAACTTGGATATAAATCTGCCTGTTTTATATGAGAGTCTTTACTTGATTTTCACCTGGAAGGAAATGATGCTGACTCGCTTGCTTATGCGTCAACTCCCTCACTTGAAATCTTCCAGCTCACTGTGAAATATTAGTCTATGCAATACACTTAGCAAAGGCAGTTGTGTTAGACTTTGCGTGTCTTAAAAGTAATTGCTAGTTTTTCCTTTTTTGTGTGTGTATAAATCTAACGCTATAAAAGTTGTAGGTTCTGGGAGTCTTAAAGGTAAGTCATCTTCTGGAGCTCAATAACCTTGCTATATGCTGTAATATGGAATGTAACTCTCAGTCTGTATCAGAAAAATTGCTGTAAACTATGGTTATTATTAAGAAAACCAAATACAAACATTTCCTCATGGTTTTTTTTTTTTTTTTTTACCCATCTATAAATAGGTGCGTTCCATGGATGAACTGAATCATGATTTTCAAGCGCTCGCTCTGGAAGGACGAGCTATGGGAGAGGTAAGTGAAAGGCCTACAGAAAAAAAATTGTGTATTTGGGGGGGAGGAGGAAAATAAATAACAGGTTTTGAGGCTGCTGGAATGATTCTGAACTTGAGAGTTCTCTGTTATGACTGTGAAGCGCGCGCGTGTGTGTGTGTGTGCTTTAACAAAATAAAAACCTGTCAGGCTGGAATACATCTTAGTAGGAGGAACAGCTAAGCCCTCCACCTGTTGTATCATCAAACAGTAAAATGGTGGTTGTAAAAGAACAGTTAGAAATATGTCTTGTGACAAGTGTTACAATACTTGTAGCATGTTTATTTTGGGATCCAGTGATCTCAGACCCCATAATATTGTGGGTTTAGCTGTCTGTCTGCTGCCCTGTTTCCACTCCTGGCCACCTTTTGGCTCTTGTCATAAAGCACAGGTCTGTGTTTAACGTTTAAAGTAGCTGGGCAACGTAATCAAGGGCTGCAGAAGTGATAAGTGCTTCGGACAGGTCAAAGGACTGAACAGGAGTTGTCAGATAATGGGCCCTTCAGTTCTAACTTTATAGAAGCCCAGTGAGAGTTATTTTAATCTCGCAGCGCAGTAAGGAGGTGGCAGATTTGGGGGAGATAGCCACTGGTTTTCTTTGAAAAGAGAGAATTTACCTATTTCTAGGGTGACTTTAAAGAATAGCAAGTTACTGTAGTTGGCTGTGTTAGGTTCCTTAAAGTTGGATGTAAACACTTCTTGTTCTTGCCTAGTTCCCTTTTCCTTTATAGTCAGTCCCTTTCGAGGCTTGTGGAAGAACAGGGATGAGAAAATCACGTCTTGTAGGAGGCTATCAATGTATGGCAGGTCAGCTTGATACAGGTCTTGTTTTGGAGAGCCTTCCTTTTCGACATCCTGTCTGTCAAGTTCAGACTAGTTTATTTTCTCCACGTTCAGTCCATCCTATCTCCGTTACCGAGTTTATGAGCCAGGTTAAAAAAAAAAAAAAAACCCTAGAAACCAAAAATTAACTGTTTTGGAGAAAACAGCAAAACAGGACTATTGCGTGGTGGGATTCATAAGAAGGTGCCCTCTCTCAAGTGAAAGAACTCAGGGAATTTATGGTGCTTGCAGCTTAGCTTCTTTCCTCTCCTTCCTTCCTTCTCTTGAAGATCGTAATACTGAGTTGCATTTTAATTTGACAGTGTTTGATAGGAAAATCTCTGTTTCTCTAGGTTATATTAACCTACATTAAGACTACTGACTAAGAATAGATGAAAATTATTTACAAAGGAGAAAACATGACATTAAAAATCCATCTAAAGCTGCTGAAAAACAGCTGATATGCCTCCATATGAAGCATGCCAGTGGAATGACGGGGGTGTGAATGTTCTGTGAATATTATTTTTTAACACTTCCCTTGAGCAAGACATTAGTTTTCAGATATAGAGCCTACAGGCTCTTTGAAAGCGTCTTAAGAGCAAGTACAGCACTTGTTTTGTACTTACCGTGGCATTAGGTCATGTTAGCTTAAATGCCTGAAGGCATTCCTAAGTATGCTGATTTTTACCAACTCTTAGTTTTACCAACTCTTATTTAGCCATTTCTTGAGAGAAGTGAATTTGGGTTTGTTTTTTTGGAGGATGTGAGGTTTGCCTTCCAATGATGACTCACCTTCCCCCCACCCCCCCGCTTCTTCTTTGTCTTGTAACAGTGACACAGAAAGTTTTGGAGATGGCATCCTTTTGTCACTGGGCTTTTCCACATACTGGAGTGTGCATGTCTTTCCAGGAAAGGTGACATTTCACCCTTCTCTTGAAGCTAAGACACTGTTTCTTGTTTCTCTTGGGGTTCTTCTCCTTCAGTCCCACAATTTCTTTTCTTTATCTATCAAATTTTCTCTGTATTTCCTAAGGTATTTCAACATGCATCCGCTGGCTGATTTAAGGAACTATGTAAACTGAGATCCCCGCAGGATACGCGTATCGTTTTTCAAGACCGTGTTCTTCAACTACGGGCTTTGATTCTGTGCAGCATGTCCTATCTGTTGTTTAGATGCCTTAGCAAGGCGCTGATGGTTTCCTCCCATCCCCCTGCTCCTGGAATGTGAAGGGAACTCATGGAGAAAGTCAGCGTACTAAGAAAAAAAATTGAGTCTGAAATAAATGAGGAAAGGAGTGAATTTGACTTGTATTTCTTGATCTTGTGTCTTCTGAGCCTTACCTGCAGGAAGTGTCAACAGTCTCATACTCTGAGTTGATAGTGAAAAACCTGGAGGAGAAAGATAAGGAAAAGAGTGTTTACGCATTTAGTGTATCTTTTTATCTTCTTGTTTTCTCGCTTCTTAGTAAGCAACATCATCATAATTTTAGTGATTTAAGGAGTTTGTGCCTCTGAAGACATCAGAGCTTTTTTTTAAAGGGCGCTATCCTTTAAATCTCTTATCTGCATTTTGACAGCAGGATAGATAATATTTGGTGATGAACAGATATCCTAATCTGGAAAAGTAAAAAAAAAAATTAAAAAAACCCCACAACTTTCATCTGTCTTGTGGCTGTTTCCATCTTCAAAATCCCACCCTCCCCCACTGTAACCAGCCTTGTACCCCCCCTAAATTTCTGTGCGAGTGGAAGTGCAATACTTTCTCAAGTGTGAGATGGAAAAGAAGAGCCACAGAAACCTTTTTGCTCCGCTCTAAAATGGAAACGATTTGGGCCGTTGATAGTGAATGTGGTCGATAATGTTGAAAGTAGCCTTCTAAAAGAGGGGTATCTGTTCTCCCCCTTTTTTTAGCACTTTGTCCAGGTTGTTAGCTGTCAGGAAGGAAGTCATCTTGGAGCCTTACTACAAGCCACGTAAGCGTAATGAAATCTTCACTAGTTCTGCATCAAATTCCCCTTCTCAGCAAATGTTGAACTGGAAAGTAGTAAGAAGCAATGGTGTATAGCAACTGGTGAAGAAAGGGAATGGCGCTTCAGAAGTTGCCCGTAGACCAGAACGTGAGTCCATGCTGCTTGTGCTGTCTTCTGAGGTCTTTGATCACACGGCAGCGATACTTATCTGAGGCTTAATACGAGCTATGCAAGTTCTCTTTCTTTTCCGGCCTTCAAGACAGGGGAGCTGGATATCTGCTTTTCTTTGCTTAAATCCCTCTTACTGTAGCTTTGCAATATTGCATATTTGTGCAGCATCTTTTTGGGATAGTGGACAGTGCAGAGAGACGGGGAGGCGGTATTTGTCTTTGTCATCAGTGCGTTACATGCATTTTGAACTGCAGCAACATTCTTGATGTGGTAGTAGGTTATGCTGTGAGATAAGCCTGCATCTGGAATAAAAGAGCAGCTGGGTGAGTAGCTGGCTGTAACTTAATCCAAGAGGGTGGGAGGAGGAAGGGAACAGAAAGACATTAGGTAACTGGTAGGTCCTTAACTTCAAAAATGGAAGGTATTTGACCAAAAATTTTGAAGTATGAATGTCTGGGGTAACAGTGAATCTCACCCTACTCTTTAAAAGAAATGCTGGTAAGAAATATTGTCCATTTTCACCTGATGAGAATTTCATTATTGCTCTCTGCTGCTGTCCGCTGCAGGTTTTAGTGCTGGAGTGTAGTGTAGGTCTGACTGGCCAAACAGTGAAATTGCCACAACCCCCGGGCTTCATTGTAGTGGAGCTCTTAAACAGCAAAGGCTGAAGTGATATGGGGTTCACCATGTCCATGTTTATGTCCCCTTGATGCAATTGCTTAGGTCCTAGATAAGCCCCTGCCTCTCTGGTGACCAGCGCTTTTTTTTTTAAGCAGAGTGGTTGTGAGACTGGGCCTAGGCATTCTTGTATCTGTTTTAAAGAAAACCAACCAAACAAAAAACAAGCAAAAACACCCCCCACAACCCCTAAAAAACCCCCACATGACTCTGCTTTCCCTGCTAACAATGCCTTTACTGTGTTATCATAAATTTATGATTCATTGGCAGCTGGGCTGGGGACTATTGACAGTTTTGAATAATGTTTCTGTTCCGGTTTTTCCCCCCCCCCTTCAATTTATCTAGTGCTAGCAGCATTAGGAATGGGAGGATTGAAGCGTGATGGTGCCACAGCAGCTACGCTGGCACGTCTGGATGGCTCAGTGCAGGGTCTGAGAGCACCAGAACTGGGGCAAGAGCTGAGCAAGAACGCGCCAGGGGATGGTTAGCCAGCCGCTGGCGGCTGCGGAGGTGCAGCTTATGGCTGCAGGGTCAGTGAAATGCAGTTAGACTGCTTAACAGCTTGCCATCCTGGCAAGATGGAGATTAAAAAAAATTTTTTTTTAACCTTCCCCACTATATTCCCAATCGTATGATCCCTGCCCCTCTTTTTTGTGCTATCCCTGCCCCTCTTTTTTGTGTTATCAGACCCTCCTGCGAGCCAGTTTAACTCCTTGAGCTGGCAGAAAGCTGCCTGTTCTTTGGGACGGGAGAGCAAAAGCCGGCCTTGTGGCAGGGGGAGAGGCTTTTGGCAGCTGTACAGCTGCCGGTGGCACTCCAGCTCAGATTGCTTGTTGTGTGCTCAGCCTCCTTATCTTGTTTGTTTTTTTAGATCGCAACTTTTTTTTAGGGTAGATAACATCTTAGTGTTTGTAAACCTGCAGTGCTGCCCAAATGTGACTTGTAAATACACACTCTGCCTTCTCCTACCTGTTGCTGCAGATATGCTGAGTTCTCCAACTGCACAGATGGCTTCTTTTATCTTAATATTTGCCTTGTCTGAAGGGGATCAGTTTACTTAATTTGTCTAATTCGTAATCCCATCTCAGCGGGATCTATATGCACAGGCTCTGTACTTGTTGGTTGTAGAATTGCTTTTGTTGATGTGTGAGTCGTCCCTGCCCCTCCTCCCCACTCTGCTAAATTGAATATTGGCCTAACCCTGTAAGTCCTCTGTAAGAGGGCTTAGAAGGATTATTTTCATACTAGATAGGGTCAATTTTAATAAAAACTGGGGAACAAATAAACTAGCCTAGTTCTAAACTGCTGCATGTTCCTTTTTTAATTTCCAACCTGAAGAACTGGATGATATTCATTTAATTTTTTTTTTCCATTGCAACTGACAACTTTCCCTGAGGAAAATTCGTTGTCTTGGCATAACTCAGTACAGATGATTACTGCTTGCTAAACCTCTAGTTTTGGTTGGAGCAGTACTTGACAGAACAAGGACCCCCACTGCCATCTGTTGATACTGTGTTTTGGGTTTTCCCCTCCCCAATATCTGTAAATAAATCTGGAATCTGTATGTAAAATAAACGTTTACATTCTGTTTGTTTCTGGTTATGGTACAGAGCTTCCACTTGGAAACTTTATGCTTCTGGGGGGAAGATTAAACTGTAGGGGACAGCTGTAATTGTTTGTGCAGTAAGGGCGTGTGTGTGTATGAGACAGTGAGTATTAGAATTCTTTATTATCCTTGTCTGTGATTCACTGCAAAACCGTAAGAAGGTGTTTGGGTGCAGTTCTTCAGGATCTTGTTGGATGTGTTCTCACCCTTAAGAAAGGGGTAGAGGGTAGGTGAAACAATAAAGGGCTAAACTAGTCTCAGGTCACCCTCCAGCCAGAGGAAATGGTCTTGTTACCTTTTGTGGTAGTGACCCAGTTTGTATGGTCAGGAAAATCGAAATATTTAAATGAGCAACCAGAAAACACATAAAAGCTTGCCATGTATATTCCATTTCATAACCCAGCTTGTTGCTGTTGTTCGTAAAGACATATTCATATGAAGTGTTTGTTTTCCTTATCTTTCAGTTAGGAGTGTACGCCTGGTTTATGCAGCTATATACGAAGTGTGTCTGAACCTGGTGTCTGTGGATGTCCCCTTCCACATCTTTAGTGTATAGTTTTGTTACAGTTGAGATTTGAAAGTGTTTCGTGAGAAGCAGCATGCCTGTGTTGGCAATACTGGTTTAAGGTATTCTTGTTCTTACAGCGGCCAGGGGGTGCTTACAGGTGTGTTGCAAACTTTTCCCCTTACCTCCTCGAGCCCTCTCAGCAGCCAAATTTGCAGACTGCTCTTTGCAAGGGCTCTGACCAATTTGCACCATGGACCTGCCAAATATTGCTCTTTCTAAAGAGGGGCTTTGAGGGGGGCACGTGCTCTGGCACCTGAGACGCGCGGGGGGAATTACCTTTGCCTGGTGGTGCTGCTGAAGACAAAGTATTGTCGAAGCATGGCCTTACTCTGATGAATTCTGCTGGAGCTGCTGGTTTGGAAATGTGTTGTAAATTTTAAAATGATAGAAATGAAAAATCTCATTTTGTTGCCACTGTTTATATTTAATGAGAAAGTGAGTACCTCAAAATATTAAAACCAAGAAAGGAGGTTGAACTTAGTTACCTCT
>NW_008824591.1:1206868-1221404 GCF_000699105.1 Pygoscelis adeliae
CAGGTTTGCTTAAGATTTTAGGGTTGCTTTAAAAATGTTGAGATTACCTATTGCTGCGAGTGTACTGACCAGGCAGTTGCTGGGCTCCCTGTTGCCCTTTTCTGTGCTGGTTTACAGATGCAGATTTCCTCTTAGGTTTGTATTATACTTGATTTTTAGCCTAAGTTCCATTTTGCCTTTTACCTTAAAGGAGGAATAAATCTCATAAGCTTAGAATTCACTATTGCTTTCTTGTGTGTATCAGGAAAACTTATTAACATTTTGGAAACGCAAGAGCTTATGAAAGGAGTTTAGTTTTCTTGTAAACTAGAGATTGCTCTTTCCTTGAAAAGAAAATACTCTGTTCTGCTCACTTCTTTCCATGCAAGCCCATGCCCCTTCTCATCCTTTATTTGAGGTGTGACTGCAGAACAGATTGTGTCCTTCTACACTGTAAGGTATTGTCAAAGGAAATGAGAAGTGTTTAGCTGCAGCTAAAATTTTGTTTAATCGGTCCGTATCGCTTTCTTCTTCAAAATTCCTTGAAATGGAATGAAGAGGAGAGTAGTGATTTTTTGCTGGGGTGGCAGCAGCAGGAGTGAAAAAGCTGCATTTTAAGAAATATGGGAATGACAGAAGCTTAAAAAAACCTGTAGCACACCTGATGTGTGTTTATGTTTATAAATACTAGAGAGCACTGACTTGGCTTTCACCTCCTTAATGTCATTCCATGGTGCAGATGGAGGAACAGGTTAGTCTGTGTGTTTTGAAATGAGTTTTGCTGATGGGAGTTGCTTGTCCTTACAGTTGTCTTGAGTTATTTCTGGATTACAGAAAAGGGGAGCGCAGTGCAAGTTTCCCTGCTTTTATCGTTCAGTTGAGAGAATCATGAGCAGTCCTACGCTGTGTTTACCATGCAATGATAAATCCTAAAGTCACCAACGTTTCTAAAAAGTGAGTGATGTGCTGATATCTCATGATGTTTCTTCTGCTGGTTGCAGAGAAGGAGCAGCTGGGGGAAACACCGTGTCTTCTACTCAGTGGTTTGAGAGTTAAAAGAACAAGTTGAGTCTTCTTCTCTGAGTAGGAAGACGACAATGAAAACCCAGAGGTAGCTTAGCACTTGGATTAAAATGCTTTCTTCAAAGTTTAACCTTTTTGAGAGGTTTGGGTGGAAATGACTTGCTGCTGAAAAAGACTGAAACTAGAATGGGATAACTGGTAGAGAAAATAGGCAATTAAATGGTCTTGCTTGGACAGACTGTGTGCAAGATACGGAGTTTGTAGGCGTGGATGGTGTGCCCAATATTGAAGAACTGGGGAAAACAGAAGTTTGGCGTTTCTGTACTGAAAAGTTAAGGTACTCAAAGCCAGTGTTTTGAACAAATATTTGACTGTAGAGAAAGGAAGTTTCTTCCTTGTGCTAAAGGGAGACTTTTTGAACACAAGGAAGAAATTCTTTACAATGAGGGAGGGTGGTGAGACGCTGGAAGAGGCTGCCCAGAGAAGTTGTGGATGCCCCATCATTGGAAGCGTTCAAAGTCGGGTTGGACGGGGCTTTGAGCAACCTGAAAGATGCTGAAAAGATGTCCGTGCTCATCGCAGGGGGCGTGGATTAGATGATCTTTGAAGGTCCCTTCCAACCCAAACCATTCTGTGACTCCAGACTCTGCATCTGTAATGAATACTGTGAAGCAGGGTGGGTACAAGTCCTGCCTGTCCCTGACACTTTTTGTACAGCTATTCCACATGCCCTGGGGACAGCCTGGGTACTGGAGCCTGTACGTCCAGGTAGGGTTGAAGTGCACATACCTTTGAAGGACTTTGGAGTACGCTGCATTGTGCTCCAGCACAGAAGGTGAATGAGCTCATCCTTAGGTTGAAAACGAATCTGAAGATTTTTGCTTTTGAATTAGCAGGACGAAAGCTATTGCGAGTTGGAAGAGGAGGTTAGGGTGGGGAAGTAAGTTATACAAGTGTATACTTTCAGTAAAAGAAAAACTGCAATTTAATTGAGCAACATTAATCTGTAAATAAGTTTTGTGTAGTGCTGTGGCAGCAAACACACATGCACGGTGTCTTCAGCCTTGTAGGAGGATCTCAGCTGGTTCAGAAGTGGTGACCTCTGTGCTGGAGCTCCTGGTGTGCCTGGCACAAGAGGAGTGTTACTGGTACATGTCATCCTAAAATTTAACGTGTTATGTGTTAGTTTGAGATGTTGATTCAACCTCTGTATGTGGGGATTGCTTTGTTTTACATTCCTGTGTGCTTGTATAGACAACATGCAGGTGTATGCATAAATGTTTCAGTTCAGCTGGAAAATGCCCCTGCGCCAGCTCTTGCTTAGGACATACAGTCGGCAGCAGCAGCGAGCCGAGAGCGTAAAACTTGCACGTCTGTGTACAGCTGGAGTTTGACTGACAGCCCCTGAAGCAGCAGTGCTTCTGCTCTGAGGTCTGCTCAGACGCCGTGCCTGCCCTCCATCTTGTGCCTGTACAAGCTTTTTTCCCAAACGGATTGCATTTATTTATTTATTTTCCCTTGTAGGTGACTACCGTGTTTAAGCCGTGGATTGATCTTATTCTCTACTGATCTCGGCGCAAAAGCAGGATTACTTTTACTCAACAGCAACTTTGAGTGTTAGTTAAATAGCTGAATGTAATTGCTCTCTTATCTGTGGCGGGGTTTTTTGGTTTGTTTTTTTGTTTGGTTTGGTTTTGTTTGTTTTTTTTTTTTTTAGAATTTGTAGGGAATTCTACTTCTCAGGTGTGGGGTAAAATTGGTGTTGCTTTCATTATACTACCTGTCTTCTGTGTAATCTGTCCAATTATCCAAATCTGAACCTCGGGTTTAATCTCATACGTACAGACCTGCTTCGCGATACGTTTCTGAGTAAACATCTTCCTTAAGTTAAAAAGTAAATGGTGAGCACAACTTTTCTGATTGTCTGTCTTAAACCAGAGTACACTGCAAGCTGGGAGCTCTTAAATCACTTAGCTTGCCTCATCTTCATCCAGCAGTCTATTTTCTCTGCTATGCAGTAGCCTTAAATTTGCGCGTCTGCTGATGGAGTATGGAGTTATCAACACTTCTAATAAATAGGAGACATCGACTAATCTGATGATTCTTGTTTGTTCTATGGTAATTTCAAACAGATGCAAGTACTTATTAATCTTCCAGTTCCTTTAGTTTTATTCCAACTTCAGCAGGCAAGGCTCATTTATTTTGTTAATTTGCTATGAATGTACTGTTGTTTCTTGTCTGAATTGCATACATCTCATTCAGCCTGAAGATTTAATTTGGAGATTGTATGCTTGACATCTAAGGCACTTAAGCAGGGCTCGAAATTCCCCTTGCCATATGTAGATGCCACGTGGCAGGTGTTTCCTCAGCGAAGCTGGTATTTTCAAAATACATCGGCCAAATAGGACACGCTGTTCTTTCTGCCATCTTCTGAACTTCAGAACAATCTTCCTTGGATTCATTCAAGCCAAGGATGACTTTCTGTCTCGTTCTCAGTAAGTGCATAACCTTTTTTTCTTTTCATCTGGTAGGAACAATACATGCGTGGCAGGTGCAGTGGCCCAGAACTGTTCACTCTTATTAGTGTTTACAAATAACCTTCATAGCATGGAGAGTCCTCAGCAGTCATTAAATGAGCGAGAAGTGAGAGCTCTTGGCACCTCTTGAGCTATTCTGTCCCTGCCAGCATCAGAACCTCAGCAGTTGAAGGCAAGAATTTGTGCTGGAAACGCTGGGTAGTTTTAGAGGTATCCTCACAGCTCAGGTGGAAGTCATGATAATGTTCTGATGAGAACAGTTTTGTCTGCGAATATTTTTCTTGCAAGTAGCTCTCATGCTGAGAGGCTGGAGAATGTAAATTGTATGTGTGTGCTTACGTGTGTGGGGTTCATAAAGCATTTAAGAATGTAAGAGGATTGCTGAGATTGAATCATTATCTCAGTTGCTGTATGGCTTTCACCCTAGGAGTATGTAAATATTTTGATTATAAAGCATGTATCAGTTTGTGTTTAATGATTGATTCATGTTTAGAAGGGAGACGCTTATGGTTTATGTTTGCATTTTATACTTATTTTAATCATGCTTTGTTTTTTGTTTTTTTTTTAATTGCAGCAGCTGTTGCCGGGTAAAAAGTTTTGGGAATCTGATGATTCCAGCAAAGATGGACCAAAAGGGATATTTCTGGGAGATCAGTGGAGAGACAGTGCTTGGGGAACATCAGGTAGCTCAATTATTTACTTAATTTAGTTGGGGTTGAATACAGAAATGTGCAACTCATCTACTCAAAATTGCTGGCCAGTCTGGATGACACAGCTTTTACAAGATTTTTAAAATCATCTGTTTTACATAATAGAAAACTAACAGAAAAACCCACACTGCTTTGTGATAGAGTTAAAAGATATCCATAGTTATAAAAAGATTGTCTAATGTGAACGTGTGTACCCTTTTGTTTATCTGCTCAAAAATTTTAGATTGCCATTAACATTTCAATTTAAACTTTCTGATGTATTTTCTGCCTTGGGATGGATTACTTGAAGTTTGAACAAAGATAATAGCGAACAAGATTAGTAAAATAAAACCCCCCAAAACAACCCCACAATTTTTAAAATACTAAACCAACCAACCAAAACCCAACAACATTCATTTTAAAAAAGAATTCAAAACATCACTTTTTTTTAGTAGCGTTGAAGTTTATCTGCCAAGAGTTTTGTTCTTGGGTCAGAGACTGTCCCTTATTTTGAATTTAAGGGGAGAGTGTTCAGGTTGGTTTTAGTTAAACGGCAAAAAATCCCATGCATGTGCTGAATTTGAAATGCTAACCTTTTACTTTTTTTTTTGTGCTTTCTATATGTAATGAATATGGTCCTTAAACACTGCTGAGTATCTCGTGCAGTTTCCAAACAACTGTGCAGAACTACAGCTCCAAGAGAGATACAATTTCGAGGAACTTCACTGTTGTGTGGGGTTTTTTCCCTGCTGAAAATATCCATTATTAGAGGAAAGGTATTGGGATAGTGATAAGGGCATTTTTTATTATTTGAATTTCAAAATGGCCGTGAAAAGGGGATAAAGCTTCTCAAAATCTGATCAGCTGAATATTGCAGTCTGGCTGGGTACTGGGGAGATTTTGGGGAGCTGCTGCCTCCAGCTGCCTGACTTGCCTGTCCGCAGTGGATCTTCATAGCCGCGCCTGCATCCAGACCTCAACAACAGTTTGTGCCTGGTTGTATTAATATAAGCTGAAGTTGAGGGTGGATTAAAGGGCTGAGCCAGACTCTGAACAGCAACAGCTGAGGAAGAGACTTTCTCCTTTGCTGCCTCTGTTGTTGGGCTGGTTACATCCACCAGACAGGCAGGGTAGACATCTGGGGGAGGTAACCTCCTGTGCTGGTTGATCACAAATCTCCATGAGTCAAAGCCCTTCGTCTCATGTCTTCCTTTGTTTATTCTCAATTAATCCTGTGCACCTTACTGCCTTTATTCCTGAGCCATGGCCTGCACTGCTGTCTGTGAGTCAGGGAAGTCATAGTTTCCCCTTTTGCTCATCTAAAATGAAGAGAACAGCCATGGTCTGAGCAGTTGCTCAAGGTCACTGCCCCAGAGAAAGGAGCAGAACTTGGAGGAGGGGTGTGTGGAAGTGTCCTTGGCCAGAGGACTAGTTTGTTCCATGGACAGTGGAACTAATGAAGCCTGGTTTTCTGTAAGATGCCCTTTGCTCCATCCATTTTCCTTCCTGTCTGTGTCCACAGTGTGCACTGCAGTCCTCCCATATGGCTTTGGTTCTTCACTACACTGCCTTGAAGTTGTAGTTTTAAAGCATTTGAAGCCAGTACCGCTAAAAGAAGCAGTCCTGTCTGATGCAGGCCCCTCCTTTCTTCCCCTCCTGGTGGTACAAGTAGTTATGCAGCAGTGCAATGAAACCTGCTGGGGAATTGATCTGGGTTAAAACTAGCTTTTATCTTTTCTTTGTTAACTTTATCCCGAAAAAGTGTCCCCAGTCGGCTGTACTTCGTGGCCCCATAGATTCTTGTGCTGGCTTGAGGGAGAAGGCAGGAAAGCATAGCTGGGATTAATGATAGAATAGAATTACTTCTCTTGACAGCTTATGCCTGCTTTATAAGGAAACTACAGTATCGATGTCATTGCACGTCCCTTCCACCATCCCCTGGCAACTGCTCTATCTGCTGCCCATTGTTACTGACTCGTGGACTACCGCCAGTCTGAGCAGGCAGGAGCGGAGTACTTCTTCCCTTCCCTCATTGGGGATGTAAGGTCACCTTCTGCTGCCCAGCCACCTATTTTTGCAGAGCTCGTAAGGACTCGGAGACATCTATCCTTAGTCTGTTCTGGTTGGATCTCGAACCCCATACTGCAGAGGGGATAAAGGGATGGAGCGGATGCAGGAGGGCAGGAGATGAGGAAGAGAAAATGAAGTTCTCAAAAACTTTTTCTTGAGGAAATAGCAGCTAAGAGAAACTCTGATCATGACATGAATATGGCAGTTCATATGACCAAGAAAACAAATGTAGGCTGCTGTAATGGTAGGATGATGTTTTAAATGACAAACCAAGACTGACTGTTTTTTCACTGTACTAATGCGAGAGTTTTACTAAAACTAAAAACTAGAACTTTGTTTTTTTAATTGCAACCTTTACTTAGAGACTGAAATTTCTGAAATTTTATGATTTTAGACTTTAAATGTAGTTATCGCTTGTAGGTTTACAGGTTCTAGTATTTAAAAAATGAGAAAGCCATCCTGCTTTTTCTAATGGACATCATCAGAGTCAAAAAGTTGGCACTTCTTAGTACAATTAAGACACTAGAGAGTACGTATTTAATGACTTGCCTCCTTTGAATAGTTGGATCTACTTATAAGAATTGCACATGTTTTTGTTCCAGATCACTCTGTTTCCCAACCAATTATGGTTCAGAGAAGACCTGGTCAGGGCTTTCATGTGAATAGTGAAGTCAACTCAGTGCTTTCACCACGGTCAGAGAGTGGAGGACTTGGAGTTAGCATGGTGGAGTATGTGTTGAGCTCATCTCCTGGAGATTCCTGCCTAAGGAAAGGAGGATTTGTAAGTGTGCCTGATTCTGACATTTGAGTTCCCATTATGTTATTTTCTCCATTTGCTGCTTGGTTTGTTTGTTTGTTAATCCATTCCTAAAGGCAGATGTTTGTTCTTTCTTTTATTTGTTCTTAGTTTAGCTAGCTATCTTAAAACGGGTCGGCTAGCAGTTTAACCGTTGTTCTTGACTTAGGGGATGCAGTATGGGAGATGGGTGTAAAGGATGTGAAGGTTGCTGACATTCCCTGGTTCTTCGGATAAGCACACCGGCAGTAACACCCCATCTAAGCTTGTCGTTGGAAAAGTATGCAAATATACCTGTGGTTTTTGAATGAGCGTGTGGCTGCTTTGTTGCTGGCTAAGAACAAAAAGCTCCATGTAATGATGCTAGAAATGTAATGTAGCTACAAAAGCCACTCCAGCTGGGGAATGCTTTCAAGGTCGTATCGTTTCCTGTGGAGAAATGGCATTAGTCACAGTGCTTCGTGGGGTGGGGAAGGGAGCACAGTTGCTGCTGCCTTGAATCTAAGGATGTGGTGTGAGAGGCGTAATCAAGCCTCATCCCTGTAGCGGGGAAAAAGGGGCTGCATCTCAGCTCTACCTCATCGGCCAAGTGCTAGATCAGGAATTGTCGAAAAACATAAAGCGGAGTAGGTTTGTTACTGTTAGACTGCTGTGCTCATCTCTTCAGGGAGCTGATTTGTGGTTTCCTTCATCCATCCTCTTATTTTTGTCCCTCGTTAGTGGGCACCTGATAACCTTCTTGAACCCTAAGCCTAAGCAAGATGGTTTTTGAGAAATGAACAATCAGTGGAAGGAGCTGATTTATCATCCGAATTGGGGGTTAGAGAGGTGTCTGCTCCGCAGCATTGATAGTCAGGACGCCAGTTCTGAAACGAAGGGTCTCACTGGTGAATATCACGTTGTGTGGCTGAGAATTGGGCTCCAAATTTGTATTTACAATTGGCATTTCCAAGTCTGCTCTTTAATATTAGGGAAGCACGATTTTATTTTCTTTAAGAAGTATCGGAAGATGATTGCTTTTAAAACAATCTTTTTTCTAAATATGGGGGGGGGGATCCCCCCTCTCCAATTAAAGAGAATGGAAAAACAATTCAGTTGATAGAGGGTTCAAATGACCTGTTACGTACGGAGTACTTTTCCCTCAAATGAAGTGGAAGACAGGGTTTGAATGTCTGTCTGTGTGACAGCACCAAAGCTGTTTCTGATAAATATGTTTATATGCCCCTTGCTGTTTTTTTATCATAAATTATGTTGTTTTTCCTCTCCCTTTTGTTGTTCAAAACTCTGCCCCTGGCATAATCACCCTTTATTCTTCTCCCAAGTGAAATAAAATGCAGACATTAAGGGCAGAAGTGCTGCAGATGTAATACCACTCATAAAATGCTCAACAGAACAGAAATCCTTTTTTCTTTTTTTTGTTTTTCATTCCTTTTTCACTCCCAAAAATGTGCTTTAGGATTTTATGAACCAATGATCGAACTAGTGATTGACTTGAGTGCTCTTAAATGAGCCGTACTTCGGAATTCACTGTGCAAATCACAGTAATGCCCCCACCCCCCAAACAAGGTGATCCAGTTCTGCTCAAATACATGCACTTGGCCAGTCAATTACTGCATCTTTGACACTGAGACTTTTGGAGAGGTGCTAATTCAGTTTATACCCCTTCAGTACGTGCTGTCGCATTTTAAAGTTCCTGGGGTAATTTTGAAGTGCCTAAGTCCCATCTAGAAAGAGGATTTGGATAAATAGTCTTTAAAATTATTTTGGGGTGGGATTTTTAGAGCCTACAGAAGCAGACCCTGAATTACTAAATGGAAGAAACTGAATAGATAGATAAAACCTCTCTTGGAAGAGTGAGAACTAATTCCTTTATTTCTTCAATTACGATTGACTATTTTGCTTTTTTACATTTTTATTTGTAAGAACTAATGTTTGCAAGTGACTTACTTTATTGTGACACGTTTCTTTGATTTGTTACCATCTTGGAAAAAAAGTAAAATTGATCTGAAAACTAAGCTTATTAAAATAATGTCTCTTTTGCCTAGGGGCCAAGGGATGCAGAGAATGATGAGAATGACAAAGGGGATAAGAAAAATAAGGGCACATTTGATGGCGATAAATTAGGAGATCTGAAGGAGGAGGGGGATGTGATGGATAAAACAAATGGTTTGCCTGTGCAGAATGGAATCGACGCAGATGTCAAAGACTTCAGGTACGTGCACCATTAGTTAATAATTAATCAGTGTCCCACTTAACATTTTTTTGAAAGATTTTTCCATGCTGTAGTGAAAAACCTTTGACTCATTGAAACAGTGTCATAAGGATGTTATAATGTGCACAGGGAAGCACTGTGGGAAGGTGGAGGATAACATCTGATAGCTCTAGTCAATGCAGACCTATTTCTGTATATTGTAATCTTGTTTTATTTTCACACCTGTTTTTAATTACTCTGTGTGGGCTTCCTATGGAAATACCTACTGAAGATGTTGACTCTGCTTTTATACTAGTCTAGATTATAGTTGTGGTTTTGGACTTGTTCCTTGTAGCTCTCAAGAGATTAAAGCCTTCTGAAATTGTGGCTATTGATGTAATCAATGCATTTGTATTTCCTGCTAGCTTACCTACTTGCTGTGCCTTGTGTTGACATGTAGGAAAACTGTAAAAGCAAAACAAATGTGCTGTGAAGCGCACGCTGCTGGCCCTTGCGTTGAGATGAACCATTTTCCACTTGAGTCCAGTGCTTATGTTAGGTAATTAGGAAACCATGGCAGCTACTTTAGAAAGGTTTCAAGTGAGATACAGTGCCAGAGCGTTACATGGCTAATAATTGCCAAATAGCTTTATGAAAAAGTAACTTTGGCATTTCTGAAATCCTGTCTTGTTATGGCTGACTCTCTCCTCAATTGAGGAGAAAAAAGAAACGGGAATTTTTTTAGACTTGTACTGTAACAGGTCTTTGAGGCAGGTGGACTGGGGGTTTTGTGCGTGGTTTTTTTTGTTTGTTTTTTTAAAATACATAAATTGTTCTGTAGAATTCATTTAGGGAACTATTTCAGACCATCCTTTTTATCTTTGTCCCCTTTACCACAACATTTACAAGCAGTTCTGGTGAGTACTAGTGTCTGTTGCTGTTAATCGATGCTGTGTGACATAGCATTAAATGGACATGCTTAGTGACGAGTATCTTTTTTCTTTCTGTGTAGCCGTACACCTGGTAATTGCCAGAACTCTGCTAGTGAAGTAGATCTTCTGGGTCCGAACCAGAATGGATCAGAAGGCTTAGCCCAGCTGGCAAGTACAAATGGTGCCAAGCCAGTGGAGGATTTCTCCAACATCGAGTCCCAGAGTGTCCCTCTGGATCCCATGGAGCACGTTGGCATGGAGCCTCTTCAGTTTGATTATTCTGGCACTCAAGTACCTGTGGACTCGGGCGCAGCCACTGTGGGGCTCTTCGATTACAATTCCCAACAGCAGGTAAAGTGTCGGCCGTTGGTCCTACCCTACTGCTCCAGTTCCTCCAGGAGAGTCATCTTGGGGTTAGCATGAGCTCAGGCTCTTGTCTTGGGGAGAGGGACGGAGGAAGACTTGGAATGGTTTTGTCATCTCTATGCCATCTATAGAGTGCTGCATGTGTACTCCTAGGGAGCTCGGTGCGGGAGATCTACTTAACATGGCCATCTGAACAAGCAGTCTTAAGGACCTGTAATAAACGACAGTTACCAACAGCGTGTTTCTGTGTGTTTAGCTTAAGTTTGATTTGTAGCTTGAGTAAGTTTGCATTGGAGAAGAGCTTTAAATTAGTCAAAACTGCTAAACAAAAGAAAAAAAAAAACCAACTACAGCCCCCCCCACCCAACAAACAACCCACCCTCGAGCCCTTAAAGTGACGTAAAGGTCAAACGACTGTTCAGCCTTGACGTTGCAGCCCTGCTTTGGGATCTCTGCAGTACCGAACCGGAGCAGACTGAAGGAATAATGAGTTTAAACTGGCTTGCTCGTAGTTGAGCATGGTTTAAAATCTGAGGTCAGAGTCCAATACTACAAAACTTTATCTCAGCCCAGCGGGTTTGTTTGACCTTTTCTCCCACGCAAGCGGCCCAAGCTTCTCATCCCGGACAAGTAACGCAAGTCCTTGCTCTGCTGTTGGCTTCTCTTGAATACTGGGCCTAGATCCAACGATCGACTCGTAATCCACTCCTGTTCCTCTTAGTTTGGGTAATGATTGTAAACTTTTATTGCCTTCCTTTTGTAACTATGATATCCTTCAAAGAAGAATAAAATCCTTTGTTGTAGCTGATTTGCAAGAGTGTGTAACTAGTCCTGGGTTTCCTGAAATACCTGATATTTCTTAGCAAAATAGCCTGTTGGCATGCTGTATTGAGGAAAGGCCGTTGCCAAGTTTGTGCTAAAGGCCCACCTTCAGAGAGTTACCATAGTCTTAAAAGCAATGTAAATATCTGTGTTATAGCTTAATCGGTTGTTTTATTATGTAGCATGTTTGGGAGGTTAATGATGGAAAATTTTTTAATGATTAAACTAAATAGCTGCTGTATAGTTCAAAAAGGAAAAAAAAAGCTAGTTTCAGGTTTTTCTCTTACTCTGGTGTAGGACTTTGAATGCAAGAATTACTTTCAAACAATGAAACGTGTGGATTTTTTTAAAACAGTATGTTAGAGCTAAGTAATTGAGCTGATTTTTAAAGAGGTGTTAGATATCGGAAAATAACTGCAGGAATGTGAAGCCTGTAATTTGTATTTTGTCTGTTAGTGTATTTTCTTTAAATTAAGGCTCATTTACAAGTTCAAGTAGTTTTTATTTGTTTCTTCCAGCCTTTAAAAATAGGATTTAAAATTTGGCACGTCTTGTGCCTAGCTAGTGGAAATAAAAACTCTCAAAGTAAGAACGACTTGGAAAGTGTGCTGGTTTCAGAAGCGATTGCAGTACGGCTTTCTGGCTCTGGCTCTGGATGGCCCTGTAGACAGGCCTGTTTTGTTTTTTTTTTTCCTTTATATAAAGTGGATGGGTAATAGCCACGTAGAGCTGATGTCATCTCCATGTAATCACGCTGAAAACTTTCTGCTGGGTTGCCTGCGAAGCTGCAGTTCTCTCTTGTCTCTTTGAAGTGTGAATTTTGGCGGGGAGCAGGAGGTCCTGGCACTGGGAGCACAGCGACCTGCCCACCCAGTTGCTCTGGCATGCTCAGCTCCCACCCAGGTCATGCTGAGAATAAGCAGGCCAGGCTGTTTAATAAGGACTGTTATTTTAAAGTTTCAGCTTTGTTGCAATATCTACTTACACCTACAGTAAATGCAAAAGACAGGCTTTTGTAAGCGTAAGTGCTGTAGTAAAGATAAGGATTCACTCTTCTGCCAAAAGTGAACTCTCAGTGCACGTTTGTGTAAATGCAATGTATCTTGGCTCAGAGTTGTACCCATTTTCTTAATATGTGATATCCAGCAGCCAGTGTTTCTTGGTATTCGCTGTCTGCCAGTTATAGCCTGTGTGAAAGAAGTCTGTCTTTTGGCAGTATAGTCTTTTCCATTCAGTTGTCAGAAGGAAATATGTCCTGAACAAAAGGATCTCGTCTGTAAAAGTGTCTTTCTTTGTCCGTTGGGAAGCATCATATACTTTGAAGGGATTACAAGCAAGTACAGCTAAAAGCAATATTAAAAAGGGAAGGTCTTAACCATGTGTAATCTGATTAGAGATGTCAGATGTTTGTATTGCAGAAGAAACTGGCTTACAGAAATCTAATCTTACAATGTTCCCATAACTGTATAATACAGACTGCGACGTTCTGGTTTCTTGGAATTCCCTCGATGAACTCCCCCACGTGTTGCAAATGATACTTCATTTGTGTACACGTGTGAGAGAGGGAAATAGCCTCGCTTTTTGAAACATCGGGTGATCCTACTGAACTCCACTGAAACTGTGTCAGTAGTTTGTAGGTTTTCACTCTGAATGTGATTTCTAATAGGCTAAAATGCTCCGTGCATACTTTTTTTTTTAATAACTTCAGCCTCACTTTGTAAATTCTAGTTAATATTCCTGTCAAAGAGGTTTCTTTCCTTTTTGCACTTACTGGAGACCACAATTTAATACATAGTTTTTTGGAATATAGGTCTTTGCTGTCAGCAGAGGGAGACAGTGCATTGAGACTTTAATAACTTTTCCTAAATATGTAGAGTTGATGATTCCCAGAGCTCATGTGGTGTAGGGGCTTATCTGGCTAAGTAAAGCCTGAAATTGTGATCGTTTTTGTTGGCTCCGCTTCCTTGTATATACTACAGGCAGTATGAAATCCGCAGCTGCAAAACGTTTTAGCTGTTCGCACTGAGTTTCTGCAGGTAGGCTGAGTCTAGAGTCTGGGTTTGCAGGCTTGCAGAAACTGCGAGTTAAAGCGGGCAGAGGGAGAGGTCGCTGATTTGAGTCACTGCCCGAGTGCGTGGCTTAGATACCAACAGTTATCTGACCTTCCTTTGGAAGGGAAACGCCATAAAGATTTGAGAGGAGGTCTGCTGCAGGCAGAAGGAATCCAGCCCTTCCTCACACTTGCAACAGTGTGAATGCAGGACGCTTGCATGTGGCTTTAAAGAAGCTCAAGAATATTGCCTGAGGAAGTAAGCATCACTAAGTTGGAGCTAAGTCTTCAGGTTTCTTTGACTTGGGGATGCAGACATACTCTCGGTGATTTTCTTGAGCAAATGAAAGGATTCTGCCCAGCCACTCTGTTCGTTATTCCTCCCTTCTGTAATACCAGTAATTTAGGTAAAGGAGCATCTTTTCAATCTCCATCTTTGAGTCTTTAGGTAAACTCTAACAGCTGCTGACAGCCACCGTTTGCAGAGCGTTTTGGATACTGTGGCTTGATTTCAGCAAAAGAAAAATGCACGAAGCTGGTGTGGGTACTTGTATGTCTGAAAGGCAAATTTAGCAGTCATCGGCTGTGCTCACAAGAGGGGGAGAGAGCAAGCAGACAACCAAAAAGATACAACAGCAGCAGGTGAAATACTCATGCTTTGAGTAGTTGTGGATTCTTTTTTTTTTTTTTTGGCTAGTACTTCTAATTCAAAAATGGATCATTGAGATGCATTTGGGAGGGGTGGAAGTCATCACACACGTAAACTGAGCACAATAAAAAGTATTTTCAGAGAAGATAAGTGCTTTTTTGCCCTTAAGGCAGGCAACTAATAATCTAGCCACTTCCTCTGCTGTTCCCCTTGGTGGAATACACATTAGCAGACTGGAAAAATGGATCCCAGGGGTGCAAAAAAATACAAAAATTAAAGGTTTTGGTGAAGTGTTTGCAGCTGAAAAAAGCTAAAATACTGGATTGCTGAACTCAATACAAAAGCAGACCACAAAAACAAGGATGGCTGTTCTAGATGTATCTACACCTGGCAGTGAAGCAGTTTAGGGGGGAGAGAGAGAGAGAGAGATTC
>NW_008824591.1:1221422-1245394 GCF_000699105.1 Pygoscelis adeliae
CTGCTGATGCTGGTCAGTGAATGAGATGTTGCTGGAGACTCCTACAGAGCCAGTGTCCCTCATTCTATTTTCTGTAGGTCACGTTGTCCATGATGTCCTTGCTTTTTTAAACTAAAAGGCGTCAGTAGAGCATTTGAACCAGCTACTAATGAAAGATGGTACATTAACAAAGATTACGCCCCTTACAAGCACTCAACTTTGTGTAAGCATGAAGTATTGTTGAATGACATGTTTGAAAAAAGAAAAGGAAAAAAAAAAGGTGTGTTTTGCATGAAGACTGCTAGGAGTGTTTTATGGCCCTCCTGATGTTAGGCCCAGGGAGGTAATAAAGTAACTGTGGATTTGATATATTTTTCCATAAGCAGCATTACAATACTCCTTGGATATATGGAGGGGCCCCAGCCTCTTAAGGGGTGAGCAATCTGTGAGCAGTCTTTGGGGAAAACAGTTGTGACTAGGTTTTTGGCACACAGAAGATCAATTCTGGATGCCCTAAGTACTGAGTTTCTACATCTTAAATCTGATACTGAGCCCTTAACATGTTTTTTTTTTCTCCTTCTGAACTTGTAAAAAGAGAAGAAAATGGAGGTAGACTATCATCCATCTTTTTTTCAGATTTCCTGCCTAAACAGAGCAGTTGCTCATCCTGCTCTCAGGAGAACCAACTCCAATTTTTGCCTATAAAAAAACCCCCTAATTTTCTAAATGATTCCATGCTGCTTCTTGAGGGTTGTGAATTTCTGCCAAAAATTTGGGCAGAATTATTGCTGCTTCTGACAGCTGAAGTAACGTACTTGTCTTGTCTGAAAGGAGGGCAGAGATAATAGGTGTGAAAATTGTATGGCATTTAGGCCTATTTTTTTCCAAGTGAGTGGAGAGAGAAAACATTTGTCACAGCGGTTTGTGAAGTCGTTCACACCTCAAATGATCACTTTTGGAAGTAAGTGGGGATGAACATTGCTTCTGGATAGTTTCAGAGCGATTCAGCTTGTGTGTTCTTAAATGTTTTAATTCGAGCTGAGTGATGGTCTGCTAATGGATTGATGCAGGGAATGTTTCACTTAAGTAGAAGCATCTACTCTGGCATAGGAAGCTGGGGAAGTAAGCTTAGTAAGGACTTGGATGAATGAAGAAAAAAAACCTAAGCAAAAGTACTTTTTCTTTAAAGAAAGACTAATGTAATCCTCTCTCTTTTTTCCTTATTGAGAACGACTGTTCTCAGTAACACTGTTGTTGTGTTCTATTCTCAATAACACTGCCCATTGCTCCCCAAGATTGTAGTAAGCTGTAAGCTGGCAAACTTGTATATACTTTGGATGGCTTAACCAAAAAGTCTCCGGGTCTGGTTTCTGTCTGTGTTCAAAGAAGAATTTATGCTCCTTGCCTGGATTCATGTAGGAGATGCTGGAGGTGGAAGGCTGGCAGGTAAAGGAAGCGTTTTGTCCAGGGGTTCGTGAGCTCCCAAGGCTGGCATCCCATCTGATGGCTCTTCAGCTGGCTCTGAAGCCATCTCAAGTGTATAATCTCTCCCATGCCTCACTCTGCAGCCCGCCTGCCGTCCCGCTTGCCGCTTCACACCGTCTGGGAGAGTCGCACGGGTTGTCCACTGGTGTAACTGCGATGTCACTGTGCTGAGTGGTGTTCAAGATCTGGAAGTGCTCATAGCAGCTACTACTGATCCACAGGCTGCAGTTAGGGGCTGTGTGTTTGAGGAGGAGTTGGGGAGAAAAAAAAAAAAAGGCTTTCGGGCATTGTGCAGAGAATAGCAGAGAAAACCCTGGCTGTGGTTTAGCTGTACTTCAGAAGCACATTTTTTTTTTTTTCAGGTGGATTATCACGGGCAATTGATTTCAAAGGGGTTTGTTTTTTTTCAGTTCCTTTTGAAATGTTTCCCTTTAAAGAGGAGTGTCTGTAGTTGTGAAAATAAATCTAGTGTAAAGGAATTGCTTTAAAAGGGAGTAAGAGAATGCTTTTTGTGCATGAGTAAAGGACCATATTTGTGCTTTTGTCCCTTTAGTTGTTCCAAAGACCGAATGCACTTGCTGTTCAACAACTAACAGCAGCGCAGCAGCAGCAGTACGCGTTGGCAGCTGCCCATCAGCCTCACATAGGTAAGTCTTGCATTTAGTACACTACATTTTGCTGGACTTCTGTTAGTCCTCAGAATACGTTGGGAAAATAGCAGGGAAAAAGGATTGGTAGGTTTTAGAGAATCCTAAATATGTTTTTGCAACTGGTAATTGACATGCAAGCAGAAGTATATTGTTTGAAGATTTATTTGAAAAATTCTGGAGGTATCTCTTGCACACTTTAAAAGGTCTAGAGCATTCATGTCTGACAGGAATGACACTCTTACCCTTGCTGAGAGTGCTGTTCAGTAACGAGAGCGTTTTGAAGTACTTGCTTGCTCTTGAGTGAGGCTTGAATTGAGGTAAGTGGCACAGTGAAGTGAGGGAAAAATGCACAATTCAGCATACACCTGAATGTGCTTCCTGTGGGTCAGCTGCCTGGGATCTGACTTTAACTTAAAGATGTAATTTATGCAAACACATGATTCATATTATTAAACCAGTATAGATTAACTGGGAAGAAAGCACTTAATCCTGTGCCTAGAAGAACAGGAGAACTGTAGAAGGGCTACTTGTGGATGATTGGAGTTAAACTATCTTAGGGTTAAATGTTTTTAGCACAATAAGCAATTTAAGTGGTAGTTCTTCCTACCCAAAAGCCCCATACAAATACATTGGGACTCTCTCAGCTCTGTAATGCGCTTGTGTGCTTATTGGAGTTCAGGGATAGACCTGAATTAAAATTATTTAGCTTTTTAACTTACTCCCCTTCACCTTCACCTCCCCTCCACACCCCCCTCCCGCCCACCAGTAATTTCTCTAATGATTAAACTGTTTCCTTGCAGAGGAAGGTAATGCCTGCACAGCAGTGATAGTGCCCTGCGATGTTGCCTGTACACTCCTGAGCTCCTTCCAAACTAATTAATTGAAGTACTGGTATTGTGTAGGGGGCATGGAACTCAGAAAGTAGGGTAAATTGGTTCTTGAGGAACTTGCTCTAGAAAATACAGAATAGTAACAAGCAATTAGATGATGTTAATATCTAGCTGGTGTTAACAGTCACCTAAACAGTAAGGGTGTGTCTGTGCACCAGAGATACCTGAGCAAGTATGGGTATTGTATATAGAGTATTTTACCACTTCAGCTTTCCTTATGGGACATTGCATCCTTGGAATTGGGTTTCTTCTACGTAAATTATATCCTCTGTAGATTGTTCTATTAAGACTCTGGAAAATGCAGTGGTTGCTCACTCCCTACACAACCTGTAAAAAGCTTGAACATACTAAAGCAACGCGAGCTTTTGTGTTCACCAGCCAGGTAGCCAGAGGTATTTTGGTAGGGCTTCAGTTCTAGTTGTTTGTTTTTACTGACAGGTATGTTTTCAGCAGGTTTAGCTCCTGCTGCCTTTGTCCCCAACCCATACATCATCAGTGCCGCTCCACCGGGAACAGATCCGTACGCAGCCGGACTTGCAGCAGCTGCGACATTAGGTGAGATGCTTCCAGTTGACTGTGTATTCGTGACCGTTTTCTGTACCAAAACTGTTCTTGAGTCTGTGATTGTGGAAATTAAATATTAGTACATTGTAATTTCTGTGGAGAGATAATTGTACATCAGTGAGTTGAAACAGAATTTGTCTTGGAAACCCTATTTTCTGTAGATTAAATGTGATAATTCTTGTATAACACTTGCTATGGGCTCTCTTTCTGTTGAGGATAAACAACCAGAGCAAATCTGAAATGGAACACTTGCAGACATAAATGTTGCTACATGTTTGGGGTGTTTTGGTAACTGACAGTAGTGAGAGATACCTTTTGAAAATATGCTTATTAAATGGTAGAAAGATGGAGGATGTGTTTTCCTGCCAGGAAAGTTGTATCTCATTGCTGTTTAGCTTGATTTACTGTAGCGCATCCTGCAAATGATATCTTTCCCCTTTGCTAGAGTCTGTTAAGAATTTATGCTTTTTAGGTTCTTTAGGTAAAAACATCCCATATCTGCTGTGAGGCTTATACTGTGAATATGCAGTTTTCCAGATGGTAAGCAAAGATGGTGGCTCTTGTCTTTGTGCAAGATCTTTCTCCCAAACGTTCACATATCAGTTTCCAAATTCTTGCCAACTGTCATAGGCAAAATTGTTGTATCTTGAGATGACAGCTCGGTAAAACAGCTTATGAGGCAGCGTGAAGAACACATTGTACGTTGAACTTTTGCTGTGTATGCCATAAAGTTCTTGCCTAAGCATTGAGGACAAAGGAAGAATGTACTTTCAGAAAAACATTTTTATAACCATGCTTTCCTTTCCGTTAGCCACCGGGAAAGGAAGCCTTCTACATCCTAACTAAAAACTGCTTAGTTCAGAGTAGTGGTGAGTTTTGGTGGAGCTGGCACGCTGTTGCCATGCTCCATTTACAACTTGTATACTCACTGCAAATCTCTTCCTCTGTGGGATAGCTTGTACCAAATCAGAACCATAAAATGTTGGTTGTTTGTGAATACAGCGCTCTGCCAAACAGCGTTGTGGTTTGGTACGTGACTTTTCGGCGTGTTTAACAGCTCTTACGTAACCACCGCTTAGCTCTTAAGCTTTGAGGCCCGTATCAGGTCAAGCTCTGAAATGGGATTTCAGCAACTGTTACCCGGCTGGATGGCATTTTTAATGGTTCATATGGAAGTATGTAAAGAATCAAGATTATAACTGGAAGATGTGGGCTTTGGACTTTTTGGCTGCTGTGAATTTTGTATGCTGATTGCATAATAACAATGCAAGATTAAGTTTAGGTAACGACATGTTGTTGGCAAACAAATGATGCTGTGACTAAATGGAAGAAAGCCAAGAGCTAGAGTACAAGGATATTTCTAATAGTCCAGGAGTCGATAAACTATCATGTGATGATGAATGTGTGGCAGTGAATGAATGACCTGAACTCTTGGTGGCGAATATAAGTAGGAAGCTTCAGTCAGGACTTAGTGGGGAAGAGGTGCTAGAGCACCAGCAATTCCAGTTACAGTCAGAAGAAGTGCTTTGTAAATGAATACTGTAAAAAAAAGGATTCTGGTTGGCCTTTTTGCATCTCCTCAGTGCTTCTAAAGCTAGTGCTCATTCTTCGGTAACACACTGAAGTTCAGTGGAGCAGGAGGTCAGCGTCTTGATTTCATAGAAAGACCACATGTAACTGCCGCCAGATTTCTAGGAAACAGCAAGCATGTTTGCGACAACTTTTTTTTTTTTTTCCTTTTTCTCAGCAGTATTGAAGCTGCAGCTGCCTGAGTATCTGAATGGGGCCTTATAAATTTGAACTGGGAAATAACATACCCCAGGATACCTAAAGCATCCCAAAACTTGGCATTAGCATCTCTACTTGAATAACTTAAATTTTATGACTCTTGAAAGCAAAACAAAAGAACATCTAATGCGCTGCAATGTACTTATGGTGGTACACCACTGAGAAATATGAGTTACTTCATCCATCTCGGGCTTTGGACCCTAACAGCTAGAAATGGCAATAACAAACTTCACCCTTTGATGTTTGTTTTAGGAAAAGCATCTTTTCTGTCTAGACTTGAGCAGTTTGGAAAGCCTTTTTTCTGTAATGACTGAGTGCAGCTCTGGAGGGGCATGGGGCAATTTAGATGTTTAGAGTTATGTATAAAGTCAGAAGGCCTCCCTGATGTGTATGGGAGTGTTAAATTGGGAGGACTTGGAGAAGTTTATGAGATGGAAGAAATGAGTTTAGAGTTGTTGGTAGTTTATTGCTCACAGTTACTCTTAGAGTGGAGGGCAAACTTTTGTGTGTTTTATGGCGGAGATAATTCTGTCAATTAAGATTCTGCCATTACAGCAGCTTTTTCATGATTGTAAGACTGTCAGCCCTGTGATAATACTCTTTTCTTCCCAACAATAGTAGCATTTTAAAGAACAAATTTGAATGCAGAGGGAAGGGCTTCCTAGACTCAGGAAGAAAATCACTTGTGAGTTTAAACTATGGGGAAGATACTGCTGTCTTCAAAAGGTGTTGTGAAATTGCCTTCTATCATTTGAGAAAGATGTCACTCAAAAAAAAGAAATCTTGCCTTTTGTAAGACAAGTTGGGAAATGTTGATTCCCTCTGAGGTGGTGTGTTACAGGTAGAAAAGTGTTTCTGTTCTTTGTAGAGAAGTGGATGCTGGAATAATCTGCATACAGGAAAAACACAGTGCTCCTAGACTGAAGGTAGAGTTGGTTTGGATGTGTCTGCACTGTGCTTCTCAAGCTTGGGTTTCTTAGAAGCCTCATTCACTTGGTGCTGACCTGTGTCCCATGCAGAGCCAGCTCAGAGCTGGAGACAGGTATGGATGCATGCACATACCGCCTAGGACTGGGGTTTGGGGGAGCACGTGTGGCTGGCTCTTCCCCAGCTGCCTTGGGCACGGTGTAATGCAAGGGTGCGTCTCCTCTTTTGGATCAGTGCTGGCCCCAGGCGCTGTATGGCAGGGTTTGCATGGGGCTGCACCAGAGCCGTTTGAGTTCAGCTGTTTCTCACCCCCATCCCTAAAAAGACACCACTTTGTGGATATCAGTGGTTGCCGTAACAGTAACGGTGAAGTGATCAGCTCACAAGTCAATAGTATTTGATAAAGTTGCTGTTTGCAGCCTTGCATTTTCAGACGTGAGGTTCTTGAGGCTGTTTAACCTGGTGGTCACTAAGCCTTCATCCTTGGCAAGAGGGGGCTGGCTGTTCCTGCAGAGAGCAGGTATGGCTTCTGCTTACAGAGATTTGAGTGTGAAGGCTGAGATTAAAAGCAAAAATTTTGTTATGAACACACTTACAGATGGTTTTGCTGATGTTTCTTAAAAGGAATATTTGTGGGTGTCTGTGGCCAACGTGTAAGACATAGTAGTGGGAATATTTGATTTCAAAGGCACTAGAATGGCTTTTATTTTCTTATGTATGTGTATCTTTAATAAGTGTAAAAGCAGGTGCAATATATCCTGAAGTAAAGAAACACTCTGCGTGTTTTTGTAAGTCTGGCAGTGATGACACGCTTGCCCTCACTGAGAACGCTGTTCAATAATGAGCCTCACCGTGTGCTCAAATGAGCTGAGCCAGACTTGCAGCTCTTTTAAGCCCAGCTGCCTGCAAACTTCAAAGACTTTGTGTCTCTTCTTCTTTTAAAACACCTAAGGCTTTTGCAGATCAGATGAGCAACCTCTAACTGGGAAAAAAAACCCATCTAGACTATGCTTGTTTGATAATTGGAACTGAGATTAAAATAACCCAGAGAGATGCCCATGTTTTGCCCAGATAAAGGGAATTGCAGCAACTTTCCAGTAGCCTAAGGGCAAACGCAGACTAATTACTTGCATAAAACGGAGCAGTTTCGACTATTTTCCTGTTGAGTGCAGAAGCACCCTAGCAGTTGCCATCTGATCTGCATTGTCTGAATACAAACGGGTTATAATCCAGTGATTAGCTAAGTGTCTGTAACTACTTAGGTCAAGACAGGCAGTACCATTGTGGGACTGATTAATTTTCTGCAGGCTTTTTAATTTTAGCTGCCACTGCTCATGAATTTCCAGGTTGGAAGGTAAGAAACGAGTGGTTGCTGCTCCAAGCCAAATCTGAGCAAGACAGACAAGTCACCTTCTCTGTCTGACGGTACACAGTAAATCCAGCAAGGGTGGATCTCGTGGCAGAGCTTTAGTGAGGTACAAATCCAACTGTTCAGCACGTATTGGTGTGAAGTGCCCGGCGTTAGACACCAGGCTGCTTGTAACATCTCCCTGCTGTACAGAGAGCTGGGCGTGTGTGTTAATGATGCTACAAAATGCTAAATTTGGGGAAAGAACAGTGGTTAAAAACAAAATAATAAAGGAGAGTAACTACTACACTTTTGAAATATGAATTTAATATTTGACATTAAATATGAAATGAATATCTTGAAGTGTTGCTGAATCTCACCAGTCTGCAGTATTAATTGTGGGAGCAGTAGTTCTTCCAGGCTGAGATCCACTGTTGTACAGTGGATTGCTTTTGTGTTATGCAGTAGCTCATTTGAGACAAACATGTTACTGTGTAAAAAGCAAAACCAAAAGAAAAAAGTACTTCCTGGATTTTTCCTCCTTTGTCATACCCAAGCTTACACTCAGCAGCGTCTTTTTGCATCTCCCTTTTTTGGGGGGAGATGCATCCCTCATTTTTGGGGGAACAGCTTTTAAGTCTCTTGCGGCAAACGCTTACAGTCTTTATGTGCATTACACTTGTTCTCCTTGCAGGGTCTTACTGTAAGATGTAACTAACAGCAATACTAAAATGACTTGGTTAGAACTCAAATGCTAACAGTCTCTCTTAAAATAGAAGCTGTTTTTACTCCATATAAGAAAAGCCTGTGGTTCAAATTCACAAAGACTTACTTATTCTACAGCATCAAATATGACTGTGGCACTCTACCTTAAAAAGTCTAGCATGATGTAAGTTACTCCTACTGTGGGGAAGGAACCTGTGGGATAGGTGATGCATTTGAATAGCAAAGGAAATACTTCTACTTTTCTGCTGACCTTTCCAAAAGTTATAGAACAGACATATTAAAAAAATATTATTGAATTCACATACGTGTTGTTTGGTGGGAGGGACTCCACTGTTCAGCGCAGAGTACTCGCTGCTTCCTCAGCGTTATGCCAACTAGAATTATTTAAGGATATAGGCTGCCATTCTGCTATCGTCAAATTAAGCGTGTGGTGTCCTGAGACTTGATAAAACACAGTGAATCTTCAAAAGTTACGCTTTTTCTGGTGCTCTCCAAGATTATTTTTTTTTAAGCCTCTTAAGTTGGAGGAGGAGGGAATGTGAAAAGATACAGGATCATACAGCCTCTTTTATGGTGGTTTGCAAATGCAAAGTAGGACTGAGCGGCTAGAAAAATAACATTTTAAACACTTGAGAACTGATTCTGTTCAGTTGCAAAGAGGTTTTTTTTTTAACTTATTGGGGAGCTAAATGGTAGATGTTATTGTGCTGTGAATGTCAGCTGAGATTAGAAGAGACGTGTATACCTCCGTGCTTAAACAAATTTCCTTCTCTTTTGGTTAGAGATAAAGTTTTGGTCCTTCACTATAAAATTAGGGCACAACTGTAAAAACATGGAATTTCAACAGGATCACTGGTAGCAGAATTTGACCTCATCCAATAAGGTAAAAGCAAGTAAAGATGAAATTTTAGGTCTGACTTCTAAGCTTTTTAAAAATGAGTAATACAAATGCCAGAATCCCTCCATATTTGCAAAGGATTTAAAGCAGATCACCTTGAAATAGGATTTGTTAAACCAAATATGACGAGCAGGTATTTTTGGTGACGGTTTGCTGTGTAACGCTTGTCACGCTACAGAAGCTCACTGATCCCCTTCTCATTTTAGGTCCGGCGGTTGTTCCTCACCAGTACTATGGAGTTACGCCCTGGGGGGTTTATCCTGCCAGTCTCTTCCAGCAGCAAGCTGCCGCAGCTGCCGCTGCAACTAATTCGGCAAATCAGCAGACCACTCAGCAAACCCAGCAGGGCCAACAACAGGTAAGGGGTAGGATGCTCTGCATGTCGAGTCATTTACAGGGAACACAGATTTGAAGAATCTCGATTTTTTTTTTTTATTATTATTTTTAATTATTCTTGAATGACCGCTCCTGACGCTCAGTTGTAATTGAGGAGAAGAGCCTTTGCCCTCTCTTAAAAAAAGGAGAAGAAACAGCTATACATTTGTTATGTCATTTGTGCATCACGCACATGGAGGATAGCGCACGTACATTTGTGGTGGTGAATTATTGCGTGTTAACGCTTTGGAAAACAAATAATCTCATCAGTTTGTGAACGCTGCTGAGCGACGCGGTAGAAAGCACATGCCATTGGCATGCGAGTGGAAATAATCATCTTGCAATCTGTTTTTGTGCCCATCACTGCAACTCGAAGGCTGTGGAGATGATGATAATGTGTGTCAAATACTAAATGTCAGTAAGTGTGTTCTTATCTTCAGGGTGCTGTCCAGTATAGGATGCTTTTTTTGGTGAAGACTAGCTTTAAAAAGGTCAAAATAATAGCAAAATTAATTAGTTTGGTATCCATGTGAGGACTTGAGGACAAAAGATGAGTGCAAAAAGAAAACACTGAATTTGCTATTTGTAGAAGGCGAACTGTGCAGCTGTTTTGCTTTAGTCTGCACAAAAATTTGGAGAATTTGACACCTAAAAGGGCAAAATTAATGAAGTTAGTGAAGGTTTTTCATATGATCTGCTGTTACCCCTTTAAGCGTGTTAGAGGTGAATATTGAGACAGGTATCTGTTGTTTAAATGGTATTTGCTTTTTTTAAAAAAAAAAAACAGTTAAGAGGTCACACTGGGGGCTGATAAGGGGAACTTTTTCCTTACATATTTTGTAAATGATGTGTGCTTGATAGGGTTTGCACCATCCACCTCTTCTGTCTTAATCCCTTGGCAGTGACAGCATATTGGATGATATAGCCTGTGCTTTTTCTGCTGTTGAAAATTGTTACGCATCTTTGTGATGAATCACTGTGTAATTTCTTGTTCAGTTTTGGGTTGTTTGGTTTTTGTGGTTGGGGTTTTGTTTTGTTGGTTTTTTTTTTTTTCCTATACTTGGAATTTAACTAGGTTAATTTCCCTAACTTCAGTTAGGTAAAATAAGCATTTTAAAGGTCTGGTATTTAGTCATAGTGGTACCTCTGATGCAGACGACACAAATGTGACTCTAGCAACTACTGGAGCAGAAGGTGGAAACTGAGAGACTGGTACAAGAATTAATAGGGAACAATAATTTTCTTCTTTTACTATAACAAAAAGCCATCCTAAACGTTTTATGAAGCTGTACGGGAGTGCAAATTGTTAGCTTGCTATTTGAATTGGCATTTAAAAAAAAAAAAATCCAACCTTTCAGACTAAACTGATGGTTGCTAAACTTGTTAAGTTAAATGCTAGAAGGATGAGAGGCGTCCCACCATCCTTGTTTTGGTTCTTGTTCCCCTTGGACATACGGTTGGATATGCTCCACTTTTCTCCTTTCAGACCTCGGAAGGGCCCGTAGGACAGGTGTCAAGAAGAGGACTCGGGCTTCTGTTACCTGGCCGGCTCTCCGGCACAACCCCAGCTAGTTTGTCTAGTATTTGGTTCAGCACTCGTTTTATCAGCCTCTGTCCCACGGTACTTCCTGCTTGGAAACAAAATGGGTTCGTTATCCTACCAAGCAGTGAGGCAGCTCCTTTTTCATGGTAACACAAAGCCTTCCTTTCCGGTCCTCATGCGTTTGAGATAGCAATTAATAGAAGATGGCAATTGGCAGCTGAATTTATTACCTTCTGCTTTGAAAACTAAAGCAAAAACCCGTGTTTGGTAGTATTGTAAGGCCTTTTCAGATAATAAAAACAGTGATGTTTCACACCAATGATTCTGGCTCGGTGATCAGGAGGAGAACACTTTGCTCCTGACAAAGTTAATCATCAAACCTCCCCACCTGGCAGGTCACAGACAGGAGCATGTTGAACAGACCTCCTGCACGCACCCCTGCACACAGGTAAAACGGCATTCACAGTGTGATAAAGCCATTTATGCTTTGGCATTCAAACCGGGAGCCTTTCCCCGTAAGGAAGGTGTGTGCTAAGAGAGCTTCTGCAAAGGCTTAGGCTATTAAAATAAAAAATAACAGTCATGAGTAGGCTTTATAATATTTTTCATTACTTTTATAGCTGTGAAGCAGGCATGAGTGGGGATCGTGGGTATTGTTTTTAATACAAACCTTCCACCCGTAAGAGGATAGAGTGTATATTTTTTGGATGAAATTTTTCTAAGAAGTGCTGAGGTAAATGTTTTGGAAACCCAGAGCGATGATTACGGACAGTTGATTTGTGATGCTTACGGCATCTTAATAGCATATTTATAAAAAAACGCCAACATTTCATTTCCTGCAGCCTGCCATCCATCGTGTACATTCTGCACAGTGCCTTTGCACAGTGTGTTGCAGCTGCAACTTGTGAGACTCCCTAGGCTGAAGAGTTCACGTTCAGGCTTTGACAGCGATAGCAAACTCTGGGATGCACGTCGAAATCGGCTAACTGCAGGATCCTCTCCCAGTCTCTCAGTGCACAAAGTCATTTTTTCCTTTTAATAACTTTATTGGGTGAGACACACTATGTTACTTTTTGCAACAAGGCATGCTGAGTACCAAAGGATGGCTGTTTTAATAAGCTGACCTCGCTACTGGGTGCAGACTCTTGCATCACCACTTTGAGTAAAAGGCTTTTGCAAACAAAGCCTGTCACAGGTAATGACAGGAAAGGTCAGATTGCCATCTTTCCTTTTGAGAGCAACCTGTGCTTAAACCACAAGAGCTACATATAAGAGACGGTGTGTGATCTTTGGTCATTATTTCCGATGAGTAAGTGTCATGTCACTGGGTCGCTGTTTTCTATGGAGGCTGGCAGCTCGGAAAAACCCATGTCACCTCGTGTCATCAGCCCCCAGCTCCTAAGTTGGGCTTTTTAAGGTTTCTGCTCAAGTGGGCTTTCAGCGCTGCTTTTGTGGCAGAGAGCAAATGTTATCTGGGATGGGACAGACGCCTTGTAAACACTTCTAACAAAGGATGAGTGTTGGAGGTGTATCAAGAAATGAAAGAGGTCAGATGATGAAGCACTTCCGGATTATGCTCAGTAAGCCTGAGAAGGGATGTATAATTTAAATTGGGTCTTCTGCATTTAGCCGTGGTAGCAGCGTGAAGGCTTGTGGTGGCGAAGGCAGCTCTGTCCTGAGTAAAGGGGAGGGGTTTTCACATGCTAGTTGTGACAAAGCTGCCGTCGTGTGCAAGAGCTTCAGGTGGACTGCTGCTGATGCCTCCTGCAAGTGTCTGGTGATTGTGGCTTGCTCCTGGGTCCCAAAATAAACAGATCGATGTTCTTCTGTCTCCTCCAGGTTCTACGTGGAGGAGCCAGTCAGCGTCCTTTGACCCCAAATCAGAACCAGCAGGGACAGCAGACTGATCCGCTGGTGGCTGCTGCAGCCGTCAATTCTGCCCTTGCCTTTGGACAAGGGCTGGCAGCGGGGATGCCAGGTAGGGGTTCCGTGGGATCTGCACCTTCTCCAGTGCCCAGGGAGATCTAAGAAAATTATATCTTGTGTCTCTGCGTGGTGTCACGTTTGCCTGGCATTCAGCAGTATTTTGGTTTTATTGTTTTTTTTGGTTTTAATCTGTGGGTTTTTGGTTTTAATCTGGAGGCATTTTCGAGAGGCTGTTAGATGTAAACTTAACTACCTATGCAGCATTTGAGCTAAATCAGGGTTTAGGTCCCTGTGTCACAGATGAAGACAAATGTTATCAACTGCATTGCTGTACGGGTTCGTTAGTTGCTTGCGTACTCAAGAGACTTGATGGCTCCTGTTGGAAGTTGCTTTCAGATTTTTCTGTGGATCATGCTAGCTTATGTGATCTCTGTTTTAAAACCTCAGAGATATCTTAGTCCCATTCATTAGCCTTGTCTTTCCATCCCTGCCAGGTGGTTGACTAACAGCATAAGGACTTCCCCTTCATAATTTTTTCCAGGCAAATACTAGCAGCTTAAAAACAAGAAAAGAAAACTGATAAAGGGAAGCAGGGTTTTATTGTAACTTGTAATTCTGCGAGAGGAGCTACTGTATGAATTTTAGCTCTGATCCGTGAGGCTGTGTGGTACACATGCTTTTGACACTCAGTTATACAGGATATTATTGTAAAGGCAAAGGGCAAACGTAAGTATCTTTTTGAATAATGTGGAAGTATGTCCTGCTGGTCAAATGTAAGAGAACAGGATTATTTCGGCCTCAGGTCTCCTCACTGGAAGTGTCACATGGTTGTTACACTGGGTGGGGTTTTATAGTTTAAGAAGAATGTTGCTGTATTAAGTTACAGAGTGAATTGTAACTTGCATGTTTTCAAGTAATCTGCAGATTTCCTTCAGTCTGTGTTATTGGGGCTTTGGGGGTTATATTGACAAAGCAAATATTCACAGAGAACGTTCTCTTTGTGACCCCACCCTGGAGAATCACTTCACCTTTTTCCTGAAAGTTTTATTTAACTGTAGAATTATATAGCGAGGTACCTAAATAGCTGTATACTAAAGAATGCTTTATGAGACATACCTTCAAAAATACATAACTTTTAAGTTCCATGCCTTACTTGCATGCGCGTGCACAATGAACAACTTCAACATGCAGTGGGAGAGTTGGAAGTGCAGTGTGTTCACATATATGAAAAGTCCCAGCACACTTCGTACTTATAAGGGAAAAGAAATAGTGCTTTTGTATTTTAAGACCTTTTTTTTTGTCTGTATAACTGAATTTACACAGAGGGCAATGCTAGTATAGTAGGTTCGGGGGGGGACACGACACACACATTTTCTCTACCTGAAAGTCTTACTAGTATAAAGTCATAGACTGTTAATATGGAATATTTTTTTTCCCCCCCATTTCAGGAGAAGCAGAGCTGTTGTTGCTTTTTCTTTTTCCATTCAGATTTTCCTTTACAAGTCCTGTTGCACTGTACTCATCTGAAGACGATTGATCTGCCATGCGTTGCGCTGCTTGTTACCTTACCTGTGCACCTGTAATTTGCTCCTTCAGGTTACCCAGTGCTGGCTCCTGCTGCTTACTACGACCAAACAGGTGCTCTCGTGGTGAATGCAGGGGCCAGGAACGGCCTGGGGGCCCCCGTCCGTCTGGTAGCCCCCACTCCAGTCATCATCAGCTCCTCTGCAGCGCAAGCAGGTGAGTCCCAGCCCTATCAAGCGAAAATCTGCTCCATCCCCGGTGGAGGGTGGACCTGAGATCCTCTGGGCTCTGCTGGCGATGATGACACACTTGCCCTCACTGAGATCCACTGCGGGGATTGTTGTTGAGAACATCCTCCGTGCTCACTGTGGGCTGAGCCTCCAGAACAGCCTCAGAGAGGTAGCGTCGCATAAACTCTATTATTTTGCAAAGTTTCATGACAGTTATTTAAATTTGTCTGCTGGCATCTAGTTTCCCATGTAATAAAAGGTTTTAGCCTGTGTAGAACTCCCAAATGATCGCCTTGCGTAAAATGTTACACGCCTGGCCTTTGCCATGAGTTTTTTTGGGTTTTATTGGGGTTCTTTGGGAGTTCAAGACTTTAAAAGAAATTTTTCGGCCAGAATTTGTGCATGTAAGCAGTCTTTGCCAGTGTTAGTAACAGATTATGAAATGGGCCTTTTAATTGTTTCCTTGTAGGTCTTGGTTTTTTTTTTCTTTTACTTTGGAACTGGCTGAAAAACAAAAGTACTTGGTTTTGATGTTCTTAGCACTGTAGGATTGCGTTTTGTGCACTAAAGGACAATTTTGCTTATTGCAAAACTTGTGTTTCTTAATTGGATATTGCTAAGTGTGTGGCTGTATTGATTTGAATCTTAGAACTTTTTGTGTGTTTGATCTGTGTAGCTCTAATAATACAAACAGCAGTAATAATAACTAAGCATTGTTAGTATTCAGTGGCTCTGTGCAAGACTTGTGGAGCTCAGCTAGAAAGTAAAGTGTTTGATGTGAAAGGGAGATTTTCATCTTGAGAGGAAAGAAAAAATCTATAGTAAATAAAAGGAACCTGCTAAGTTTTAACTTCCAGAACTGCTACGAAAATGGATTTTTCAGTCTATGTTTCCAATTACTTTCTCTGTAGCAGTGGCAGCGGCTGCAGCTTCGGCCAACGGTGCAGCGGGTGGCCTGGCAGGAACGACAAACGGACCATTTCGCCCTCTAGGAACTCAGCAGCCCCAACCCCAGCCCCAGCAGCAGCCCACCAACAACCTGGCATCCAGCTCGTTTTACGGCAACAACTCTCTCAGCAGCAATTCCCAGAGCAGCTCACTCTTTTCTCAGGGCTCTGCCCAGCCTGCCAACACTTCCCTGGGATTCGGAAGCAGCAGCTCTCTCGGTGCCACGCTGGGGTCTGCGCTGGGAGGATTTGGGACAGCAGGTAAGAACAGCAGCTTCTTCATGGGGAAAAAGGAGAGAAGTAGATAGCTCCAAATGCAGCTGGTGGGCTTGTGAGCTGCTGGAGCTGGCTCTGGTGCACCGAACTGCCAAGCCCTCCTCTTCTGAAGTTAAGTGGAAATTTTCCTTTAGGGACTACTTTGGCTTTCAAAATCTGCAGCGCTTTCTGGTGAAACTTCTTTTAGCAGATGATATATTAGAAGTACCAAAGCAATGAATTTGTTTTGTTGTACATGTCGTCCCCTTGTTGCTACAGATTAAGTTATTAAACAGCTTTGAATTTCCTTGCCTTTACTTGCACGTGCTTGGAGATACTGGATTAACAGGAATTGGCTCCAGAGTGGTAACCATCTGTGTGCTAACTCTTACCTCAGAATATTGGCTAAGTAACTCTTCGTGATTTTAAAAACGCTGATCTGAGGTGGTTTCCATGCTTTATTCTGGGAATTGTTTCTATCTTGCACCCAAAAAAGTCACTTACTGTGGTTGCAAGAAATGTTACATATATGGTTTGTTTTGATTTCTTTGTTAGGCAGTTAGAGACAAAGATTTTCTTCAGAATAAAACCAAACCAGAAAGATGTCTGTGGGTTGGGGTTTTTTTGCCTTAGGTTTGTTTTTTTGAAGTAGAACAGTTGTTTTAATTACTGCTTAGTCTCAGAGGTAGTAATTATGTCCTGAACTTTCCTGCTTTCATCAGTGTGAAGGGCAAGTTAAAACATGCCTTTTGAACCTGCTCCATCAGAAAAGACTGAGGGTCATACTGTCACTGCATCAAATTACAGTTTTAAATAAAAGTTATTCTAAATATTTTTCTTAAACCCAGCCTGAGAATTTGAAGCATCTTGGATTTAGGTAAACACAGCATTCACTTCTTTCACTTCAGTTTATTTAACTAATTGAATTCAATTACTAGTTTGCTCAATGTCAAGATGCACAAACTTGTTTTCCCTCAATCAATGAATAAAAATGCGAGGCTGTTGCCTCTAGAACTTGTGTGCAGTCATGAAAAATGGTGAGTTCATTGCAGTTAAAAATTTCACTATTTACTAAACAAGATTTTAATGCAACATCGATTTTCATCTCACCCGACCCCCCCCCCCCCCTCAAGTTGGCAGTGCATTTAAAGAGTTTGTATTTGACTATCAAGACAACTCTTCAAAAAAATGTTGGGTTTATGTGTTAAATTGAATTCTGATTTCCATCTCAATAAAGCTTGGTGCAAACAGGAGCTGTTTTCTAATATAATGAAAGGTGAGCACAAGGATTTCAAGTAAATGTACACGAAGCTGTACATGCTCTTAAGTAAACATGAATAGATAAAATCTCATGTTGGATTTGTTTTAGCTCTAATGGCTAAAGAATAAATACGAGGCAATGCTTGTAGGGTGATCTAATATCTTCTGTTAAACTAAGTCATATGCTTAGGGGAAAAGAGCTTTGAAGTATACAAACCTTCTCCTGAAGGTTCAGAAGCAAAGCCTTGAGTGTTTGTGTCCAAAAGCCAACGTGTTCACTGTCGTTGCGTTCTGTCACTTCCTTTAGGTAGATTTTTATCTTCTTGATCTTTCTGCTTGTAGATTTTTGGAGCTGTATTTCTTGATGTGTTCTATTGGTATAAAAACTACAAAACTATAAATGCAAAGACAGGGTTCAAGCTAATTTTTTAAATCGAGGATTTCTGCTGGATCATTAACAATGTGGTTTTAATTAATGCATTTCATTTGGGCGCATGCAACACCCTTAGGAAAACAACAGCCTGGTGCAATGCAGTTGTTAATAGGTGCCGTTGTACTGGCTGTCCAGCTATCCAGTTGTCTCGGGCAGCTTGTTGACATCACACAATTTTACTCTCTTCCTCTTTTCAGTTGCTAACTCCAACACGGGCAGTGGCTCCCGCCGAGACTCCCTTACAGGGAGCAGTGACCTGTACAAGAGGACATCCAGCAGTTTGACACCTATAGGACACAGTTTTTATAATGGCCTTGGGTTTTCCTCCTCTCCTGGACCTGTGGGAATGCCTCTGCCCAGCCAAGGACCTGGCCACTCTCAGACTCCACCACCTTCCTTATCTTCACATGGATCATCTTCAAGTTTAAACCTGGGTAAGAGCCACAGTGCCACTGTCCCAGCACTGCAGGTTACTGCTCTGCTCTCCCTCGGAGCAGAGATGTGAACACCCCACTGCTGGGTAGGTGAGATACCTGCCTAGCTGCTGCTCTTATTCCTGTGGCAGGGACCCTGTGTTTGCAGAAGTAGGTGAAGCACTGAAGCAGGGGTTGTAGCACCTATGTTACGTGTCTGTGTCTCTCACAGTAGTTCAGCTGTTAAACAGGAAGGTTTCTGTATTGCCTCCTGGTTTCCTCGTCTCTAAATTATGGATAACATTTCCAAGTTTTGAAAAACAAACTGTTTTTCTTGCGCAGGTCTCAGTAACAGCACCAATTGTTTGCTATCCTTGAATAAAATAGATATGTAGGGCTGATCCTTAAACTTGTCAAATGTTTTAAAATACCCATTAAGTTTTCAATAATAAATTAATCAGCTTAGGATACAGTTTCTTCTTTTATCAAAATACGCAATGTTATCTGGAGCAGTACTTAGCTTTTAGCTGAGGAGTTTGAGAGTTTGCTTTTGAAAATTCCCCATCAACGTGGCCTTATCAAAAGCACATTAGTACATGGGAGAGGCTTTCTTAAGAAATAAGATATATTAGTATCTGTAAGATGCATTACTTTATGGAAGCTGCATCTTCTGGAAGAGCTTCGAGTTGGCCCGGAGCTCTTACATATAATAAAGTAAATCTTTAAAGAAAGCAAATATTAAATAATAAAGCGATGCTCATGTGAACTTCCTGAAGTGTTCATTTCCAGGCCTCATAAACAAACAAGATAGGTTATTCGTTGCATCTGGACCAGATAATTTAGTACTTGCTCAAAAAAATCACTTTGTTTTGGTTCTGTCGCATATCTGTCTGGATTTAACAAAATTTTTGGTTATCAGAGCAGTTTTCCATGCATATACACACTCATCAAATACTATATTTGTCATGTTTTTTATATGCATGTGTGATAAATTTGATGCTGGCTAAAGGTTAGCATGGAATAATAATAAATACGATTTTTTGAAATCAAGTTTAGATTTACCATCTTTCCTTGTTCAGAGCTTTAATAGAATTGGAAGGGTTTTTAGCTTTATTTATGCAGCTGTACAGTCCTTAAGCTGACAGTTAAATAGCTACAATAAATTAATGCTGAAGGCTAACCAGATTCCAAATCTGGCACTAGAAAAAGTCTGTTGCCCCTGCAGGCAAACAAAAGAATGAATCTTAAAAACTGCATCAGAGAAAGGTTAATCAGTTTGAGAACAAACTCTGGAAAGAAAGCGGAGTTACCATTTACATAGAAGGGTTGTGTCCCAGAGCAGTTAGTGGGTCTTCCCATCTTGACAAAACATTCCTCTCCTTGCAACCAGGTTTTCTCCACAGCTGACTTTGTGCTTGGTGACGCTGGAAGAAAAATCTCACCTAGAGTAGCTCTGCATTTGTGTGGTTTTCACCGTGAAATCCGTAAAAGGTCATTTTGGTGTTTTAAGTTTCCCTTTCACCTGTAACGGAAGACAGTGTTTAAATGTAGTTGTAGTTTCCTTTGGTTATAAAATAAGTTTTAATGCTATAAAACAGCACAGACATTGCTTTTCCTTATAAAAAGCTTGAGGCTGACTCCTGTTTGTGATAAAGAGGACAAGGAGTATTTCTAAATATCTAAAAATGAAAGGACAGATGGGAACACCCAAATGTGGTGTTTGCAAAGAGGGAGATTAGAGCAGTCGGGTTTAGAACCATGTCCTACTACCACTGCATTACGTGGGAGGAGACAACCTGGGAGAGTCACTTCAGGTAACTCTGATTTCAGGGTTACACAATGACGTAAGAAGTTGGCATTAAATCTGACTTGCAATCAGCAAATCTATGGTTAAATGCAGTGTAAGTTGTGGGTTTGACTTTGTCACGTCTCATAGATGCGCAAGTCGATCATTTGTTGGGTTGGTGGTGTGCGTAAAGATTCAGCTCTGGCTCTTCTAGCTTTCTGAAAGCTCATAGCTGTGAAAAATGGTGTGTATTTATCAAGCTAGGGTTTTTTTTCTGGTGTTGTAAAGTGACCTTGTGAAATGACTGGGCAATCACAAGTACCTGAAATAACCATGCAGCCAGTTCTTATGAAAAGAACTACTGGAGGGAGGAAGGCTGAGCTAAATACATCTGTTAAACTCAAAGGTATATGCAATGTATACAGCTGTGCACGGCTAGGACAAAGCAACTGTAAATAAATGTGCACTTTTGGATGCTAAAGCAGCAGGGGCCCTCTTCCCCAGTATTGATCAAAATTGCAGAATTATAAATTACTACATATGTTTTTTTAAAATTATAAAATTTAATTTTGGCCAGGTTACACTTCACATCAGTTCATGTAGACCCCCAAACGAGTTTTGTCAGCCCTTGTGTGTGTAGCTGGCATGGTCCCAATAGAAACGCTTATCACGCTGCATCCTGGGGCTGAATCTGTCCAGCTCCGGGTTTTCCCAGTTTGGAATGGGGATCAGGATTTGCAGCGGATAAGCGATTATTTTAATTTTATGATTTTCTTGCAGGAGCTGCTTGGGAGAGAGCTGCCCCGTACCTTAGTCAGCCTGTAATTTAAAAGGCAGGATTGGTGTGAGGAAGCTGATGCACACATGTGGGAATTTAATTTATTAGAGGGTTTTTGGGAAAACTGGCTGGGGAGTTGATAACCATTTAGCTGTGAGCGACTGGGAGGGCTGTAGGGCTGCGTCTCCCTGGGCAGCTGGTGGCAGACGCTGGCACTGGGCTGCATGGGGTGCAGTGACACTGGGGGGGGGCATCTCAGGGGCTGCTGGCTCCTGCCCTTCCCAGCCCCGGGGAGGCAGCGTGGGGTCCCCTTGGCTGGGCGGGCGCTGCCTGGCGCCTCTGCACTGAGCCCTCAGTAGGGGCGAGCAGCAGGGACGTCTTCTGCGCCTGCTTTCTCACAGAGCCATCTTTTCGTCTTCCTTTTTTTCCCCATTGTTTGGCATTTCTCATACGGGGAACCCCTGCGTTGCAGAGCAATTTGAGGGCTTTATAAAAGTCCCTGGAAGCTTGCTTAAGAAGTGCTTTGTTTTCAGACAGCAGCCTTTGTGTTTCTTCCCCTGTGTTTTCTTTTTGATTCATCCTTTCATTGTCCTTTTCTTTCCCTGAAATCAGTAATTCTTTCAGGTTAACGTCTGTCTCAAGTGTCCCAGCAAGCACTGAGAAGATGATTTACCATTTCAAAATAGGAAATGCTCAGTTGTTACGGCCATGGTGTGAGTCTGTGTAACGCATCCACCTTGGAGTCCCCAGGATAGAGCCTGCACTTTGTCCTCCCTAGATACAGATTTTTCCTGACAAATCCCAGGCAGTTTTAAGAAATATGTTCAGAGACAGAACCACACCACAGCTGTCCCTTCTATACAACCTCTGTGTAGTGCATACAGCACTGGTTTGCTGTTGTATGTGGGTGCCAAGTGCTTCGCACGGGCAGCATGGTGTTAGCACGATAGGATGTCTCCGCACAGTTTGCAGACCCCCTTTTGGAGTTTGTTGTGGCTGAAGACGCAGCAGAAACGATCCACGCCAACATCTTGCAGGAGTCCTGTCCCTTCTTTGGAGTTTTTGCCCCTTTATTCTAACCTAGTGTCCCTAAGAGCTTCGGGAGCTTCCAGCCTCCGTGTACTGCTCTTGAACAAGGAGCTGTTTCATTGTAGTTATCGGTAAGATCCCATTGAAGTCTGGGATCTGGCAAATTCACTGTGTTCCCAGCCACATATTGGCATAAAGGAGCTTGAGGTGCTCCAAGGTTTCTGGCCTTTGGTGGTTGACAGGTGGGTTTCAGAAGCGCTTGCTTGACTTAGGAAACCTGACCCCCACATGGTCTCTTAATTCCCAGTATGATGTTGAATATCATGGGGATACCTGCAGTCAGCGTCTGCATCAGAAGAAAGACCGACGGGTAGAAAACTGGAGTAATTCGTGGTTTATTTTGAATCTCCAAAAAGATAAGAAGGTTTTTCTCAGAAAACCTCTGACAGAGAAGACTTTGTACAAACTGTGCTTTCCCTCTTAACTAAGAGATAAGGCATAGGCGATAAGTGTGAGTGCTAAACCCTTTCCTCTTACAGCCGTTTGCAGATGGTCAGGAGCTAGTTTTCCACTTAGCGCCTTAGTGCTATGACTATTACTTGCTTCAGGCTTTCAAAAAACAAGTGGTAATTCTGAGCTCTTCTAAAACGTCAGTATGCCATTGCTCAGCTTGTTGCTGTTGGGTTTCCTTTACCTGAGAGGCGATTTACTGTTCCTTTGAATATCCTGGTCCTCCCAGCAGTAAGGAATATCACTCGGTCACTTTTCGGGGTTCTTGCTCAATTAAGAAGTCAGATAGACAAGATGATGGCCACACCATTGGCAAAGCAGCGTAAGAAGGAGATGTGAACAAGAAGCTCTCAAGTCTCCTTCTCCTCGAGGTTTGGCACCAGCTCCAGAGAAGTCAGAACACGTTTGCCCAGCTCAGAGACAGGGGAGCTTAATTAGGCCATTACCAGGTACTTAATTCTCACATAGTGTTTCCTGCATGGGAGCTTCCTTCAGGCATCGATGGCAGAGGAGTGCAGTTCACTCAGCTCTTTTTTTGTTTTATTTAATATTTTTATTTCAGACACTGTCATGTGCACGGCTGCCAGGAGAAGGTCTGTTCTCTTTGCAGACAGTCCTACCGATGTTTGCCTTGAAGGTCTTCCCTCCTTTGCAAAGACTTCTTGTAGCTCTTTTTTTCAGGTGGTTTGCCCTCGTTGCCGCACGTTGGCCTTTCAGGTGGCAGGTTCCCATGCGATAAGAACTTTTTTCTTGGGAGGACTTTGTCCCACCCAGGAAAAACCATACTCGCTCAAGGCATCTTGCGGTCTTTGACCAGCAGAGGGATCCCGAGCCCTGCAAGAAAGGGAAGAGTCCTCTGCCATAGCTCTGAAGCAAATGTCAAAAAATTACAGGCAAGGAAACAGCGTTTAAAGGTTTAAGTTGGTTCCTATCAACGCTCGCAGTTTGCTAACTATATGATGAAGCATTACCTAGTCCCCGTACCTGTTACTGGGTAACTCGGCAGCTGTCTTAATGTGGATGAAAATCTTTAGGGCATTTGTGAAAGCACAGGATTTTTTAAAGTATTTATTTATTGTTTTTATTTTATTGCTATTTACCTGTATTTAATGGTGATTTGGTTTTTATATCCAAAATTTTTATACTTGCTTCTTGCTGCCTTTTTCCTGTCTAATTTCATCTTATATCTGTCCCCCACCCCCAGTACACTTCTTCTAAATCAGTCCTTTGCATGGCAGCAGGATAGGTGGAAAAAAACCTGAGGATGGAGGATAAGGTAATTAGAAACAGCAGGTTAGCAAATGGTGGAACTGATAATTCGTCTCTTTTAGACAGTTTTGACAGAGTGAGGAACAGAAGTTGTTACAGTCTGTTCTTTGCTGAATCTGTAGCTGGTCCTAACAACACAACGGTGCCATGCTAAGGAACTACGCTTGAACACATCCCCATCTAAATTATTTTGGGGGCAGCTCACTTAGCTTAGTTGAGAATACTTCCTAGTTGAACCACGTCAGAAACCCATCTTGGTGGAAAAGGAGTAATTAGAAATAAAATGGCAGGCACAGGTTGTAAATTAATCCCTCGGACACTTTATTTCATCTTGTTTTTATGACTTGCAGGAGGGCTCACAAATGGGAGTGGCCGTTACATCTCTGCTGCTCCTGGAGCTGAAGCCAAGTACCGCAGTGCAAGCAGTGCCTCCAGCCTT
>NW_008824591.1:1245441-1260367 GCF_000699105.1 Pygoscelis adeliae
CCCTTCATCTCTTGCGCTACGGCATGTCTGATGTTATGCCCTCTGGCCGAAGCAGGCTGCTTGAAGACTTTCGCAATAACCGGTACCCTAACTTACAGCTGAGGGAGATTGCTGGTCACATCATGGAGTTCTCCCAAGATCAGCATGGATCCAGGTGGGATTAAAAACCTTGTGCTGTGGGAAGCTTTTGGGACAGCTGCTTTCTGAGTTAGTGTTGTTTGCAATTTGCATCACGTCCTGAAGCAGAGAGGCAGAACAGAGAAAAGGAGGTGTGAAAAGCCAAGTAGTGTAACATTCTGACCCTTCTTTTGAAAGGTTGTTTGGGTACAGATGCTGACAGCACGAGTCCCATCTCTAAAGAGGAGCTTGCTTGCTTTGTAATTTGCTTGCTAGTCCCAGTGGCAGAGCTTACCTCATTTCAAAGAGCCGCTGGGACACGAGACCTTGCTGTATTACTCTAACGAGATCTGCTTTGCCTGGAATGAGGAGATATTTCGGGTACCGACAATGACGTGTGGCCATGGACCTCATGGCTGCGAGCACCTGAGGTTTCAGATAGCTGGACAGGGCAACTGTGTTTTAAAGATCTGTGTTTTGTAAGAGCTCAGCGTATGAAGCTTTTGAATGGGTCTATATTAACAAATGTGTTGCGGGCATATATGCCAGTGGCATCACACCAGCCCTATTTTTCAGGTTTATTCAGCTGAAACTAGAGCGTGCTACCCCAGCAGAACGTCAGCTTGTGTTCAACGAGATCCTCCAGGCAGCTTATCAGTTGATGGTCGATGTATTTGGAAATTACGTCATCCAGAAGTTCTTTGAAGTAAGTCTGCATTCCCCTGCAAGTCTTACTCAGATGCCTGCTGTCCTGAGGTATTGGATGCTCGTAGAATATACAGAGCTCGTAGAAACCATGCTATTTGGTTAAAATGGTGGATACCTGTCAACACTGATGTCATCTCCTCCCCACAGGCTGCTGCATCATTCCTGTTGGGGTGACTGAGGTGTGAGACTCGTAAAGATTCATCTGAAAAGTAACACTTTGCTTTGAGATGCAAAAGGTGTAGGAATAAATAGCAACATATCCAGGAGATGTAGGTCCAACAAGACTTTTCATGGATGCTGTGCTGAGCTGTCAGTACTCACATGTTTAGGAACAAAAGAAACTTCCAGTGAACAGCATGCGCTGGAAGAAAGAGTTGTGTTTTCATACCAGGGGGCTGGGCAGGCACCCATCTCTCCTTCTTGAAACTGGTCTGTTCCTTCTCCACCAAGGCTTGGTGGTTCTTTTATCCAGTAATTTTATAGCAACCCCATCAAGGGTTAGTGACCTGGCACATGCCACCCTGGTGGCTCCAGCACCGTTGACGCTGGAGTTTGTTTCAAGTGTGTCAGGCATGCCTGACAGACACAGAACAGAAGTCTGGCTTGTGCCTGTTCACATCCGTGGAGGTGTAGTTGGTATTTTCTTTCTTTTCAGTAGGCCCAGTTGTTTCTTGTTTAACACTTCAGCTTGACAGCGTGGGAGCGCTGCTGTGCCGCTTGGCCATGTGAGGGTTTTGTGCTTGTGGTGATTGGTTTCATCTTCACAGTTTGGCAGCCTGGAACAGAAGTTAGCCTTGGCAGAACGTATCCGTGGGCACGTTCTGTCCCTGGCTCTGCAGATGTACGGCTGCAGGGTGATCCAGAAGGCCCTTGAGTTTATTCCCCCAGACCAGCAGGTAATTGTAAGTTTCAATTTTAACTTTCTTCTTGATGTTTAACGTTCCTTGCCGTTTGGTGACCTGAACTGCGACCTTCTGTTCCTCTTGTGGCTGGTGTTCTTTTGGTTTGGTTTATGGCACGTTTGTTATGTTTTGTGTGCATGATAAGTTTGTGACACTGTTCTTGGGTCTCATTGTTACCTCCTTGTTCCACTTAACTGGTAGTGGTGTTGGTTCTCTGTTAATTCCCTGAAATGAGATTATGTATGTAGGGGAAACTGAGAATGATAGTGAATTAGAAGATACTTTTAAATCCCTTGAAGGAAGCAGTGCCAGAGTTTTGCCTTTAATATTTGCTGAGATATCACTGTTTTGATATGTGGGTCAATATTCTGCTTTCCTGCAGTGAGACGAGCGAGGAGCTCCTAGTTCCTGTTGAGCAGGCCTGGCATTGGAGAGATGTGGATGATAGCCAGGGTCCCACTCAAAGCTCATTAATAAAGGAATTCCTCTAGGGTTTTATGAACAATGAATTAAGATGAAAAATACGCTAGGCAAGCTAGCTAATAAAGGTGTTAGGAATCGTAATACAAGAATCTCAATGTAGTTTATTAAATTAAAAAATTGAAACAGGCTTTAGGATTGCACATTCTCTTTAGGTCGAGCCTGGGCTAAGCTGCTGACACACTTGTCAGCAGGACGGTGGGTGGTGGCCCAAACTCTGGCACTTCTGGTCTGAGGATTTACTAATTGTCTTCTTCCAGAATGGTATTTTTGAGTATGCTGTACTCCTGAACTGCCTGGTTTTGTATCAGTTGCAAAACTGAACTCGTCCGATTTTGTAGTGTCATTAAATTCACCAAAACTGTCATTCTCCGTTTTCTGATTGTGAATCTTTTAGCCTGCACGTGTGTTACTTTAGTCATATCTAAACCTTATCTCTTGGTTTCCTTAATCATCATACAGTATTACCTTGCGTATGTAAAATACTAGCAAGTTCTTATCCCAGTGCTGACCCATTTTAGTGATATATGAAGCTGATACACGAAAAGTTTGTGAATTTTGGGCATTTTAGATTTCTTTCAGGGAGCAGAGAAAGGAATGGGGGATGCACAGTAAAGTTGTGTATCAATAAAATTTCTTAAATTTGGATACTTAACTTGAAAGAGGACACTCATGTTTAATGAAATGAGTGCTTCATCTTCATTTCGTAATAGTATTTTTGTTGGTGGTTTCTGTAGCACAGCAGGCTTCATCTCAGCACTTGGCCGCTGGAAAACTTCCAGTTTGAAATACATCAGTGCATCCTTCGTACCTTTTATATTCTTGACCACGTTTAGCAGTGAAAACTTTGCATTTATCAGCCATGAATCCTGGTGGTGCTTTCTGTTTGGCTTTCTCTCCTCCTAATAGAATGAGATGGTACGGGAGTTGGATGGCCACGTCCTGAAGTGTGTGAAAGACCAGAACGGTAATCATGTGGTGCAGAAGTGTATTGAGTGTGTGCAGCCTCAGTCCCTGCAGTTTATCATTGATGCATTTAAGGGACAGGTAAGTCCTTAACCAAGATACTGACTCTCATTCTTTGTATTCTTATATGTTGCTTTGAATGGCATGATAGTGGCTGTAACTTGTTCAAATATTTTGAATTTTAAATTTTACTAAGCATCAGTTGAAAGGGTTCTGCAGCAGCGTGAGGGAGCCTAGAAACTCTTTGGTCACGTCTCTGTTATCATTTTTGTGCAGGTATATCACAGTAAAGCATTCTTGCAAAAAATCTGTTTTCCTGGAACATCGAGTATTTTTTGACTGATGGAGGGGAAAACAAGTCTCTCACTAATCCGTCTTCATAGTAAAGGTGGTGAGCAGAGTTTTGTGATAGGTATAGTAAACTTTCATTATGATCCTCTCTGTGAGGATGGCTTAGAGGACTGCTGTTTCCCAAGGGTCTTGGAGCAGGGGAAAAACCTCAGTTTCTTCTAGAAAAGGGCAGTTACTTGTGCTTCATTCTCCCAGTTTTTTCTTGGTATCCTCTCCTGAATTGATGTCCCGGATATTAATCGTGTAGCTGCCTTTATTCTGCCCGTAGTCAGCTTGTCTTCCATTACAGAAGCGCTGGTTTGGGCGTTTCCAACTTCAACTTAATTGGCTTTGGAGGGGGACTTTTGAAGTATGGAGGGTTTTGCCACAGGGATGCGAGGATAGCCCGGGGTAATTACAGCAGGAACCAGGCTTTATTAGTTTGGCTGCTCCTGGAACAGCTGTGAAAGTGGGGACTTGCTTGGCTATGTCAAAACAAGCAGGATTCTAGCTGGAAACTTGCTCAGCAGATTTGCTGGTTAGAGTTTAGCTTTGGACCTTCCACTAGGGAGTTAGGCGAGGCAGAAATATCTCTGGGAACTTGGTTGATGGCACTGACATTTCTTTGACTAGCCGTCCCAGTTTCATCTGAACTTTCATGTGAAAGATTAAACTTGCTGCCTCAAGACTATTTTTCTGTAGTTAATTGCACTTCAAGTCCTGTTGTCCTGCACAGTTTACTCAACAGTTATTAAAAATTTGTAGACTGTCAATTTAACTTCAGTGCTTGGATTTGCTACTTTTGTTAATTTTAAGCAACCAAATAGGATTTTGTGCTTTAGACAGAAAACTGTGCAGCAATAATAAAATGTGTCAAGTTCTTATCAACAGATTTGGTAATCCGTTAGAAATGAGAAAGAAGGTTCTTTGTTGTCACTTCTCCTAAGTGTAGTTAAGGTTTTTAAAAAAAAATCCAAATAGTTGAGGAAAATCCTTTGCTGAGCATTTTTAACCTTTCTGGTTCATAGCATTTCTTACATAGCTTAAAATACATAGCTGGCAAACAGTATGCTGGATTTATTCTTCTGAAACAGTGTTTTAACACAGCTTCTAATAATGCTTGGCTGTCCCAGTGTTCTTTTTATTAATCAAGAGGCTTTACCATTTGTTTTCCTGTTTCCTGAATGGGGAAGCTGAAGCGCAGGTAGGGATGTGATGTGCCTGCGATCACCCAGTTAGTCCTGTGGCAGTGGGGAACAGATGTTTCCAGTTTCAGTTTATGCTATCTGGAGCTGCAGTGCTGCAAGCTGGCATTACCTACCATGCCCGGGAAAAACCACCATGTGCTCATTTAATTCTGAAAGGTTTCTAGGATTGACAAAGACTAACAGATGTGTTGCTGCCTGTGCTTGCCTGTCTTTGTTGAACACAGGTTTTTGCGTTGTCTACACATCCATATGGCTGTCGTGTGATCCAGAGGATCCTCGAGCACTGTCTTCCTGAGCAGACCCTTCCCATCTTGGAGGAACTTCACCAACACACCGAGCAGCTTGTTCAGGTCAGTGTGGGAAGGGGGAACGTGGGTGCTGTGAGATGTTTCTCGGTTACTGCTCTGTATTAGGAAAGCTCCTGGCAGCCTATTTGGGACTGCTGCTGTAGTGCTGCTGGGGTCGTCTGAACACAGGGACTCTGCTCCCGAGGAGGAATGGGAAGGAAGGTGGCAGACAAGAAATGCATCACCACTAATTGTTTTGGCTATGTGCACGTATCCAGCAGGTATCAAAGTTGTAGTTACTTCCCCTTTTGAAAAGCATCTTAAGTATTGAGTGGGTGCGTGTCCTAATGCTTCACTCCAGAAGTTACAGTGCAAGTAAGATCTTAAGCGAGTTGGTGCAAAGAGCTGATTACTTCTAGGAAAAGAAAATGCCAGGTAATTGGGATTCTTAATGTGTTGGTTTTATGCACACCCCCTTCCTGGCTGCCTTTCCTCTTCCTCGCAGTCCTTCTGAGAACTTGCTTTTCTAGGATTCTGGTGTTGGGGCAGGATGGATATAACAGCAAATGAACCCTGTTCTGTATGCTTATGTATTTAGCACACAGAAAGTGGGAGGAGGTTGGGCATGGAAGTTAGGCATCGAGTCATGCCCCTGGTATTGTGAACGGGGAAAATGTGTATCTTGTGATCTGAATATACACGCATTCAGAATATGAACATGCATGAGGACAGTCTCCTGTAGCTAGAACCATGGCGCAGCCCTCCCGGACATGTGATTTGGTATGTTCAAACTTGGAGAAAGCAAAGAAACTTGAAATAAGCAGAGTATTGACATTTCACGTTCAAGGAAATTGTTTCGCGTTTTATAATTTGTACAAAGATGTAGTATTTTACCTCCTGGTAAAACTCTGGAATGCATGTTTTTATAGAAGTAGAAAGTATTTACATGATTTATACAGTAGATATTTTAATTAGTGTTTAGTTCAAGTTTGTAAGTCTTAATGCACATCGGGAACTAGTTTGATATTAATGGTTCCTGTCCACCTTTTGTCACACACTTCTGCTGTCTCTCAAACAGGATCAGTATGGGAACTATGTTATCCAGCATGTACTAGAACATGGTCGGCCTGAGGATAAGAGCAAGATTGTAGCAGAAATTAGAGGCAACGTGCTCGTGTTGAGTCAACATAAATTTGCTAGGTATGAATTTGTTCCTTAAAGTCTCCATGCCCTGTGGGAGCATGGACACGTGCTAGAGTTGCAGAAGAGTTAGGGGTGGGGTGTAGGGAGGTGAAAACAACTTTTTGCTTAACAACAGAGTGCTATTTATAACTGCTTGTAAACTGGGATGAGTGACTGGCAAGGTAAGTTTTACTTGTAATGAAGGAGGATGAAGATGTGGAAGAGTAGCTCAAATCCAAGTTCCTGAACTTGACGAAGAGTTTTTGTGTGTGTTGAGTTTTTTGTTTTGTTTTTTGGTGTTTTTTAAGTGGTCACTATCCCTTGGATAATAATGTTCCATAAGAGAGTTTCACTGCCTCTGGGATGCTCTGTCAAGCCACAAGGGAGTTTGGGAAATCAATGTAGCAACAATTCTTTTTCATCCCACTTTTCACAGAAGAATCTGTGCTTTTTATATGTTAAGTTTTGCAGTCCTTTTTGAGACACATGCATAATGATAGTCTCTTAAAGAAGCTGCAGCAGTCTGAGGCTGTTAGTCTGGATGCTACAGAGCTACACATGGGTAGAAGCAAAATCCAGGTACCTTAGCGAATGTCAAGACGAAGTAAAACTTCCCATGTTTGTAAACTCCTTTTGTGTGTGTTTCTAGCCATTTGAACATGAAGGCTGAGCTCTTCAAAGGCTCAATATTCTCACGTTTTTATGATTAGTAAAATAGTGCTTCAATACTTACGGACACAAGGGAAGTGTAACATGAACAAGAATTAGAAGAGCGTGGTCTTAATGTTGTTATTTCAGATTCTTCCTCCCTGACTTGCCTTGCTCTTTTTTTCTAACCTTCCTTCCAGATGGAGCGTTAGTTAGTGTAGGATGTCCCCTGAGCTGAGCACTAGTTGTGGCAAACCACTTGGTGATTTTATGATTCAGTCAGGGATGCAGAAGATAAGACTAGCAAAACTCTCCATCCCCTTTCATATATCCTATTTAACTTGGCTCTCCGGAGAGCAGAGACTAGTCATCTAAATATATTCAGGAATTTTGGAAGTTCTCTGCCTTTGCTAAGATCTTTCGTTCCTGAATAAGCATTTCCCTGTTGTTCTAACCTTGGACCTCCGCTCCCGTCGAGCTCCAGTACTGAGAAAACCAAAGAACAACTCATCTGCTTGTCTAATGGGCACGCTGTGAGAACAGACGCTGATCTCAAATACAGCATCATTGTAGAGTTGCACAAATTTGGGTGAAATAAAACCTGAACTGGTCCTTTACCACATTCCCACTCGGATCCCAAGTTCCTTGGACTGCTCTTCTGTTTCACATTGCTGATCTTCTGTGCCGGCACATAATGTCTCTCCCAAATGGTCTGCCCTTGCTAGAAGCGTAAGAGATCTCCTTGGGGTTGAATGAAAAGCCTGGTAGAGATGTCGCGTGCTCACAGACTGTCCTTCTTTTATTGTTACAGCAACGTGGTGGAGAAATGCGTTACTCACGCCTCCCGTACGGAGCGTGCCATGTTGATCGATGAGGTGTGCACTATGAATGATGGCCCTCACAGTGCCTTATACACCATGATGAAAGATCAGTACGCCAACTACGTGGTACAGAAGATGATCGATGTGGCAGAACCAGCACAGCGGAAGATTGTCATGCACAAGGTAAGCAGCTGCCGTCGATTGATAAGGATGTAAGACTTGTCACTGCTACACTGGTTGCGGAGAGAAAATAAGGCTGAGATGATTGCTTTTGCCGTTAGAATTTCCTAATGACGGGGGTATTTCAAAGTTGCGTATTTCAGTAGTAGCTGAAAGATGAAAATGTGAAATAACGAGATGCTATTTGGACTTAAAACTAGCTGGTTGCTTCTAGCAATCTCTTCTGACCTAGTAACCTAGTTCCGCATTCGTGGCGTAGCAAACGCTGCTACAAACTGCCAAGACTTTCACTGCAGCAGTGCCATCGGGTTGGTGCCTTGCAAGGGACCCTCTGAAGGTCTGGCGATGACGACACGCTTGCCCTCACTGAGAACAGTGTTCGCTGATGAGAGCAGTTTTATGCGCTCAGTGGAGCCGAGCCAGACCTCGACACACCTGGAGGCCGAGCGCGGACCTGCTGGTTGCGTTTCTGAGGGCTGCCATCGCTGCCTTGTCACTTCATGTCCCTGCTTTACGGCCCTCATCAGGACAGTCAGCTTGGCTGGTAACACCACGCTAACGGGGCGTGTTGCTGTAGCGCCTGAGCCTGGAGCCATTAATCAAATTCTCTGTTTCTCAGTTTTGAATACGGTTTCGATGAGAGACTTCCACGGTTTAGCTTTACGCTGCAGTGTTTGAATGCGTAACAGTTTCAGGACTTAATATTTGTCAAAAATGAAGACAGTTTGGCAGCAATGCATATTTAATTCCAGTCCTGCCTCCCAAGGCTGTATGCCTGCTGCCCCAAGGGCAGGAAGCTCTAAAAATCAGGTGATGTCTTCATTTTCCTGCTTTTAAAGGTCACATTTGTGGGTCTTTATAATTGTAATGAATGGAAAAAAATACGCTTTTAAATGTGTAGTGGAACTGAGATTATTTTCTTCAGTCACATGTTTTAGGGTCTCGTACTTTGTGAAAAATACCAGCTACAGCTAGACCTCATATTGGAAGTAAAATACTACCACGGGCTTGGAAAACCCCATATTTATTTATTTTTAAGAGGAACTGTGAAGACTGTCAGGTATTCAAATCCCAGTGAAATCAAGTGTATTTAAGAATCCTTGAGTAAGATGGACCGAGTGATTTTTTTTTTTTTTTTTTTCCCCTGTAAAAAGACGTGGGTATTATCTGTTAAAGAGACCTGATTTTTTTTACCTACACAAGGCAGTTGATCAGTATGTAAAAATCATATGTGCAGTTGAAATAATCTTCAGGGAGGTTAATTCTTAGGCTTAGGAATCATTCAGAGTAGTTCTTTTACACCAAAATCTGTATTGGTCCAAAAGGAATTACAACGATAATTAAAAATGTATGGCAAGGGATATACGCAGTTTAACTGTAGCAGAATGACCTGTGGCTTTGCTAATCTATATATAGAGAGAGATATATTTAAAAAAAAAAGATAATATACCAATGATCTTTACTGACGTGTTCTTTTTCCTGTCAAGCAAAGTCTTTTGAATAAAATGCTAATTAGGTTATCAGTGTGGTTGTCAAAAATAGAACTGGGATGACAGCTAAACAGGACTGACTGAATATGAAGATTTCAGCTACGTTATCAAGCTGAATGAAAGCCTGGGAAAATTGAGTGTATCGACTGTTGCTTTTAGATTGTGAAAATTGCTATTAGTACAAACAAGTAGTTTGTGTTACTGTTAAAGACAGCGCTTTTATTTAAAAAAAAAAATAAAATATTGAAAAGTAATTTTAACAGTCAGTTCTGTCAGGAAAAGAAAAAAAAGTCTTAGAAAGGAAGAGGAACAAAGAACGAACTGTTGGACCCGGGGAGCTTTTCTTCTCCTTAACCTCAGAGCAGCAGTCAGACCTTCTTGGAGCTGGGATGTGGGGAGGGCCAAGGCATCAATTTATGATTATTACAAGATGGGTCCTTGAACTGAAATAGGAATTTAAGCGGTTAGAGGCTGAGCTGATGAAGTAGGGTGAGCTTGGGATGGATTTCCCATGGGAGTTCTACGGTCAGTCCTGGCTCAGGCGAGTAGTGGTGGTGTATCTACCCGAGGAGCAGGGAGTGCTCTACGTCGTGTTGTGGCTGTTTTCTCATCCTGTCTGCAGCTCCCACCGTAGAGTAAAAAGTCCATCGTAATTGTGTTATTGAAGGAACGTGCTGGTGGTGTGAGATATTTCTCATCTAGTAATGAAAATGAATCGCTCTTATGTCTCGTTCCTCTGAAACTGTCCAGGAGGACTTCAGCAGCATGATGATGTTACTACGACAAAAGCAGCTCTCCTTGTTCGGGTGCTCTGGCCGTAAAGGTGGTTTTACTCTGGCTACAGTCCTTACAGTGCCGTTGAAAGTGACTTTTACTGTGAAGTAGTGTGAGCGGGTGAAGCTTGCTTCCACAGACCTCTTCTCTGCTTAAAATAAATACTGTAATTGTCAGGTTCAGAAATTAAACTGCTGTTCAGCCCGGGAACGCTGCATGCCTCTCCCAGTAGCTCTTTCAGATAGACTGCTGAAATTCATACCAGCAGCTCTTCCGGGCTTTTAGTAGTTTTTTTGAAGTTCAGCCTGTAGCCTGGAAGGAGGCAGAAGACCCTGCTCATGTTCAGCAAAAGCAGCTCAGCCCCACTAGACCCTTCTGATGCCTTTTCTGCCTTAGTGTGTTTGCCCGCAGGCTGGGGGCAGAGTGTCAGGGCACCCTTGGGAAGCTGGAGCACCCAGGGGTCCTGTCTTTCCAGCCTCCTCTCTTGGGACAAAGCCTTGTATTCATCCACACGCTCGGATCCAACTGGATTCCAGTAAAATGGCTCAAGACGATGCCACCTGCTTGACCAGAAGTTCCTCCTAAAAATAGCATCAGTGAGTTATGGAGCATTAACTTGATTCACAGTAATCGAGGCGATTACAGCAAATGGCGCTTTAATATTTCAGGCATTTTTGTGGTGGTCTGCTGGTGGCCAGCACTCTGACCGTACGGTACCCGGAGCTCGCTCAGGATTGACGTGGCCGTAATCCGGGTTCCTAAGCTTCACTCACTCTTCTTTTATCTCCTAGATCCGGCCTCACATCGCCACCCTGCGTAAATACACCTACGGCAAACACATTTTGGCCAAGCTGGAGAAATACTACATGAAGAACGGGGTGGACCTAGGGCCCATTTGTGGACCACCGAACGGGATCATCTGAGGCGGCGAACTGGGGAGGAGCTCACTGGCCATCCGGCATCTACAACCAGCAACCGACAATATTCCAATATACAGTTAGAAAACGTTTTATGGTTGCTAAACTGCTAAAAAAAAGAAAAAAGAAAAGCCTTTGTAAATTTCTTTAATTTTATTATGCATAACATGTACTAATTATTTTTTTTAATTAACTAATTGCCCTGCTGTTTTACTGGTGTATAGAATACTTGTACATAGGTATCAAATGTACATGGAAGGCCACATTTTTGTTCACTGTTGTATCTATATTCCAAATGTGGAAACTTTCAGGGTGGTTGGTTTGAAGAAAACAAACAAAAAAACCCGTTTTTAATTCATCTGCCTTGCAGGCAACTCTTTTGCAAATACCTGTTTTTTCTCCTTTTAGTCAAAAGTCAGCAAGAAGTTTGAATTTTAGTTAAATGGCACAAACGACGCATTTAACGCTGTTTATAAATAAAAAAAAAATTCAACTTGCTAGAGCTTCAGTTTAAAAAAAGAATTAAGTTTTTGAAACTTTTTAATTGCTTTTTTTTTTTTTTTTTGAGTATAACATGCTAAAGGAGGTAGCTTAGCTGTCGTTTTTGGGAAGAAAACGTACACACCCAGAAAGTTTTTAAAGCGAGGGGGCGAGGGGCGGGTGTACTTGTTTACTGCCTACTCGGTTTGTTCTGTTAACATTGAGAGACACAATTTGATTATTTAGCATGAGGAAAAAAAAAATCCAACTCGGCTTTGGTCTTGCTTCTATAAATATATAGTGTATACTTGGTGTAGACTTTACATATATAAAAATTTGTAGTATTTTCTTGTTTTGATGTCTGATCTGTATCTATAATGTACCCTAGTAGTGGAACATACTTCTGACTGTACAATTGTACATTTGTAAACCTCTGTAATGTAAATGTGGAGAAGTTTGAATCGACATAAACCCGTTTTTTGGTAAGAAAAAAGAATTAGCAAAACCTGTGCATTTCAGTGTATATTCACACCTTTTATGGTCGTAGCATATAGTGTTGTATATTGTAAATTGTAATTTCAACCAGAAGTAAATTTTTTCTTTTGAAGGAAATGTTCTCTTTATACAGCCTAGTTAATGTTTAAAAAAAAATAAATGCTTGGTTTTATTTGTCACCTAGTTGAACAGTAGCGATCCTTTCTAAATGTTATACAAAAATGATTCAGTTCAAAATAGTGTTTTTTTGAATCTTAAAAAGTAATGTTTTGCTTATTTTGTGACAGTAAGAAACAAAAAGTGCAAAAGTACAGAATCCCCTAGTTTTCCTTACAATCAGAGTCCCTTTTCACCTTGTAAAGTGTGAATCACCTTCCCTTTTTGTACAGAAGATGAACTGTATTTTGCATTTTGTCTACTTGTAAGTGAATGTAACATACTGTCAATTTTCCTTGTTTGAATATAGAATTGTAACACTACACGGTGTACATTTACAGAGCCTTGTGTATATTTCCAATGAACTTTTTTGCAAGCACACTTGTAACCATATGTGTATAATTAACAAACCTGTGTATGCTTATGCCTGGGCGACTATTTTTTGTAACTCTTGTGTAGATTGTCTCTAAACAACGTGTGATCTTTATTTTGAAAAATACAGAACTTTGGAATCTGGCTTCGCGTTTGCTTTCAACACCTTCACCAGGGTGCCACCCCCACAGCTTTTTGCCTCTTTTCTTTATTTAAGAGCAGCCTTCCCGCGTCGGCCGAGGGCGGCTGTGTCCGCTCTGGGCAGCAGAGACACGTGGAAAACGAAGAGCAGAGCGACCACGTTACCTATTGCTGCTTCCCGCTGCTGCCATCCCTCCTCCCGGGGTCTGGGGTTTGGGCTGGATTTTGGATTTATTCCCCCCCCAAACCTTTTCAGAGCCCAGACATCCTCGCAGCACCCACAGCCTCCATCCCCTGGCCGTAAGTTGGAGGTGAGCATCCACCAAGTGCCTCTTGCTCATTTTAAGCATTGTGAAATAACTTTCCCTGGCCGCCGCTCGTCTTCCCCTCGTGGTTTCCTCTGCTGCTCCCGTCCCCCCCTGCCCTCTCTGGAGGCTGGGGTTGGCGGTCCACGGGGTTGATGGTTGCGCAGAAGCTGTTTGTTATCCTCATCCTCCTCTTCACTTTTTGGGGCGGGGGGAGGAAAGGCTTTTCCAAGCACAATGTGAATCCCTTGACTCATAGAGCTGAGGCTCAGAGGAAAACATGGTGCTTGGTGGGAGATGGTCGCTGCATGGAGAGGTTCTTCCTCGCTCTGTACAGAGGCCAGAAGCATCTCCCCAGGGGAGCAAGCTGAGCAGGGGGTGAAACAAGCCCTGTGGCTTCTCCTGCTGGTGCCACGATGTTTTCTGGGTCACCGAGAACTGCTAGAAAAGCAAGAGCAAACACCGAGCTCGTCTTCCCATGGAGACTTTCCCCAGCCCCAAGCTCTCCTTCCCAAGAGGTAACCAAGAGGTCCCTCCGCCTGGGGCCCGGCGCTGGGCGAGCAAAGCGAGGGCCGTCCTCTCTCCTCCTCACCTGCATCGCCTCCCACCCCTGCTCCCAGTTCATCGTCTGCTGCCCGTCTCGGGGAAGCTCCAGCTCTGCGTTGTCATCCCTGCGTGACCCTTGCTCGGGGAGAAAACCGGCCTCTTTAAGACCAATTTTTCTTCATTTACCAGCGTGAAGGGCCTTCCCTCTCCCTGCGGTGCAGTTCAGCGGCCGCTGGTTTTAAAGACCTTTTCTGAAGGTTATCATCAGAATAATTTGGGAAAGCCTGGTAAGTTTGAGCACTTGTGCGAGTGGGGTGAGGTGTGATAACTTGATGGGGCGGGAAGAAACTTCCTATTTTACAGGAAATTAGGTTTTTTTGCTCAGGGCATTAAAACGTTTGATTTCGGAGTATGTGTCAAAAGCTACTGATCCTTCCCATGCTGCCACTTTCTTCTTCTCACCCCTCAACAAAAACCAATACCCCCGTGACCCAGCAGTGGTTTTAATCGTTTTTCACACCCGTTGCTGTTAAATTTAGCGGAGAGAGCTGACTTGGGCTTTCTGAAACCTTTTTTGCCCTGGGTTTGAAGCCAGACCGTGCAATAAGCAACAGCCATCGCACCGAGCCAGGAGGGTTACGGGAGCACTTGGGTCCCAGCCCTGGAGCCTTTGGGGCTCCTACAGCTCTTTAACGCTTCGTTTAACCCACAGTGCTTGAGCAGCTCAGCGAGGCAGCAGCGTGGCTGTGGATTTGGGGCAGAACGTGGCGAAAGCAAGGGATATTTTTTCTTTTTAAGTTTAATTTAATTTCACATTGAGCATCTCTCTCAGTTTCGAGAGTGGGGTGAGAGTCTGCCCAGGCTCCGTGTTTCTTCCCCCAGGCACCCATGAGGCCGGGGTTAACCCCGGGCACCCTTCCCAGCACGGCAGCGGCAGCAAAGGGGGGTTCAGGAACGGGTTTAACTCTTGCCCAGACCTGCAAACTCCTGCTCCGTGCCTGACCCAGGGGGAAGGATCTGGCCAGCAGTGCCTGAGCACCGGCACGGCAAAAAAAAACAGCCGGGGCGGCAGCCCCACGCCTGGTGGCATTGGCCCTGCCGGGGTAAAGGAGGGGGCACGGCGGGGGCTTGCTGGGAAGGATACGGCCGGGTCCCTTCGTGCGGGCCCCCTCTTTGGTTATTCCTGAGCACGGCTGCTGGTTGCTGCTGGAGAAGGGACGCGAAGGGATCCATCACATCAGCCAGGGCCCATCACGTAAGCTGGGATCCGTCGTGACACCCAGGATCCGTCACATCAGCCGGGATCCGTCACGTCAGCCAGGGTCCATCGTGACACCCAGGATCCATCACCTCGTCCGGGATCCATCGCACTCACCCTGACCCCATGGAACAAGATTTCCCGTTTCCAACAGGGCCGCAGC
>NW_008824591.1:1260738-1261828 GCF_000699105.1 Pygoscelis adeliae
CCGACCCCTCCCCGCTGCGTTCGGCACCACCCAAAGCCTTTCCCCGGGTTTTGTCCCCCCCCGCCCCAGCTTCTTGCTGGTGATATTAATGCCTTTTTTAATTATTATTATTAATTTGGATCCCGCTAATTACAGAGCAATTAAAACAGAGAGGAGCGGCTCAGGTGGGGACCCCGAGACAGAGCCCCCCCGCGATGTTTCACGCCCCCAGAGAGGAGGGTTGCTCTGAGTTAGTTTCCCATCAAACGGGGAACGGGGAGGACGCTCTGCCGTGGGACGTGCCCCAGCTCTCCCAGTTCAAGGGGCTGCATCTCAATTTTTAGCTTAATTTGGCTGATTTCCCCTCCTAAACCAGCGGTGCTGGGAGGGAAATGCTCTTTACTCCAGGTAATCCCCCCTGCTCGCCCCTTGACCCCCTCCCGGCGTGTAGTTTGCATTCAGATGAGGTTTTTTATGAGAATCTGAGTATATTTTTAGGCTTTTCACAGAAAGCGTGCGAAAGCCATTAGGAGGAATTACACGTGTGTGAGAAGCGACTCATTTATATCGCATCCCGTCTGTTCCCAGCTCACCCACAGCTACCGCCTCCCGGGACCATCGGGGTGACAGAATGCCCAAATCTGGAGCAAAGTCACCCAAGGGTCACCCATCAGCCACATGGAAGTCACTGCCATGACGAGGGACTGCCCTGTCCTCTGATCTCACTGTTACTCCTTTTTTTTTTTTTAAGGGGGAAACTGAGGCATGGTGCTGTGGGGCTCGTCAAGCTATTGGCGTGGGGCTGGGGGCGAGTCCTGGCTCTGCTCAGAGGATTTTCCCCTCCCGGGTTGTACCCCCAGGGATGGCCCTGGCCCCAGCACCCATCCAGGGGTGACCGAGGGTCCCACGGAGGGGAGGCGCAGGGACCGGGGCAGGGTGGGGGTCTCACCCTGGAGGCAGATCCCAGGGCCCCCATCTGCCCCTGGTTCCTGTCCCCCGTCCACCCTGAGGTGACCCCGTCTGCCCCAGGATACCCCCTCTGCCCCTGGGCCCCACCCATCTGCCTGTTGATCCCTGCCCATACTCCCCTGAGCCCCCCCCCCCCCCCTCG
>NW_008824591.1:1264959-1268181 GCF_000699105.1 Pygoscelis adeliae
GCCCCCGGCGGCGAGAGGTGCGGGTGGCCGTGCCAGCACCTCCAGCGCCTATGGTGGGCATGGGGTCGGCTGCATGGGTGCTCCCCCCCACCCCCCGCCCCAAATAAGCTTTTCCCCCTTCCCCATTTGGGGAATTTTAGTTGCCGGTTGGTGGATGGCGATGCAGATGGCTGCTGGCATTTGCTGAGGATAATTAGGCAGGAAAGGTTACGGGCTTGTTAAATGCCAGGATGGGAGGTGATGGGATGCTGGGATGCTCCTGGGGACTACGGGGCAGGTCTGGGGCTGGGGGGAGGCAGCCCAGGGGAGGCAGGAGGCTGCTTTCCCCCAGGAGGGATGCTCCAGGGGACATCGGGCGTCTTCACCTGGAGGGGACTGAGGTCTCTCCTCTCCCCCCCTTCTCTTTGCTGAAGCTTTTAAATCATTCCGTCTCGTTGGACAAAGTCTCGGCATCTCCCTGGGGTCACCGGGATGGGAAGCAGTGACTTGGCACAGCTCTGGTGCATCCCAGCCGGCTGCCGTGATAATGGGATGGGGGATGGATTTGGGGACCCCTATTCCCCTGGTGCAGTTGTGCAGGCAACTGGGTAACGCTGTCTGCAAACTCCGTGCCGAATCCTGGTCCCTGCCAGGGAGCCTTTCTCCGGAGCAGCACCCGGAGAATTAATTAATATTTGCACTGTGGGGACCGGACAAATAACCCTGGCTCCCGTTGGCACCGAGCCCGCGAACTCCCCGGGACGGGCCCAGTGGCGCGTCTCCCTGTCCCCGGCCCAGGGGAGCGCAGGGGGACGGGGGCTGCTGGCCTCAGCACAGGGATGTGGCATCGCTGGAGTGTTTGGGAACCATAACGAGTCTCCCGGGACTCAGTGCTTCCCTTTGATCTCGTGATGGCTGTGATCCCTCTTGGCCCCGGGTTTGGGTTTGGGGAAGCTGGGATCGGTCCTGGTCCTGCTGGGATCGGTCCCTTTAACACTTTGTGTGCCTCCGCGGGAGCGCTGCGGGGCAGGGGCTGCCTCTCCTGGTGCATCCCGATCCTGGCAGTGGGGTTTCCCAACAGTGTCACGGACCGCAGGTTTGGTTTTGGCTGGGATTCCCCAGGGCTGCTCCCTGCCCCACAGACCACATGCAGGCCGGGGGGGTCACTCCTTCCTCCTCCTTTTCTTCCTCCTTCGTGCAGGTCCTCGGTGGGGAGCTGGGATGCTGCAGCCGAGCGGCATCCGGGGACCGTTTGGGGACAGAGCGGGCAGGGGGAGAGGGCAGCGCCAGGCAGCACTGCTCACGGTAATTAGATTCAGGCAAAGTGCGGGCTGATGAGCTTTAATCAGCGACGGTGGCCCACGCGCTGGGCTGCGGCGAGATGCCGGGGGAGCGGGTGCATCCAGCCAGCCCTGTGTGACACCCCTGGTCTGGGGACCCCAAGTCCCTCGGCGTGCTGGGGACCGATGCTTTGCCTTGGCCCCGGCTGGCTGAGCCACGAGCTTAGGGATCAACTCGTCACCTTAATTACTGAGAGCGTCGATTAGCCGTAACCTTTCCGCAGGTCCCAGCCGCTCACGTCCCTGTCCCTGCTGGAGCTTTGCCTGGGACGGCTTTGGGGCCAGTCTCATCCTGCTCCTCTCTGCAGGGTATCGGGGAGGTGGTTTTTGATTGAGTCCTGGAGCGTGTTTCCATGGGGCTCTCCCGGCGAGGGTAAACATAGTACGGTATCCCTTGCTCCTTGCAATCCCTTAAAATCCAACCTTGGCTCAATCCGGAGGGATGACGGGGAATGTGGGACCCAGAGATGCCTCACAGCCCCACAGAGGTTTGGGGTGGAGCATCCACCTCCCCCTGCAGAGGATTTGGGGGTCTCAGCATCCCCCGCAGCTCTGGGTCCCACCAGTACTGACGTGGGGGCTTGGGGGTTTGTAGGGCACCCTTGTTCCCACGACGTTTGCCGGTGGTCCAGGGTTGGCAGCTTCCCGGTGGCCAGCCTGGCATCGGGGCCACGGGCCGTCTCTCCCTTCTGAGGTTTGTGGGTGCTCTGGGGGCTGCCGTGAAATTGTGTGGTGTGTAACGAGTTTGCTAAGGACTCAGCTTGGCTCCCGGGGGGGTGGATTTGAGCTCCCTGGTGTGAGCTGGGGTAATGCTGTGGTTCAACCCAGCCCTGTTTGTAGGGACATCCCAGCTCTCCCCATCCAGCTGTGCTCAGCACCCAGCTCCTTCCTCTTACGAGCAAGAGGTGAAGCAAGTTCATGGAGAAACTGAGGGGGGGGGGGTTTAAAAAAAAAAAAAAAGGGTCCCAGAGCTTCTCAAGGGGCGCAGGGTCCTCTGGCCACTGGCATCTCCTGTCCCTGCCCGTGTGTGGCATGGCCGAAGTGGGGGTTAAGTCCCCAAGTGTCCTTAAGGCTCATTTTCCCCTTGAAAGAGCAGCCGGGAGACGCGCGGCAGCCCTGGGAGACGGCAGCCGGGCCGGGAGAATGCCCGTCCCCGGCGAGACGTGAGCCAGGTACCAAACCCCGCCGGGCTGGTCAGCCGGGAAGGCACCAAAACCGGGGCTGTGCCCTGGGAGACGGGAGCCTTTCCCTTCCTGAACCTTTAAAGACTTTAAAATAGTTTTAAGTTGGGGCATTAATTCTTTACACGTCCTCGCCCTTCCGTGCTTTCCCCATGCTCGGAGCGGGGCAGGGAGGCCGGGTCTGATCGCATCCTTGCACCCTGCGTGGCTCTGGGTGTGTTGTTTGCTTTTATTCCGCTCCCCAACAAAAAAGCCCGGTGCTCAGCATCTCTGCAAATCCAGCCTCGATGACCAGGCGATGGGGAGCAGTTTTTTGCGGGGAGAAACCCCCTCTAGCACGTGGTTTGACATCCCCTGGGAGCAGCGGGCAGGTACCTTCGCCAGAGCTGTGGTCCTCAGCATCCCCCTTCCCTCCGCATCATCCCCGCTCGATTTCACGCCTGCACAAGGCTCCTTTGGCTCAGGACCCCAGGGAGCTGCCAGAGAAGGATTTATCCTGCTAAACGGGTGATGCCGTCGAGCCTCTCATGAGCAGAAAGGGGGACGTGCCTCTGTTTTTCACCCCAGCAGTGTCAGCCTGGCCCCGGCAGAAGATGCTCGTCCCTTGCCGGCCGTGTCCCTGGAGACGGTGCCGCAACACGTGCGCGGAGGGAGGAGCGGCGGCTGCCGGAGAGGTTTTCCCAGCTTTTCCATCCCCGCTTTGTGCTTTTCCCTGTTCTCTT
>NW_008824591.1:1268253-1291924 GCF_000699105.1 Pygoscelis adeliae
GGGGGATATTTGCCATCGGGAGTGTCCAGCGGTCCTTTGCCTCCTCCGGCCATGGCTTTTGCAAGCCGCAGCCAGTGCCCTGCGCCGGGGAGAGCGGAGGTGGGAGGAAGGGCGGTGGGGTGAAACAGAGAGCTTTTTGTGGCAATGCATAACATCTTTCCCAGTTAATTAATTTGACATTTATGCCGAGCTTCTTGTGCAAAGCTCCCAAGCGTTTCGGCGACCTTCCTGTGCAGAGAGCGGGGCAAAGGCCCCCCCCTTTGTGCCCAGCCCCGCGGGGCAGGACAGGAGCAGCCTTTCTGCTGGAAGCCAAGGCAGGGGGGGAAGGGTGGGGCCGGATCCAGGCAGAGGGCGGCTCCTGGGGCTGCGGAACTGACCCCCGCCCCAACTGTGGTTTTTGGGATCTTGCTGTGGTTGGGAAGGAAAGGGATTGAACCCGGGGTCATGCGGGTGGCACAGGGATGCTCCTTTTTGCTGTTGGGAAGGTGAAAGCAATTTTACAGCTGGTTCTTTCAAGGCTTTTTGTTAAAAATGACTCGAAGTTAATTCTGGTCCTGGTTAAACCAGTATTTAACCCAGCTGCGGCGGTGCATGCGATGCATTGAGCAGGTGGAGGGGACAGCATCGATTTGGGGGTGAACAGCGATGGGTACTGCTGCGGTGCCCACCCTGGGAGAGATGCTCCCCAAGCCTTGCATCCCCCTTTTCCACCTTGGCATCCCAGAATAGGCGACTTCATTCCTCTCCGGTCTGGAGGGGGATGTTCGCTCTGCCCCGGCCGCGCGATGTGCCCCCGTCAAGACGGAGGCCGCGTGTGTTTACGTCTCTGTGGCCACGATGCAAAGCATCTCTCTCCCTCGGAAATGCTTGGCCGCGGCTCAAACTATTTATGTCAAGATAAAAATAACAGCAGCAACCTCAGGGCTGCTGCTTCTTTCCTGGCCGATGGCGAAACAAGCATTATTTTAGCAAGGTGGGGGGGGGGAACTCAATGTGGTGGAGCCCGGGCACGCATCCCCACCGCTGCAGCCCCGATGTGGGACCTGAATTGGGGCCCATCCGGGTGGAGGAGGCTGGAGCCAGGGAGAAGCATCGTCTCTCAGGCAGCACGGAGCACAACTTGTTGGCAAAACAGTTTATTTGCCAAAAAACGCTGTTTTCCAGAGGAGGAGGAGGAGGGGAATGAAGCTATTTCATGAGCCGCGTTGGTCGGGCTGAATAACTGCTGAGAAAGGCGGGCGGTCCTGAGCGCGAGTTTGGCTTGGTTTATAAGTGATGCTCGTGTTAGCAAATGTCAAAAATATAGCAGAGGGCTGCGTTCTGGGGAGAGAGAGTGGGAGTTTTGGTCCAAAATGAGCATTTAAAAAATAATTAAAAAAATCTTATTTATTTCTTATTTTTTGCAAGGAAAGCAATAATTAAACAGAAAGCCCCTGTGTTACTTTCCTACCCCAGAGCAGTCTTCCCTGCAGAGGCAGTGAGTGGTGCTGGCACGGAGCTTGCAAAGAGCTTTACTACCCCAAACTAGGTGTCAGTCCACCATTTCCAGCTCATTTAAGGCAAATTTGGGCCCGCTGGGCTCCTAATGACTTTTCTAGGTGCTGCCTGTCCCAGGGATGTCTGTTGTGTCCTGAGATGCTTCTGGGAAACCTCTCCATCACACCCCATAAAGATTAATCAGAAGAAGCTGGAATAATGCATTTTTTTCCCCATTTTGGAGGCTTTTTGGCGAGTAACATCATCCAGCCTTTACTTTTCCTTCTCCTTCGTGCACGGGCTGCACGTGCATTTGCTCAATGCGAGGTGAGGGTGTCGTGGGAATCTCCTGCCACCGGGACGAGGGTATTTAAGAGCCAGAGCTGAGTGTCACGGGAGGTGGCACTTACGGGGAGTGTGAGGAGGAGGCAGGGACCGGCACTTAAACTGCTCTGAAGCCCTGGCTCCGGCCCAGTGGAAAAACCCAGCGCTGCCAGGTATTTGTTGATGAAATGGGATGATTTTATGCAGCTCTGGCGATGCTTTAACCCGTGGCCGGGAGGCTGCGAGGTTCCCTTTTTTGGAGGCGCCGGGAGAGACGGCCGCCGCGTCCCTGTGACTTTGGGGAACTTTGGTCCTCGGCTGGTGTCAACGCTCCCTCTCCTTGCCTCTTTCTCCAGGACAAATAATGCAGAATATAATAAATCAGCTTTGCAGGGCACTCCTCTCTGCCTGAGGCCTGACAAGCTCGGTGCACCCCAGCCCGGGCATTGTGCTTGGGTACCAGGGGGCTGCGACCTGGAGCACCCGCTCCTTGTGCTCCCGTGGCACCGGTGAGTGCTAATTAAGCCCTAATTAGCCACCAGTGGCTGCAAGTCGGTGCCCTGCCAGCATGCATGGCTCACGTCCCGTGCGGTGCTGCCGTTGTCTCCGTCGGACAATTGCAAACCGGGGTGGGAGCCTGGGGTTAATTAGCCTGGCGTTAATTAGGGAGCGTGCCGACACATATTTGCCGATGGGGAAACAGGAGTGTTAAATGGGGACCTGGATGTCAAACAGGGACTCGAAGCATCAAGTGCAGCGAGCTGGGATGAAATAGGGTCCTGTGCTGGGCTTAGTGGCCGTGGCGCATCGTCATCCCGCTGGGCTCCCTGGGGACCGGCAAGTGCCGGAGATGTCGGAGCTACGCCGGGCTGGGATGCTCAGGTGAGCAGAGCCGCCTGGGACATGGCACCCGGCAGCACCCAGGCTCCTAATTGGTTGTTTTTATTTCCTCCTGGCACTGAAAGGAGCTGTTTCTCCCCACTTATCAGTAAATAATTGTTTTGGTTGCAACTTGCTCGTTAGCTGCCTGGCAAGCTGATTAGGCTGTGGGAGAGGGCTGTAGGGAGGGTTAGCAAGCTGGCCTGGCTCCTCTGGGTGTCCCCTGTGGCATCGGAGTGTCCCCTGCAGAGTTGGGGCTGCGGGGGCTCGCATTGCTGGGCAGGACCCCCTGGATTTTTGGGGTGTTAATTATGAGCCGCATCCCTTGGTGCTGTAATCGGGGCGATGCAACTGGTTCTCCCTCTTTGCCCTCTTGCCTTTAATTTGGATTAATTAATGCCTGCTCCTCTGACTCAAGGTGCCTGTCCCATCTCCAGGCTGCGGTGTTTAAAGCCATGCGCAGGACCTTGCAGCATGGGCCACACCATCCCCAAATGTCCCTCCGTAGATGTCCTTAAAGCCACCGCGGGTGATCCCCAGGGAGGTTCGTGCGGAGGTGGGCAGGTGCTCTCCATGCCAGGGCTCATTGCAGCCCTGCTCCCTCCACAATGCCTGATCCTGGCTGCAGAGGATCCTGAATCCCTTAGTTTCCCATGACAAGAGCTCTTCAAACACCCTGCCAAAGGCTGGAGGAGGAGGAGGGTGGGAGGGAAGGAAGGCTCTTGCTGCCGTGGAGGAAAAGAGAGGGAATCCATTGAACGTGGCACGGGGATCGGATGGGCACGGCTGGGTTTGCAGGGATTGCCTGGTACCCATGGGCCGGTCCCTGGCGCACCGTCCCTCGGGGGGACGTACACATCCCTACAGACATTCCTCCATCGGTGGCATCCCGCAGCAGCGCCCACCGCGTTTGGAGCAGCTGTGGCTCCTTGCCTTTGGGCTGAGCTCAACCGGACTGTGCCTGCTTACTCTTGCAGTAAAAAGGGGCTGCAAGGAGTCAACAGGGAGGATGCACCGTGGGGGTCTGCATCCTCGCAGCAAGACGTCCCCCTCTGCCGGCATGAAATCCTCCAGATCCCCTGGACGCTCACAAAATGCCTCCGCCATGCACACGCTTGCCCAACCAGAGACGCGCGTGCAGAGGACGTTGTTTACCAAAGTTTGGGCTCGCTTTGCAGATAACCAACCTTTATTTGTGTCTGTAGCATCCCAAACGAGACCCAGAAATAGTCTGTGAGGGCCATGTCCTTTGAGTATTTTTGGTTGATGTGCGGAGAAGTGGAAAAAAAAGCCTGGCCGGGCTCTGGATGCAGCAATCCAGCTTCAAACGGTCCCCGACCCGAGAGGAAATTGGAATTACACCAGCTGTAAAGGGAAGGCAGCAGGCAGGGGGTGGCTGGGGCTGAAGGAAGCAATAGCTCTGTGTCCTGCCTCCCTCCTGCCAGAGAAGCGAGTTTTTTGGGTCTCAACAGTGACTTTTTGGCTCTAAATGCCTGGGGCTGTCTCCTTGGCGTGCTTCCATCCAGCTCTTAGGCACCCAAGTTTTGTGCTGGGTTAAAAGCACCAGCAAAGGGACTGGGGATGATCAACCCTGTGGGCTTCTCTGTATAGACTCTGACACAATATTTAGTAAAAAGAGTTTATTTCTGGTTTTTGGCTGCTGGTCCCAGCAGCCTGGTGCGAGGCTGAGGATCTGGCTGGGGCCATCCTGGCTGCAAAGCACCCGGCGGTATGGGAGAGGCTCTTGGGAATCCAAACGGGGGTTTTTTCCTTCTGACCCAGCTCCAAACTTCCCGTTTGTGCTCACCAGCTCCAGCGCAAGCAAAGGACGCGTCTGCAGCCGGGCTAATTCCCCTGGGGCTGTGCATCCCGGTGCTGTAACCCTTGGATGAAAAGCATTACTGATTCCATGCCGGACAGCTTCATACTGCTAGCGATGCTGGGGATGCTGGGACAGGGAAGGGAGCAGTTGCTTTCCATCGGACAGAATTGGGGTGCAAAGCCCCCACACTCCCAACCTGCCCCCCGTTCCTGCTTGCCTTGTGCCGGCAGGATTTTTGCATCCCCCAGCTCAGGAAATGGCTGCTGCCCGCAGGCAGCTGGGCGTCCCCCTCCTCATCCCTCTCCCCCCTTATTTTCCTTCTTTCAGCCGGAGTGTTTTGCCTGATGGACTGTATTAGAGTCAGGACGTGAGGAGGAAAAGCTGCCAGCAATTAGGCTGTGCGAGCCCTCCCCCAGCCGGGTGTGTAAGAGGAGCAGAGCTGGATGCCGGGGTTTTGGGAGAAGGGACCGTTTCTTCCCTCCTACTCTACTTCGGAAGCTTGGAACAGATGAGGGGCTGCGTGGGGTGGATTTCTCATCCCCTGGGAAATGCTCTTGGTGAAAGGGGTTGGGATTGGGCGCCTGCTTTTTTGGATAGGAGCTACAGACCAGCGGCTGGGCTGTTCCTGAGCCTCTCTGCTCTGTGGCTCATCCTCTTTGCTCCAGATTTGGCCAAAAACCTCCAAATCTCTCCCCAATCCTCCCTGACCCCCGGCAGGTAAGCACCCCGCACCTTCTCTCCCATGGCAGTTCAGGAGATTGGCATTTTTGGGGCCGATCCTGGCTGCCAGGCGGGATGCTCACCCCAGTGCCCACTCCCCTGCTGCAGGCACGGGCCGGATCCTGCCTCTCCTGGTGCAATTCCAGCTGCTCCCAGCGAGCGCAGTCGGAGTTTGCCTCCAGCTATAAATATCTTGGAGAGCAACAAAGCCCCTGAAGGGTTTAGGCACTATATATAGTTTTCTGCAGCAGAGAGACATCTTGCACAGAGGCTGGGCGGTGGGATCTCCTTCTAGGAATGGGGGGAAGGAGAGGACACGATGGGGGGGATGATGGCTTTCCATGTGGATATGGGGCTGGATCCTCTCCCTGCGGCCGGTGTCCCGGTCCCTTTGCACCCTGGCAGCACCAGCTGCTCCATTCGGGGTCTTGTTTACGCAAGTTTACATCAGCAAAAGTTGCTGTCTGAGCATAGAGGAAAGGGACATAAAACATTTATAGCCCTTGAAAATTGTCAAGGAAATGTCTGTCTCAGTTAAAATAGCAAGAGCAATTAGAGGGGGAAAGGAAAAAAAAACCCCAACAACACGGTTTGTGTGTTATTCCAGCTCTTTTCCAAGTGCTTCCCACCCTCAGCCGGGATTGCAGGCTCCCTGCCTCCTGCTCTCCCATCTCCTGCTGGCTCTGGAGGCTGGGACAAGGTCTAACCCCCTCTCCCACAACCAGGAGTACCAAACCTGTCTGAAAACCCAATCTTGTGGCTCTCCCAAGCACGTTAAAAACTCAATCTTGACTTAAAATGAAAGGGCACCAAGAAGTTAATTGGGTTCCTTCTTCTTTTTGGTATTTGTAGCGATGCCGGATCGGGGGTCAGTGCCTCCTGCATGTCTCTGGATGCTGTTAATTAGGGAAGCCCCAAGCTTGAACTTCCCCAGTGCCTTCGCCAGCTGCAGCGGGATTTATCGTGTGCGAACAGGTCCTTCCCCTCCCTGGGCTGCGGCAGGGGCGAGGAAGGGGCAGGAGATGAGGGAAAACAGGCGCTCCCAGAGAAACAGGCCAAATCCTGCAGACAAGGGGAATTTTGGTGTTGCTTTGTTTGACCCAGTATCTTCCAGGGAAAAAATTCCCAGTCCTCTGGCAGGCAGCAGGGCTCGAGGGTCACACTCATTTGCTCAAACCTTGCATTTCCCTGCCCAAAAATCAGTGATTTAGTGGGTTTTCATGATTTTTTCTTTCCTTCTGCAAAGGTTTTAACCTGGCTGAGGAGCACAGCTGCTTCTGTGGGGTAGAAGGTGGAGGTTCAAGGTCCACCATGGTCGTGGTCTGGGAGCAAGTCGGGGCTCTCTGCATTGCTGAAGGTTTTGAGGACCAGGGCTTGTCTTGGCAAAGAGCTCTGAGGGTTTGCATGCCCCAGCTGTGTGGCTCTGAGACCGAGTGCCTGGCACGGCATGGCTTGAACCTCGCTTGTGTGAGAAAGAGGAAAGAAAATCCCAGGAGGGGAAATCCGGGGAGGAAGAGCAGGTCTGGCCAGAAGGGCATTGAGCGGGCGTTGCCCGGGGGCAGGAGCGGGTCCTGCCCACGGCAGGAGGGAGGGGGACCTGGAAAGCCGCATTTTCCTAGAGATGAAGTGTAAAGAAGTGTTTTCGGGGGGGGAAGAACCTGTTACGAAGACAAGCTGACCTGTTTTGACTTGAAAACGAAGGGTCGGTTGGTGTTTCAGGTTAATATATGTCTTGACTTTTTTATGTTTGCTTTTGCGACGGCGTGCCTTTCCAATGGGATCATACCAGTAGTGAAACCTGCATGAAAATCTTCCCATTTTGTGAGATCAAAATTTTGGGTCTGTTTCCTTCACCCACTGGGCTGTGAGAGCTTCTCGGGGTCCCGTTTTCAAGCTTTGCAGACTGAAGAGCTGGAAATACTTTTCCAAGCACAATGTGAATCCCTTGACTCATAGAGCTGAGGCTCAGAGGAAAACATGGTGCTTGGTGGGAGATGGTCGCTGCATGGAGAGGTTCTTCCTCGCTCTGTACAGAGGCCAGAAGCATCTCCCCAGGGGAGCAAGCTGAGCAGGGGGTGAAACAAGCCCTGTGGCTTCTCCTGCTGGTGGCTGCTGGGGAGCCGTGGGCATCCCAGTGCCCTGGGAGCATGCTGACCTGGGATTCAGTTCTCCCTGCTTTAATTTTCCTCCTGGTCTGATGGCTTTTGGGTTGTGGGTGAGAAGAGTTGCAGGGCTCGGGACAGTGAGGCTGGGTCCTGGGTGTAGTTGGCTGCTATTTGCCTGGGGATGCTGGTACTCGTCCCTGTGCCGGGGTGCTGGTCAGTTTGACAGTCCCCCGTGCAGGGATGCCGGTACCCATCCCTGCACAGGGGTGCCAGTACCGGTCCCCATGCAGGGATGCTGGTACATTTGACAGGCCCACCATGAGGATGCAGGTAGCCATCCCCCCATGGGGACGCTGGTACGTTTGACAGTGCACTGACCACCCACCCTCAGAAGAAAGAGGTTTCTCTTCTTTCTTCCCTTCTCAACTCTCCCTGCCGGGCAGAACATCTCTCTCTCTCCTTTTGTCTCACCCTCTCGTGCTTTCAGCCATTGGGCACTAAAGCAAACTACTCTGGATGGAAAAAAGAGCCCTCAGATGCAGTGAAACACCCTCCTCTTGCATTGGTTCGTTGTTCCTCACCTGCTTCCAGGGGCTATATCTGAGAGCTGGTTGAGGTGGTTTTTATTTTCCCTCTACAATAAATAAGTTTTTCTTCAACAGCAGGGACTGGAAGCCCTGAATAGCTCTGAACAAATAACACAAAATGTGTCAGGAAGGGGTATTTCCACCAGAGGGGTAAAGCTGCTTTGAATCTTTGCTATTGTAGAAAGATGGAGCAGAAACCTGCTTCCCGCCTGGATATTTGCCGAGAGCTGCCCAGGCTGAGGGAAACAACAGGGTGTGAAATAAATATCGGCATTTCTTCCTTCAGGGACTTCCCAGTGCCATCCTCAATTCAGACCCACAGGTGAATGCTGCTGAAACGCCTGCGAGCAGGAAGATGCTCAGCAGCGGTGGATTATGTTTTGGTTTTTTTTTTCTTAATGGAAAAAGCCGTGTTCGTACGGAAACCAATCGGTTTCTGTGGTCCTTAAGGGAAGGAGCATCCCAGAGGCACCGGTAAAAGCTTATTGCTTTATGCTCAGTGTTGCAAAAAGGCTTATAAAATTAAAAATAGTGTGTAGAGGGTGCGTGGGGGCCTTGACACCATGTGTCCCATCTTGCAAGAGCCTTGTGCTGGCGGTCTTGGCAGTGAGGACTGGGAGATGGAGACATGCAGGAGCTGAGCCCCCACAGCTCATGACATGAGTGGGAACCGGGTCCCGAGCTCGCTCAGAGCTCCAGAGCAAGTCACAGCGAGCATGTGATTAAACCCGATGGATGCTCTGAGCCCACCAGTTCCTTCCCATAGGTATCGATGCCGGCAGCGCTTCGAAGGCACAAGCAGCCGTCGCGTCCCCTGGGAGCTGCTGTTTTGGGTGTGGAAACCCAGGGATGCATCAAAAGCGGGAGTCCCAACCTATTTCTGCTCCTCATGGGGGGGTGGGCTGCTCGGGGGGGGGCTGAGCTGAGCCCGCTGCAGGGCCCGAACACACCCACGTCCCACCGGGGCCGCAGGAAAGTAGGTCGTGGCCAAGCTGGCGTGGCGGGCTCCGTCCTACATATGTAAATCGGGTCTATTTATGGCCGCTCGGATGACTGCGGGCTCAGGCGGCTCTGAGCAATACCTCACTCTCCATCCCCTCCGCAGGGCTTGTCCCAGCAGTGCCGGGGCCCTGCGGGTGGGTCCAATCCTGTTTCCACCTCTGGGGTGAACAGCAGATGCTCACGGGTCTGCAGTTTTGGGGTGAAGCTTTGGGATTGCCTTCTGGTCCAACCGGGCAGGGAAAGTGAGATGAAACCTCTCTCCTCCACTCCTGGGATGGGTGCTGAGCTCCCTGCCTCCATCCCTGCCTGCACCGGGCATTTCTGGCAGCAGTTGCTGGGGGATCCCACCCTGGCTCCCTGCTTCCCAATGTTTTGGGGTTTTTCAATTCCTCCTAGTGACAGGGCAGAAAAAAATCCCTTTAAAGCTGCATTTGCAAAGCATGAAGCTTGTCTGGGCAGACGTGGGGCATCTCATTTCTCTCTCCATCCCCATCCCTGGAAAGCGGACGGGTCTCCCTCTAACGATTCCCCTTTAACCCAGTGCAGGATTACTCCGGCTAATCTCCTTCAGCCTGGAGTCCCTCTGAAAATTGCGGCACGTTTGCATTTGGCAAGCGCAGCATCTTAATCAACATCCATTACAATTTCCATGACAACTCTGGGAAAGGTGGGCAGAAACTCATTCCCATTGAATACATGCAAGCTTGCAAACACCCCGTCCTACTGCTTGGGCCAGCAGTCAGCAAAGCACCACCCTTGATTAATTATTCCTAATTAAATGCCATAAGGAAAAGGCCTGCCTGGGAAAAGGGCTCCTTCATTTTTTTCACCAGCGGTTTGGGGGACCTGCTGTTGGGGAGGGGGAGTCAGTATTAATCTTCATGCTAAGCTGCATGCAAGAGGCTCTAATATATTCCTGATTAATCATTATTAGGAGGTTCATTAGCTGTGGCTCAGCACAAGAACAGATTGGGAGGGGCAACAGGGTTCCAATAACTGAACTGCAACAGTTCTAGGAGCAGATAGGCGACGGTTATCACGGCATCAGGACAGCGATAGCTTTTCTCCTTTCCATGCTGCTTAAGCGTGGCATGAAAGAAGCATTTCTCCATCCCCACGACCCCCCCTTTTAGAAGTGTTTATTGCCATTTTCATGGTTGCTGTGCAACCTGGACCTGGATGCTTCCTGCATCCCTAGAAATGATGCTTAGAGTTTGTTCACCCTCCTATGGCTGGGGGTGATGCCCTTGGGTGGGCTCCCTGCATCCGAGGAAGGGACAGCTTGTGGGGGAAGCCGGTGGGGATTTCCTGAGTGTACAGGCTGGTGCATCAGGAGCAGCTTCAGAAAGTGGTTTCCCACGTGCCAGTATTGGTGGGTTTTGCACAAAACACTTGGAAAGCTGTTAAAATATAGGGGACTGCGTGGCTGTGCCCGCTCTGCTGCCTGCCCCTGCCATGGGGGCAGGATGCGGCCCCTCCGCCTGCTCCGTGCTGCTGACCCGACGTGCTTGGAAACCGCCGAGCAAATCCCCCTTAATGGTGACAGTCGCTTTGCTCTTGGAACTCGTGGCTGAGAAAGGTCTTAGGTCTGGCTCCTCAAGGGGCAAAAACCCACCAAGCATCTCTGCCATGGCACGTGGAGGGCTGGCTGCAACCACGAGTCCTCGGTTAGGGGACAGGGAAACTGAGGTAGCGGCTAGGCGGGAGAGGAGCCGGCAGCTGAGGGGGTGGTTGGGAGGAGGGTGGCTTGTAGGGCTGGAGAATCTTCCCTCGAAGAGCAAAGGGGCTGAGATCTGCCCCCATAGCCCTCCTCTCCTCACCCCAGTCCATCCCTTGGAGGCTCAGTGTTCCCCTCGACACCTTAATGACCACAATTAAGCCAATCCCAGGAAATGAAGTGGCATTTAAAAAAACAAAATAAAATAAAAAAGCCCACAATTGCTTTTTGTGGTCATTAAGAGGCTTTTTACTCCTGTGGTTTTGGTGGAACATCCCCTGGCTCACCAAAGCCATCCCGCGCTCCCCAGGCAGCTATTTTGGGGGTTCCAGATTGCTCCTTAGTCTCTTTAGGGGGGAAAAATAGTTATGGTGCATCCAACCTGTGCCAATATCCCCCACAGTGGGACAATTCACTCCACAGAGGTGTTCCCCATGGAGGGAGGTGACGTGATGGTGGCCTCAGACCAGGGGGATTTCTGCCTCCTGAGTCACCCTGGCTGCTCCGGCTGAGAAGGCCACCACGCAGCCAAAAGCGAAAGATGTTTTCAGCCCGGCTCGTGATCCCCAAGCTGTGTCCCCACGTTCCCGAATAACTGTGCTGAGCTCATCCCGTCTCTGCTGGCCCCGGGCAGGGCTGAGCCCTTGCCGCTCCCCATCGGAAAACCTCATGGAAAAGAGATCTGAGGTGCGGCATGGCTGGTTCCTGTGTCCCACCTCCCTCGGTGGGTGATTTCCCTTGGCACCGCGGGTGTTTCCAGCTGAAACCTTTTCTTCCACGAACAGCCGTGAGATCCTTTTCTTCTTTCCAGAACACAACTAAGCATTGTCCTCCCTATTCCACTGAAAATTAAGGAGGGGGTATGAGCGAAAATACTGCAATCAGTGGCCTGATGGCTGCCGGTTCCTCTTCCTAGCATCGAACGAGCTGGGATGTGGCTCCCCAAGCATCCCAAAGCCTTTCCCCTGCTGCAGGGAAAGGTTTTGCCCTGGTAGAGGAGGGGACCTGCTGAATCATGGGGACCAAATCTATGCTGCCAGTTCCTGCCTGCGTCTCGGCGCTAGGACCGACCCAGCCTGGTACACGGGTGGGAGGGTTGGGGCTGCGCTTGGCTGGCTTTTAAAAAGGGTAATTGCTCTTTTCCTTGCGTTTTCATTGTTTAGAAAAGGGCTGTTATCTAAGCAGGCAGGGAACAGCAGCCTGGCAGTGCTGGTGCTTGGCTGGAGGGAGCATTTCAACGTGCCCGACTGAACTGAGACTTCAGGTCAGAGGTTTGGGGGACAAAAAATAACATCCCTATTTTTTTGTGGGGCTATGGAGAGCCAGCCCAAAGAGGGAGCCAGACCTGGCCTGTGTTGCTTGGGAAGGGTGAGGAAAAGGAGAGTGTAAAGAGGCTCCTGGGAGCCCTGTAAACCCAAATGCTGCTCACAGGGTGTCCATCTGGGTGCACACAGAGGGTCCTGAAGGGTCCTGGTATTGTGGAATGAAGCCCGTGAGCAGCATCCTTATGCGATGCTGGCGGGAACAGAGACTCCCTCTGCTCCAACCAATGGGTATTTGTGTGCTGTTGGGGATTCGGCGTTAGGGAGAGCATCTCACTCTTCACCTCGCCCACCCGCCTCTGCGCAGCACCCGCTGCTCAGCCCACGCATCGTGCAACAATCTTCTCCCCTACTGTGCACTACCAGCAATGGTGAGATGCACACCCTGGGACACAAAGACACCCCAAAATCCCATTATCCCCAGCTGGGAGAGCTGTGCCAGCATCACCCATGAAGCCAGCGCAGATGGGGACATGCCGCCAGCCCATCTTTGGAGCCCATCTGCTTGGTGTCCCAGCGCTGGCCGCGCTTTGCCAAGTCTCCATGAGTCACCTGCGGCTTGTCCCCACGCAAGGTATTTTTACATCCATCGCTTCAGGCTCCCGTGTTGCACATCTCCCTCCACAGCTTTCCTTTTTTCCCCCCTTAATTAATGAAAACCATCCTGGTGTGTAATAATAGCGCCGGGTGACCTGTATTTTGCATGCTCTGCATTGTAATTAGGAGCCAGAGCACAGAGACCGCGCTCCCCAACGTGGCAAACCTTTCCTGGCCATAATTAGGGAGAGGAACCCGGGGGATATTTTTTAATCCATGGTGGGAAATGTGGCAGGAGGGGACCAAGCCTGGATCCGGCCCTGCTGCCTCCCACCCATTTCCAGCAGCTCCCATCTCTGCTGCGCCATCCCAAGGTGTAGATCCGGTGGGATGTATGTTGGTTGGTAGGTATTAAGCCTGGAAAGGACCGTGCAATTGTCAAGTCCAGGGTTTTATGCAGCGCCTTCAGGCTCGGAGGCTGTTTTTCCTTTGAGGGATGCGGAGTGCATGGCCAGAGCCCACCGTGGCCTCGGCTCCCTGTGTATGGAGAAGGTACACGCCAGCAATGTGCAGCCAGCTCTGAAAATGCGCCCGGGGCAGCAATGTGGGGTGTTAAACCCGGCTTTGCCGGGGACCTTTCCCGTAGCTTTCTTGTTGCATCATTGCACAGGGAGTGGATTAACCCCCTGAGAGCATCGCAGAGCTGTTGGCAGCCCCCAGCCCGCGGCCCATCCCGCTCCAAAGTGCCCATGTTTCGGTACTGTCCCTTGGTTTGGGACCTTCCTATCCCCTGCGGCTTTTCTGCTCCACAAGCTGTCTGCCTGGAGGTCCCAGACCCCTCCTCGCCCACGCCAGGCAGGATTAGGCTCCCTTGAGGCATCCGCTCCCTGCAGGAACAGACCCTGGCTCAGCTCCCTGCATGCCCCGAGCCAATCCCCGCAGCCCCGTACCCACGCTGGGGACAGCCTCCCGCGACATCCATCCCGGGGATGCCCCAGTGAGGGGCTCACTTACGCAGGGAGAGTTATGCTCAGCACCTCCCCGTGTCTGCCCCTTGGCTGCAGAGGGAATGGCTGTGCCTGGCTTGGGGGAAACACCTTGTTTTGAGCCCCTTGCGGGTGACAGGGGTGGATGCCACCTTCGGGGGCTGAGTTTGGAGCCAGACACGTATGTGCTCATGGAAATAGAGAGGGGGAAACACCCCGTGGGCATCTCTCACCCGTGTTTAGGGAAGGTTTGGACCAGACCCGCCTGCCATGTTTGGGAATAAGACAGAGAATAAAGGGACCTCTCTCCCTGCACTCAACGGGGAGCCCCGGGAAGGATGCTTTTGGCTGGGGACCGCTCCCGGGTGGCACCTTGGCTCCTGCCTTGCTGCTGGCCACCGCTCCAGCTCGCTGCTGCCAGTGCCCTTAAACAGTGGCTATAATTCCCTTTAATCCTTCTAAACAGGGTTCTGCGGCCCCCTGGCGGCTGGCGAGCCAGCGGCACACCGGAGGTTCACCGCGGGCGGCCCCAGCGCCGGCGGCAGCACCGGCAATCGGCTTAAGGAAGATAAAGCCGCAGGGACAGGAGGAACGAAGGGAGGTGGTGGGGTTTGGGCGAGGGAAATGAGCCATTGGGGGTTTTGCAATGAGAGCTTGAGGCCTCTTGGGTCACAGTGGTGTCATCCCTGGGTGACACTGGGCAGGTCACCCTGGGGGGCTGCTTTGCCCACTCAGGACATGCCTAGCTCAAGGCTGTGCTGGGGTCAAATGATGGTAGATGCCAGTGCTGAAGACCATCCTTTTCTTGAGGTGGGGGAGCAGTTCTGTGCATGTGAGAGGGGGATCATGGCATTTTTGATCTCTCTGGGCAAAGCCTGGCCTTGAGATCCCTGCTCTGCCTCGCTCCTGGCATCCAGGGGCTTTTCCTGGAGGGTTTTGGAGCAATTGCTGCCAGCTCACTGGGATGTCATATGGACATGGAGCACTGCCCGAAATTGAGGGCGAGAGCAGTGGGGATGCTCGCTGCCTCCAATTGCACCTTCTTACTCCCATGCGCTGCATTGGTGTTCTCCAGCGGGGACCCCAAAATTGTGTGCCTCGGGGCTCACTTGTGGGGACAAGCGATGCCAAGTGCCCAGCCTGAGCAGCAGTTGAGGACAGAACCCAGGTGCCCAGGTCGCCCTGCACAAGGCAGGGTTAGGCAGGAGCAGGCAGGCACTACTGTGGTCACGGAGAAGCAGTGAGAGACATGTCCTACAGCCAGAAAAATTTGGGCCAGGCAATGGGAAGCCCATGTTGGTTGGGATGTGCAGGGATAAAGGGGCTGTGGGATGCTGTGCAAACACACTGCTGGAGATGCTAAAGACTGGGTTAGCTCAGTGCATCGGGAACCAGAGCCGTGGAGCTAATCCCGTCCCAGGGATGGCTTTGGGCAGGGAGCAGGGCTCAGCGGAGCCCAGCCGGGTAAGCAAAGGGCAGAAATCAGGACTTCTATGCAGCGCGTGCGGGGAGCGTCCTCTGTAGCATCCCTGCAGCAGCATGAACCCGGGGAGGGAGCTACAAAAGGAAACTCTGCATTAATCCTTGGTGTTTGGCCAAGCTGCACGCTCAGCCCGGTCCTGGTGGGGTTTTGGGGCGAGGGAGAGCAGAGCCATCACCGCTTCACCAGCATTCTCACTCCCAGATTGGGATGTGGCCAGAAATCCACATTTTTAGAGCAGCCTGGAGTGTGTAAACCACTTTATTTTGGATAGTTGGGGATGAGCGTAGAGGACACCCTCTTTTCCACACCAGAAACGTGCAAATTTGTAACCTTGTTTGTATTCTGGCTGATGTAAGCGTTCCTTCCCCGTCCCTGGGTTTGATGCACCCCTCTGAAACCTTGTCCCTGGGGATGCCACGTGTAGCAGTGAATCTCAGAGGTTAATGATACGAGATGCTAAAAATAACACTTTTTATCTACAGACACGGGTCCTTGTGCATTTTGGGAAGTGGGCAGGAGGAAAGGCGGAAGCGGAGCTGGGATGAGCACGAGCTCTGGGCTGCTGGGTGCAACGTGGAGGTTGGGGTGCTCTTTGGGGTGCTCAGGGGTGCTGATGCCTGTGGCTGTAGGGAAGAGCAAGGGAGATTCCTGCTTGTCTCTGAGGTCTTTCGTGGTGAAGTCGATGGGAGAATTGACTTACAGCCGTGCTGGGGATTTGCTCCGTGAGTCAGTTTCCCCATGGGTGAAAAGGGGGTGGAGGTGCCTTGCTGAGCTGCTCGGAGACTGGCAGAGGGTTACGAATTCCTGGGGAAAAAGTGCCCCTTTGGTCAGACGAAGATTGCTCACCCATCGCAGTGTTGCAGTGGATGTCGCTCGTTTCTGCCATCGCATGTGCACCTCCCTGTTGTAATTTTAGCATTTAGGTAAATCCTCCATTTTATTACACCATAAAAAAATCCGTCAAATGCAAAGGCACGAGGTTTTATGCTGCCCTCCCCCCACGGCACAGGCAATCTGCCGGGATCTGGGCGCCCAGCGAGAGCTGCGGGTAATCCCCTCCGCTGTCGCATCCTTAATCCTCGCCTTGTCCCTTGCTGAACTGGCCGCGGGGCAGAGGACGCGAGCACGCGGCGAGCTTGGGTTTGCTTTCAAGTGAGTGATCGCCAGGGTTGGGTAAGAGTGCTGCCCGGATGGGGCCAAAATCTGCTGGTGGGGGGTGAGGAGTTGTGCAAGCCCGGCTGCTGGGGTCGCATTGTGGTGGGCTTGCAGCAAGGTGCATGTCCCGCAGCTCTCCTTGCGCGAGGGAAGGCTGGAAGGGGCACCAGCCACTGATGTCCCCAGCGAGAGGGAAATATCCTGGATTTGGAGGACCTGGGAGCCCGATTTGCAGGAGCATCACCATGGAGTTTGGGGACTGGGCACCCAGGGAGAGCCGGTCTGTGGGACTGCGGTCTCCTGTCCATCACCTGCGCCGCATCCCAGTGTTTCGGTCCCCCATCCCCACTCTGAGCATCCAAACGTGCTCCCCAGCACAGACCTGCTTCTCTGGGTCTCCTGCTTTCCCCACCCGCAGCAAAACAGCCAAGAGGACCCAGACACAGCCAGGCAGCTGCCTTCATTCGAGGCTGGGCTCCAGCGCTGGTTTCCCAGCTTGCTTGCACCCAAGCCTTGCTGCTTCCTTTGCATGCAACCATCTCCCATGGCTTTTCCAGCATAATTTCTGGTGCTGGGTGGGCACCCAGGATTTGTGCTGAGTCCTATGCAGGGCTGGGAACATGGTGGGAAGATCACTACCAGCAATGAAAATAAATAGGGAGAAGGAGGCAGATTTTTTAACATAAATTCTTTTTTTTTTTTTTTTAATTTTTTTTGTGGGCTAAGCAGCAGCTGGGTGAGTTGTAACCTTGTCGCTCCTCTGCTGAGCAATAGCAGTCGGGGACTTCGCTGCTCACTCCAGCCGGCAGAGAAATCAATGGTGGTGGTAGCTGCACGGGTGAAAGCATGACAGTGGAAGGATGTGAGTGCGAGGAGGCTGGCAGGGAGAGGTCGTATCTTTTATTAGAGCAACATATACGGTTGGGGAAAAAAAGCTCCAAAGCAGATAAGCTTTTTGGTTCACAAGTCCTTATTCAGGTCCTAAATAGAAACAGCTAAGTCAGATCACTGGGTTTATTTTAATCAATTTTAGATCTGAAAAAAAGACTGGTGAGCTGAAAATCTTTCTTTTTTTTCTTTTTTTTTTTTTCCCTGGTGTTTTTTTTCCCCTTTTCTTTTTTTGTTTTCCGGGGACCCCTGTCACTGTGTAGGACCGGATGGCGCTGTGAGCATATCACGCGAGATGCTGGAGTGGGTTATGGCCCCAACACCCCCAGACACACAAATTTTTGGCTTTCCACATCCCCTGAGGAGAGGCTGTGTGAGACGGAGGCCAGGACTCCTGGGATCCTCTCCCAGGCTATTGCAGGCTTTTGGGGACATGCTGCCCAGTTGCTTTGTGACTCAGTTTCCCTACCTGAATGGCAGAGAGGATGCTCCCTGTGAGCCAGGCTGGCCCTACAACTTACAGCTGCCCTTCTGAGGTGCATGGAGCTCGGGGAGGTGCGTATTGCACCAGGATGCTGCCGTCGCCTGTGGGATGAAGCATGGTCTCATTGCAGGGCTCCTTCTGCTCTGCTAATCCCCCTCAGGGGTGAAGCTGAGCCCTCCAGCTGGGCTGCGGGGTCTCTCCCCACTCCAGCACGGGCTGTTGTAAGTGCACATAATCGTGGCTGTCCCCTGGGTCATTGCAACCCCACCCTGATCCTGCTGGCAGGATGCTTTGAGGTGCCCAGGCTGGAGATGCTCAGCTCTGCAGGTGCCGTCCAGCCTCCAGCCTGGCCGGAGCTGGATGCAGGGATTTGCCTTCAGCCGTTCCCAGGGCTCATCCATCCATGGTGGACATCAGCACCACTGACTGCTTCCTCCTGCTGCTGGAGACCTCCTCTCCTTGGGAAACACAACATCTCCTCCCCCAAGGAGAGGGGAATTGATGTTGGGTGTCTGTCCTTGGTGATGCACCCAGCAGACATGGCACCCAGGGGGCACAGCACCCAGCACGCAACCCATCTTCTCTGCTGTTGGCACAGTGCTGCCCTGGGCTCTTGCAAGCATTGAAGGGGTAGAAATCCTTCTTGCTGCTGAAGTGACCCATCTTCAAACTGTGCAGTGTTGGAGGAAGGCAAAGGGCTTTGACCGAGGGGTGAAGGAAACATGGTGGAGCAAGGACTTGAACCTGCTTTCTACTGGTAGCCCTACGCACTGGGACATCTTGCTGTGTTTGGCCGACCCCTGCCAGCTTGAGAAGATGGAGGAGAGCAAAGGCTGCCCTTATTTATTAAGAAGATGCTGGACTATGCCACTGACGTCCATTCCCTTGCTGTGCCTCAGTTTCCGTCTTCCTGTCAAGCACAGGAGGATGTTTTTCCCCTCCTATCACCAAGTGCTTTGGGATGGGGTACCAGCAGAGGCTCTGTAAGGGGCATTTCCCTTCAGACAACACAATGACAAATACCAGCGCCAACGCGTGCAGCCTCTACCCCTGCACATGGTCCCACTGCTTCGCTTCGGCTGCTTATTCCCCGACAAAATTAAATACCTGCTGTGATGATGGTAATATCCCACGCAGGGAAGAGGCTAAACAGCAATCAGGGGCTGGGACAAACCCGGCGGCTCTCCCCAGCCAGCGGCACAGAGGGGCTTTTGCTTCAGGGCCAGTGATGCCATTTCGGACCCGTGAGCAGCCCAGCTGGGCAGATGGGTGCTGGGGTCCCCGGCGAGGTCACATCACTGAAATACAAACCCTCTTCCCAAAGCTTTGGGGCTGACGCTGCCTGGTAGATGTTGCCTTAAGGACGCTGGTTTTCATCTCTGGCGGGGTGTTGAAACGCTGCCATCCCGCTTACTGTATCAGCCATAATTATCGTTGGAAAGGCAGAATGGAAGCGGCTTGTTTAGTTACATTTCATTAAGAGGACTTCATCTGGGGGCAGGAAACAAGGAGGCTCACACTGTATAAATATTTGAACAACTCTTTCCAGCAACATAACCCCCTTTCAGGCATACACCCATTGCACGCGGACAGGATACCTTGAAACATTTCCTACCGCATGCAAAAAGCCTTCCAGTTCCCCATTCCCGGCGCGGGGGCAGCGAGAGCGTGGAGTGGCTTTGTCCACTGGCAGAAGCTTTGCTCATTTATAAGGCTTGAAGCCTCCAGCTCTTTTATTTTCTCGGTAAGCCGAGCCCTGCGGGGCTGGCGGTGTTTCCTGGGCAAGGAGCAGTAACCAGAGATGGGCAACCCTCAGGTCAAGGCTCTGATCTTCGGCAGATTCAAGACATTTTCTTTCATCTCGAAACCTTAGCTTTATTGACGCGGTGCAGAGCCTAAGCGCTTCCAGATGCGATGCATGGGGAACCAGATCCCGGTGTCCCGGCTGCTGTGCCCTGTCCCGGTGGTGGCCGCCTTTGGGGTGACCCCATTGCTGGGGGCTGTCCCGGTGCTCCTGCAGCTGACAGGTCCCCTGGGACCATTTCTCCTCCCTTTGCACAAAACAGGGCAACATCCAAAAAGGCAGAGTTTTAACAAATGCATAAGCTACCCCATGTGGGGAAAACTGTTTTTTTTAATTGCATTTTCATTTTTCTTTATCACACATCACATTTGATTGCTTAACGCCTCTGGATGCAGAGAGGGGAGGGCTGCTGTGCAGCCGCCAAGCTGAAGGGGCCAGTGCCGTTGGAAGGGAGATTGATTACATTTCCAGACGAATAACTGCAGCAGATAAAGTTCAGGGCAGATAAATACAGGCCGAGGGCTCTTTGTGCATGGACTAGAAAGAGGAAATACCTTTTTTTTCCTAAACTGAGGAGCTCCAACAGTGATCTCCTGGGGGTGGGAAACATCGACCTCCTCCTAAGCACTTTTGGAGGGAGGCAGGCTGATTTTGCAGCCGAAAAGATGCAGCTGAAATGAATTTCATGGCCGGGATGGATGCTGTCGTGCCCAGAGGAACTGAGTAGAGCCAGAATGCGTCCCCAGGCTGGCTGCTGGCCTTTCTCTGCTTTGTGGCATTACCTCTCCTCCCTGGGCACGGCAGGGAGGGCAGGGAGTCCGGTGTGAACTCCCCACCCTGCTGTAATTCTTGTTGGAGAGCTGAGTGATGAGGCAAGACAGCAGAAATTGGGTTACTCTGGGAGGTGAGAAGCACTTCCACGTATGCTGAAAACCACTCGCTGTTTGCAAGGAGCCTAAGCTGGGGTTTTCACAGCCCCTTTGCAGCACTAAGACCTGGTTGCTCTGAATCTAATCACCCATCAATCTATTTCTAAGGTGCAAAAAATTCGGGTATTTAAGTGTCAAGCATGCAACACTTGGCATTTGCACATCTTTCAAGTGCTGATTGATTAACTCTCTCGACGCCCCCAAAATCAGGTGCCTTCCACCCGCGATAGTGGCACATCAGCCCCAGGAAATCAGTGCACCTCACCAGGAGCCTGATGGCCCCAGCGTTACCCCCACACCCCAGTCACCCGTGCATTCTCCCCTGGGTTTTGCTTTGGGGTCTTGTCCTCAGGATGGTCTCGACAAGGATTAACTCCTTTGCCAGAGTCTGTCCCAACTTAGGGGCTTGCAATAAATGGGAACGCAGCACGTGCAAAACCTCACTCCATCCCTGCCTTGCTTTTAATGCACCAGGCATTAAATCGTTGTGTCTTGAGGGTTGGCGCCACCATAATATTTTGTTAGCGCTGCTGCCTGCCTCGTCAGTGCTTTAACATGGAAGAGCTGGGAAATCTGAGCAGGGAGGGAGCCGGATTAGGTTTCCCCCGCTCCGACCGTGCAGCATGGCCGGTGGAGAACAAGGACGCCAGTGTCCGAGGCGCCGTGCATCAAACCATCCTGGCACCTATTTTTTTCCCCCTCTTTCTGCTGCTGGGGTTGTAAAGAAAAACTGAACCTGGAGAGACCCGATTGCTCCAGGTGGATCATGCATATTGGGTGCACGGCAGTGGCTTTTCTCCAGCTGCGGTGTCCATCCTTCCCTGGCCACGGAGAAGGGAAGCAAATGGGCTCCTGTTGGCAGCAAATAGGGTGGAAGGGGAAAAAAAACCCCAAACCTCATTCCCTAAATGAGGCTGGGAGAATAAATATTTTCTCCTCGCTTGGGAGCTGGTGGGCCTGTGGAAACGCTGGCATTGCCCTCGGGTGACCCGGGAAGCGTGTAATCAGCCCAACCATCTGGCTGGGGAGATTTGGATGTGTTGAGGAGCTCAAGCTGTTGCCCAAAACCACCCAGCTGTAGACAGGCCTTGCGCTCGGCTGCAGCCAGCGCTGCCGGTGGCTTTGCAAGGGCTAAACCTCTAGTGACTGACCAAAAGGAATCGGCCGGTCCTTGGGACTGGAGAAAACCCCTTTATTTTCACCCACCCTCAATGAGCAACAGGCAGGAGGATGCATGGAAGTGTCACATTAAGTGGGAATAATTCGTTCAGGTCCCCACTGAAAGCCTCTCAGGTGTAATCAGGAGAGTAATTAGGGGAGAGGAGGCTGCTTCCCAGCGAGGTGCAGCACCCCAGTTCTTCCCCACCCGTGTGCCCCCGCAGCACCTCAGCATTGGGTTTGTTTCTCTATGGGACAAAACTTTGGGTGTGCAAAACTTTCCCTTGAGCTCCTCTTGCATCTCAGGTCTGGCTTAAAAGCTCTCGAGTATTTGGTGTTTGTTTTTTTTTTTCGCTTCTAGTTTTGCAGCATTAAGGTGAAAATTTCTGGTCTTCTCTTTCCAGTAAAGGGGGCTGGAAATGAGCTTTTTCTCTCCGTCTCTCTGCTGGGGAGAGCAAAGAGGTTTCGTCAACGCCCTGGGTCCTGGAGCATGGAATTGAGGGGAAAAAGGAAAAGGTTAAAAATAAAGGAAAGAAAATAAAGGGGGGGGGAGAAAGGAAAAAAGAAAAGGCTGAAAAAGAGCTCGGGAGGAGAAATGCCATCAGAGCCAGCACACATCCAGCTCACGGGAGCGGCTCTTGCCAGGCCGGAGACCTTTACCTGCCACCAGCCTGGCTGTCCGGCTCGCCGGCCGTGGTCCCAGCTTGCAGCACCCACCCTGGCTTTGTGGGTGCTCTGCACCCCTTAGGAGTGGAGACCAGGGCTCTGCTCCCCGCCAGCCCCCTCCCCACGGGCAGGAGCCCCTTCATTCCCCTCCCAGCTTGCAAACGCCATCTCCAACTCCACCTGTTTCGATCTGTATGGGTTTTGGGGTTTTTTTTTCCCTTCCATAAGGAAAGGTCCCTTCACCCTGAGCCCAGTGGCAGCTGCAGGATCCGGCCCGAGGCCAGCACTCACCCGTGGGACCCAGCCCAGGGGATGCTCCCAGCAGTGCTGGCCACCACGACGTTTGCACGGCTGAAAAACTCCAACCCCAAACCTCTCTTTAACGTGACGGTGGCCCCTGGCGTCATTCAAGTCTTAATTTGATTTTTTTAATATCCGCTCTAACAGCGAGGCTGTCTTGTGCGCTGGGACTCTGGCAAGGTTAAAGCAAGATGCAGAATAAACCACCAAGCCCTGAGCAGGCCCATCTGCCTGTCCCCCTCCAGCTCTGCCTTCCAGCTCGTCCCTGCTGTCATCCCACATCAGGAGGTTGAGTTCTGGTTGGAGAGGACATTGCGCCTTTCCCCCATGGTCCTCAGGGAAGGGGGAAACTGAGGCAAGGGCTGACGATGCCCTTTCCCTCAGTGTGCTGCCCATCGGCACTAGCAGACATGATATAATCCATGGCACAGAGGATACTTCTCCCGCCGGCCTCTCCGTCTCCCCTGGGAGTTGGCTCACCTTTTTTATGTCTGGCTGGTGGGGAAACTCTTATCAGCCCAGAGTTGCAGGCAGGGGTTGGGGGAGCAGAGAAACGTGAGCTGCTGGGACAGCGGGGTGTGAGACGTGGATGTCCCTCTGCAGAGATGCGCCGTTGTCCCCAGAGCCTCAGGGATGGGAGAGGAACCCCTGCCTGTTCCCTTCCCCTGCCCTGCATTATTTGCACCTATTTCGCAGGCAGGTAAACTGAGGCACGCAATGACTTGTCCCCTGTGCGTGCCACCCAGGCATGTGGTCAAGTCCACAGGTCCCTGCCCCTTGACAACACTGAAGATGCTTGTCTTGGCCGAACTCCATCTGCATGGCCTGGATACGGAGCATGGGACCATCTTCCCCCGGGTTGGGTAGGGCGAGCGCTCCCGGGGGCCCGGCAGTGCCACTGGGTCTCTGCGGAGGAGCTGGAGGTGAGATGGGGAGCGTGTGAATCCCAAAGTGCCAATTAGGAACGTCCTGCTGCTGGGAGGCTGCCGGGGAGGTGTTTAACAGACACAGCAGCAGTCACTGTGCCAAGCGCTCGAGGAAGGGCAGAGGGGAAAAAAAAAAAAGTCCTATTTTGCAGCTCTTTGGAGAGCTGAATCTCAGGGAGGGGAGCGAGCTCTGAAATGCGCCTTTGTGGAAGGTGAGAAAAGCTCGAGACAGTTTTGTATGTTAAGCTGCAATAGGATTATGGAGCAGAGCAAATTAAATCAGTTCTGTAATGACTGGGGGGGGGTTTGCTGCTGACGGCAGCGGCTCCTGAGTCCCAGGAAGGAAACGGTGGATGGAGCCGGGGGGGGGGGGGGGGGGGGGGCGCGCGCCGCCGTCACAC
>NW_008824591.1:1291934-1303107 GCF_000699105.1 Pygoscelis adeliae
CCACCGTGAGATCTGTGGATGGTGGCCTGGGGTCCACGGGCAGTGTGCCGGCAAGGGCAGGATTTTCCTGGGGCTGCCTGCGTCGCCATGGCAATGCGCAAACCCATGGGAATTAATGAGTCTGGAGCACACCGTGAATCCTTCTCCTTCGGGGCGGAAAAGAAATCGGCCTGGCCAGGTAGAGCGGGGAGGTGGAGGAGGGCAGGCGGCAGAGCTGGGGGTGCGGGCATCCTGGCTGCCTGAGCCCTGCCCATCCCTGCCTGCCAGCCTGGCTGGTTTTGCTCCATCCCATGCAGGTTGTCTCCGTTGTCCTGCCTGCGTTAGCAGGATGCTCTCTGTAGGATGGTGGGCATCGTAGGTTTGGGATTTTTCAGCAAGCGGGTATCTCCCCATTCCAGGGTACCAAGGGGGTCTGTAGAGCCCAGCTCCGGCTTGGCTTTTCCCCTACACCCAGGCTTGGGGGAACCTCCTGCCCTGCTCCCTCATCTGCCAGGAGTATCACTTCCAGCCAAGTGCTCCATCAGCTCTGGCCAAACCTGCAGCCGTGGGGCAAAGGGCCACGCTTTGAACTGCTGCCGATGCAGCAGGAGCCAAACACAGTGGTCCCCGGGGGTGCTTAGGGCTCAGGGGGACCTGCGACCCCAGGGGAGCCCCAAGAAGCCACTTGGACTACCTGATGCAATCCCAGCCGATGCGTGGCAGAGCCTCGCTGGACTCTTTTGTGCCTCTTCATCTGGCGTTTTGAATGCAGCAGGAGGTGGGGACTTTTGTTTGTGTGTGTGCTTTTTTTTCTCCTCCATCTCCCCGGAGGTAAAAAGCAGAGCGTGCTGGGAGATGAGGTGTTAGCAACAATTTACATCGGGAGATTTGTTATTTTTCATGCCAGCCCTGGCTCGGGGATATTTATTGTGTGGTGGGGTAGGATCTGGCACTAATCCATTGAAGAATTGGGATAAAAAAATGATGGTGGAGACAGATGATCCCAAGGAGGAGGAGGAAGAGATGCTGTTTGAAGAGCTGAGCCTGGTCCAGGGTACCCGGACTCGGTGGTTCATTATATTCCCCAAGTGATGATTAAACACTCACAAGCATACGCATCCGAACGCAGGTTTTGGGATGCGCCCGCACCCAGCCTGGCTCCTCACAGCATTGCCTGCATTGGCAGCGGAGAATCGATACAAAGCCAGAATAATTGCTGTTCTTTGGTAAATGTTAATGATTATTTTACTTGCATAAAATAACCGGCCTATTAAATCAAAATGCACTGGGGTTTAGGCAGCTGTTATTCAGGGGCTTAATTAATCTGGGAAAGAATGAAGTTACACAAAATAACTGGCTGCTGCTCGCCCGAGCTCAGACCATGTTTTGTGAGTGGGATCTCTACCGGCCGTGAGCATCAGCCCCCCCAGTTTCCACCAGCATCCTGCACCCCCAAGCTCCAGCCATGCTGTGGCACTGCCTTCTAGCCCAGCCTCCTCGGCTTTGCCATGTGCATCTCTGTCTCAAGCAGCTTTGGTGGTCTCTAGCACCAGTCCTCAGGCAAAAACTTGGCTGGGGCTGGCCATGCTGGGACACTGAGGTCTTTTCCCGAAGCAGCGGGTCCTGGCGACACTGAGATGCTGTCTGGAGCAGCTTTCCAACAGATTTATTTTTAACTCGCAGCCTTGGATCGAAGAGTGGAAATTCAGTGATTTTTTCGTAGTGGGAAAAGAACTGTGGAGTCTTTAAGGTTCAGAAACAATGTTTTCATTCCAACTTTATGTGTGAGTTAATATTATTTCAACTGTTTATAGTATCACTAAATCACGTGTTGGGATGAGTTATTAAGGTTTTCTGTATAAAACACCAAAAAGGTGCTTTCACGAGGTAATTAATTGAAAATATCCCATGGAAAATATAGAAATAATTTATGCTTTTCCTGCGATATGTTCTCAGTTTATATGTGTTTTCCCGGAGAAAACGGCTTTCAGCCCCTGATGGATTGCTGACCGTGGCTGCATCTTTCCGAGCTTTCCAACGCGACCAGATTCAGCAGCTCCCTGAGGAGACACACTCTGGGTCACTGTTGCTCTTGCATGCTGCCATTGCCATTGGCATTGTTCTGTCCTGGCAAGGGCAATCGTCTGCCCACCTCGTCCTCTCCCCTTGGCCTTGCAGCACGCAGGGCTGCAGGTCTGCTGCTGGGAGCGGGGGTTTGGGCTTCCCAAAGCTGTCTCACTGGGTAGAAATGCAACCAGACCTTTAGCAAGAGCACCAGGGCTTTGGCTTTCTGTTTTTGCTGTTCAGTTTGCAAGCAGGATGGGCAGGGGACGGGATGCAGAGACCTGGACAAGAACCTTTGCTTGACATCAAGGGACAGGACGGTGAGCCGATCCTCGTGCTCGTCTGCACCGTCCCGTCCCATTTTCCAGGCTGCTTTTACACTGATTCAATCTTCCTTTTCCTCTTCAGCTGCCCACCTGTCAGAATGTGGAGCAGGCTGGTCCCCTGCATTCCCGCTGATGCTCCCCACATGCGTCCCTTCCCCTGCCTTGGCCCCATCTCATGCCCCAGATTTGTGCCGGTGGCTGCTGCGTGGCTGTGGACATCCATATCATGGGATGAAATTGCCTCCATCCCCAGGTCGCCAGTTCTTCCTGCAGCAGGAACCTTCCCATCTGAAACCCCAGGTGTGGTGCTGGGGGCTGCGGCCAGACTCGGTCGGAAGAGGTGTGTGGGCTCCTCAGGCTGTGATGCTTTCCTGGGTTTTGCTTCACCCCGGGGTTGCTTGGCTCTGCTTTCTGTGCACGCTGCCAACGAGCCTTAGATGTGTGCCAGGGAAAGGATTTTACCACCTAGCTTTGTCCCCCATCACCACCAGCCCAAGCTCTGGGCATGAACCAAACCTGCATCCTGACTACCTTAGAAACCACCAAATTTAATCTTTTTTTATTTCCCTTCTGATTCCTTCAGGGAAAACTCTAGAGCTTCTGTACACAGCCAGGAAGGCTAGAAACACCCACAGCCTTCAATCACTTCCACCACCCAGACTGGGGCAGATAAATCCCAGCCAGGGCTTCTGGGGTGTGGGGAGATGCTCTGACCCTCTGCAAAGTCCCGCAGACAGCAGATGCTGGGACTCGAGTTGGGTTTTCTCCCCCACTCGGACCGCTCCCGTGGAAGCTCCTCTGTCCTTTCAGAGGCGGCTCTTCTCCCTTTCCCCCCCCCTTAGCCCACCCCATGAGGCCGTTTAATTCCTCCTTCCCCGCGACACCCCGGGGGAAGCAGACCCCAGACCCGGTTTGGGTGGATGCGCTGGAGAACACCACCCATTGCCCTGCACCAGCGATGGATGCGTCGCCATGGAGGAGATGGTTTCCATGGTGACCGTTGCCATGCCAATGGCTACCGGCAAAAGGCCCGAGAGTATCCCGGGGAGGTTCACCAGCCTCTTGCCGTGGTTAAAGATGGATTGATTTATAAGGCTCCCTTCCTCCCGGTGTGAAAGCCAGACACTCAGCAGTGAATATTGCTTTTGCAATGGCAGCACATTTGGGCTTTAATGTTTGGGGCAGGTGTTGGGAATTTTAAGAATCTCTGCGAAAGCCCTGCCGTGGAGTGGAAACACCCTAAAAAATACAACACCCTAATCCTCCCTGCCTAGGGAAGGAGGGACGTGCAAGCAAGGGTGTGCGGGGAATTTAGGAAGACCCAAACCAGCCAGTCCCCATCCCCCAGGATACATCCAAAGACGCAGAGAGGTCTGTACCGTACACAGAGGTGGCGGGCAGGTCCCCTCCGTGCCTTGGTTTCCCCATGTTTTAAGTCCTCAAATCCTCTGGTGTATGTGGAGAGCTGCTCGTGGGAGGGCTGAATGTGTCAGTGGGGCCCTTTTCCCAAGCGTTACATTTTTTTCACCTGTAAAATGGTGTCACCCACCTTGATAAAGGGGGAGGAGGGGAGAGGGAGAGATGGGGCTTCCGCTGTGCTGGGGGAGTTAGCTGTGCATAGATGACGGAGAGGGACTGAAGCCTCTCTGATCTCCCTGTTCAGCTCCGACGGTGCCGAACCAAAGGGCCTGAGCTCTCCCTTTCCAAGGCTCTTAGCACAGGATTTGGGTGTGATTTGTGCTGCTGCGGCCCCTTGACTGCCGTTCCTGGCCGGTCCAGCCAAGCCGCGGAGCGGAGGCATCGAAGGGGACAGTGAGCGGCTGGGTGGGTGTCATCGCCTGCCGATCTCACTCAGCCCTGTGGCGTCTGCAGGAGCAAAAGAGTCCTCTGGGATCAAGCAGGGGATGTTTTTCTTATCCGAGCTCTATGTAGTGGCCATGTCATCTCCAGAGCTGCTGACATCCAAATCCTTTGGGTCTGGCACTGATTTGGGGTCATTTAGAGCACTTGGAGGAATGTTTATTGAAATTTGACTTTCTGTCCCTGCCTTATGGAGACCGCTTTGCATTGGGGTTTGCTTATATAGCAGCAGATCTGTGACATTTTTGGACGCTGGAGGAGTAGAAATAGGGCAGGCGATCGGGGTCTGGATGATGCCAGAGCCGGATCGTGGCCGGGGCTGCCCCCATGGCTGGCATGGCAGTGACTGGCTCATGGGCTGAGCCATGGGGACATGGAATGAGCGGTTCCCTTTCTGCAGGACAGTCCTGAGCATGGCCCGGCAGAGAACCAGCACCTCACAGGGCACGTTTAAACCTTTCCACTCCTTTTCACCTCCCACGGACTTGGACATCACCAAAGGTGATGCAACCCCCCAGGCCCAGCCGGCGTCTTGGGCCCCGGTGCCTCCAGCAGCTTTACCTTGGCCCCTGGTTTAATTTCCCTAATGAAGCCCATCTGGGGGAAGCAGGGCTGAGCTGGTTAACGAACCCCCCCTGCCAAGAGCCATTAGCTGGGAAGTTGTAATTGCATGGATGGGAGCTGCTGTCCCTTGGCACAAGCCGGCTAATCGGTGGCCCTCGGCATCCTGCTGCAGGCAGAGCAGGGCAGGGGCTGGCATGGGGCAGGGGGCACCAGCCAGGACGAGCATGGTGCTGGGATTTCCTCCCTGCCCCGAGGAGCCTCTGCCCACCTGGCTCAGCTTTGCATCGGACACCCGGAGAGGGCTGCACAGAGGACCTGGGAGTCCTGCGAGTGGGTCCCCCCATCCTGACCGTGGGAGGAGATTGATCAAGGCTGCGGATGCGGCTCGCGTGACTCCCAGCCCTAGGCAGGCATGAAATTCGTGCCATGGAAAACCCTCTCTTGGGGCTGGCAATCCTCGGTGGTTGCACAGGCTTCACAGCCCAGTGCTGGGGTTCCCGCTGGGGTGGCAGCCCTGTCCCTCCTGCAGTGGGGTTGGGACAGTCCGTGACACCATCCCTGGTGACCTGAGGTTGCAAGGGACGGATCCAGCACGCCCCGGGGGGTCCTGCCAGCGGGCTCCCTCCAGCCTTGCTCTGACCACGTGGAGCCTGCTGTGTTGGGGATAAAGTCTGAGTGAAGTTTCTCTTTTGGGACAAATCCAGCCAGCTGTGTCTTTGCTGCGATGCAGGCTGTGATGGATGGGGAGGCAGCCACAGGTCGGGAGGTGGGAGCTGCCATCCTGCATGATTTGTGACTTCCCGCACTGGCAAAATCACCATTCCTCTCCGCTTCATCCCAGCCGTGCAAGGGGGAGCAGCCCCCTCAATGCTGGGGGGGAGGCTGGGGGCCGTGCATGACTGCGGGGCTTGGTGCACGTAGAGTATTAACGATCTAAGCAGCAGTAAATCCAAATAAACACCAACTGTTCCCAAGATTTATTACATGAGCCTGACCTAATACCATCAGGGCTGTAGCTGGGGCAGCCTCCTCCTCCAGGAAGAGGTTTACGTCAGTGCCTCGGGAGAGGAGCGGCATGGGGGCTTTTTTGGACACAGCCGTGTGCCAAACACCCCTGCTCTGCACCAGGAGCACCTGGAGATGTTTCACAAGCCTTATCAATAAATCTTTGTGAAGCTTAGTGGGCTGGGGCTGTCCTTACTGCAGTCAGGGGGTCCCCCCATGCCTGGTCCTGACTGTGTGGTTATTTAGGGTTTTATGCTGGGCAGATGCAACCCTAGGATGAAAGATGCTGGAGAGGAGGAAAGGGTTGTCCAGCATCCGTTGCTGCTTGCCATGGTTTTGTATCACCAGCTCCCCCTGCATGCAGGATTGGCTTGGGAGCAGCCTCTGGAGACTTGCAGACAAGCAAGAGAAGGGTAACTCTCTGCCATCCTGCTTTAGGTCCCATTTCACCTTTCCTGAGCAGCAGGAACGCTGCAGCTTCATGAATATTGCAGTGCAACAGCAGCATGGTGCCTGGTCATGCAGGAGCTGGTATTACATGCACTGAGCTGGCCAGGCAGCAGCTGGAGCTGGCCTGCTGGTGGGCTGCCCTGTGCTGTGGGCTGCTGTAGTCCCTCCTTGGTATAAACTGCACTGATCGTCGCCGATCCTCTGGAATCCACTTAGGGCAGAACCTGGCTGAGAACATCTCCGCAGGCTGCTGTGTGAGGGGCAGGCGTGGGAGAGACGTCTCTCACATCGAGGGAGTTGTCTCTGGAGAGTGAGTTTTGGCCCTGCGAGGTGTTTTATTGCTGTGAAGTTGTTCCTGCTGCAGTCAGAGTCTCCGGGAGATGGATCCCTGTGGGGCTGCGGTGTGGATCCTGATCCCTCAACCTGGAGGGAGTCAAGGTGTTTGCACAGTGCAGGGGGTGTGGATCTGGGAAGGAGAAAGACCTGGCGGAAGGGTTCCCAGCTCCAAATCTGCATCATGCTGGGGAGCCACACACTGCAGGTTGGACCACAGAATCGGTCGGTGTGCTGGGAGGATGCTGGAAGCAGGCAGCGGTGCCTGGGGACTCCTCCCCGGCCATGTGCTGAGCAGGGAGGTGCTGGGCCTGGTTGTTGTGTGAGCAAAATACGGGGGTGTTATTCTCATGGGAAGGTTTGCTTTTGGATTTGGGGCTGGAAAATTCTCACCGGCATCTACCCATTTGCCCTCGCTGCATTGCTCCAGGCTTTTCTCCTGGGCAAAGCAGATCCAGGACTCACGCTGGCTGTGCTGAGTCTCTCCACCCTGTGGGATGGATGGATGAATGGATGGATGGATGGATGGATGGATGGATGGATGGATGGGGCTGGCATGGCATGGTGGGGCTGTGTGCTTCCATTTTCGTTTCCCGGTCCAAGGATGGGGAGCTGGGGAGTTGGTGGCTGGAGCTGCCTCGTCTGGTTCCAATTTAAGGGCAAAATGGGCTCAATAGAGCTGGGCCATGTGGCTTCCATTACAGTGAGGCTTTGCAGGTCACACAGAGAGAATCTGGCCTTCGGGGAGCTCGCCCGGGTTAGCTGGCAGGGGTGAGGGGTGGTCTGGGGAGCGCCTGCACAGTGGTCTCCTTGTTTCTCAGTAAGCCTCAATATTTTTGGTGTAATAATCAAAAGGCAAATAAAAGCAACTCCAAATATTTCTTCCTCCGATCCTTCAAACCTTGCATTTTTTCCTTGCCTTCCCATCAGTTTTGGTGGCCTGTCTCATAATTTATGGGCTCCTATGGGTGGTGCACCCCATCAGCCTTCGAAAGACACTGAACCAGCCCCTGCATGTCCCCTGGGATCTCCTGGTCCTTGGCTTCCCTGCACTGGACACAGGGACAGAGGAGTCCTGGATGGGCTGTTTCGCAGTGGGTGAGCTCCGTAGCTTTGTCCTCCTGATCCAGGAGGGACATTGACCCAAAGGTTTTGGAGTGCTGGGGAGTCATGGAAAACTTGCATGGTGAAACCAAAGGTGGTTTTTGGGATCTTTTACTTCTATCCACTGCCTTCCCCCTGGGCTACAGCAGATCCTGCCTGGGCATCTATTTGTTATTGCATTTTATTTATTTTGTTGTTGCACACTGGTGAGACATGACTTATTTAGCAAAATCACTTGCACTGATCCTTGGTGCATCAGTTTTTCCCTACTTTTTACCATCTCCTCTCCAGGAGCTGGAGCCTGTTCCTCCATAGATCAGAGCAAAGCATTATTTGAAATCATTTGGCAACACCGAGCTCATCTCGCTTGTCACCCATTGGTGACACCTTCATTTCCAAGGAGGGAAAGCAAGCTTCTGCCTCGCAGGGATGTGTCCCCCTCACTCTTGGCTACTTCCTGCCTCCGTCCCATCTCTCCTGGTCCCTCCTCTCTCCAGGCTGTTTCCCCAGCACCCTGACCATTGCTGGGCTTTCCAGCATCTCTGCAGGGTTAATCAGCACCAACTCCCAGATTCAGAGCACATCACTTCCAGCCTCATGCTGCAGTGGGGTTTGGCCTCTGTGGCTCAGCAAGGGGCCACATGATTCCCACTTCCCTGCGGATTAATTCTGGTGGATAACAGACTTTTTCAGTGAGCTGCTGGTGACCGTGTATTTGAAACTCCAGGATGGTGCGTTATCTTTGGGGCAAAGACTGAGTCTTCCCAGGAAGTTTGGAAAGTGCACAGCACGTTGGAGACTGGCAGGATATAACCAGTGGCTGCAGTGATAGGGGAGAGCACTGCTATCACTTGAGATAAAGGAATAGATCCAGCCCAAAAAAGCTCATCAGTGCTTTCAGGAGAGACAGACACTTAAAAGCCCAACTCCCCTTGACCTTCCCAAGAGATTTATGTCCCCAGGAATGTGCTTGTGCTGTCACCGTGGGTGTATGACACAAGTGGTACATCTGCAGCAACCCAGTGACTATATAGGCAGTGTTTGGGCAGCAGACTTCTTGGCTTGGGCACCGGGCAACGATCAGCCTGTAGCCCCTGGGAAGTGTCCTCCAACCTCCCAGTCCCGAGCATCTCGCTACAGCTGAGGGCTGCCGGTTTTTCTCTCCCCTGCCAGCTGATGGGCTCTAGCAGAAGAGATGTGGGGACAAAAATGCCAGTTAAGTCCCAAATTTCCATGCCATAGGACCTTCTGACATTTCCAAATTCCTTTTTGTTCCAATCTGGAATGAAAACAAAGAAACTTGAAGCTGTTGTCAAGAGGTAAAATGCTCTAATAAGTGAAGGAGACCCTTCTACTCCTTTATTTTAAATTTAAGCACTAACCTGGCTTGTTACATCTTGAAACATCTGATGCTATCTTGCAGATCAAAGCCTCCTTGTTTGGGTTGTAATGAAGTGTCAAACTGTTTCCTTGCAACACTTTGATCTGCAAAACAAGATGTTTAAGAGCCCTACTAGCAAGGGCTCTTCAAGTTTTAGCAGCGCTGCAGAGCAGTGGAATATTTGAAGTCTGATATTGTTTCGTATTGAGACTTACCAAGTTACGGCAGCTGATAGTGTGCGTTACTGTCACGCCTGCGCCAGGAATCACATGAAAGTCATTTAAAATGAAACAATAGCGAGCTGGAGAACCAAATTGATAATTTTTCTAACAGTTTCCAAAAGCAGTTGTTGTTCTTTTTCCCCCTTTTTCCAGAGGGCTCATTTCCATGGGAAATGTTATTGGAGTCAATGTGAGCTCTCCACAAAATGTCAGCTTGTCTGAAAGATTTGCAGCAGTGAATTGTTTCGGGGGAAAACAACACAGTTCTGGGTGGTTCAGCTGGAGAGCACTGCCTGCGCTTCTGCTCCCTTGGTCTTGCTTTTCCCTGGCCCATTCAACCTGTGCATCACCCCCTGAGGGCTGTCTGGGGGTGTCTGTGCAGGGACTGGTCTTAATTCGGTCAGGCTGGAGCTGCTCACGCATCTCTCCCCACTTGGCTGCAGGCTCAGCGCTGGCGCAACGAGAACTACGAGAGGCCCGTGGACCTGGAGGGCTCCGGGGATGATGACCCCTTTGGGGACGATGAACTGGACGATGTCTACTCGGGCTCTGGCTCAGGGTGTAAGTAGCTGTGGGGCTCCTGGGGAAGGGTCCCTGGGAAGCCTGACCGTGGGTTTTGGTGAGACAGGAGAGGGGCTTGCCGTGGGATGCGAGGGAGGGGATCGCCCCTTGCCCATCTCTGGAGCCACCCTCCTGCCCTCTCCTAGACAAAACCAAAGGGAATGGTCCCAAAGGTTGGGCTCAAAGTGACTCCATTTCCCATTTCAGTCTCTGGTCCTACTGGGCAGGATTAACCTTCCCCCAGCACGACAGCGTGTGCCAATGTTATAGAGGTTTCACTGACCCCAGAGAAGGGCTTTGGCCACCACATGGGAATTTGCAGCCCTTGGTTTCTGCCGAGCCCGTAACCAGTCCATGCTCTCAGTTTTTGGGGGGATGAAGTCAGGTGGGTGCCAGCCCTGGGAAATGCGGGGGCAGCAGCAGCTTCACCCTTTGCTCTTCTCCCCCTCTTTCAGATTTTGAGCAGGAGTCGGGGCTCGAGACGGCAGTAAGCCTCACCACGGACACATCCGTCATGCTCCCTACCACGGCGGCTGTGCTGCCCATCACCTCAGTGCAGCCCGTGGCAACCCCCTTTGAAACATTCCCTGCTGAGGACACCACCCCTGAGCAGACAACCAGCGTCTTGTATATCCCCAGGATGACAGAGACACCAGTGTTCCCCAGTTGGAAAGCAACTACCACCAGTACCGCTGCCAGCGACTCCCCTACCACCACGACCACCACCACCACGGCCACCACCACCGCGGCCACGACCACCACCAGCACCACCATGGCCACTGCCAAGCCCACCACTGTCCGGAGGTTCCTGCTCCCCTTTGTCACCAAGGCAGCTACCACCCAGGCCACCACCCTGGAGACACCCACCACCTCCATCCTCGAAACCAGCACACCAACAGAGGTGGCCACATCATGGCTTGTCCCCACCAGCACGGCCAAGCCCAGGTCCCTGCCAAAACCAAGCACCTCCAGGACTGCAGACCTCACAGAAAAAAGCACTGCCTTGCCATCCAGTCCTGCCACGCTGCTGCCCACAGAAGCCCCCCAGGTAAGAGGCGGTTGCCCTTCTCACCTGCTAAAGGACTTGTGGGCCACGTTTGAAGCCAAGTGATGGTGATGGGAAGCCTTTGGGGTAGATCTGTCCTGAGTCAGTTGCTCAGAGGGAGGTCAAGCCAGGTTGGGCTCTTCCCAGCTCTGCGGAGAGTGAAACATCTGGGGAGCTGGAGAGGGGAGATTAAAGGGTGGGGGGTCTAGCATGGTCAGAGCATGGTGGTGGGGCTGGTGGGAGGGCTGCTGGGGGGGCCCCCGGGGGGGGACACGGACAC
>NW_008824591.1:1303255-1316830 GCF_000699105.1 Pygoscelis adeliae
TACCATTTCCCAACTCGCAGCCCATCAGGGGGAGGCCCAAATGCTCCGCAATTACAGCTTGACAGTGCATTTCCAGCCCGTCGGGTGTCCTGAGCAGGGGATTTAATCCGCTGATCTATCTCTCATTCAGAACCCCTCGGGGGCCCTTTGAAAACCACTTTGACTGAAAGGTGGAGTGATTGGTCTAAACTAGTCCCTCTTTTCTGTGTACGTATATGTATGTATAGTGCTCTGGGCTCTCGCTGGCCTTCAATTAATCTCTATCATAAAAACGCCTGCTTGTGGGAAGCAGTGAGCCATGCGCTCGCGCTGGGGGCTGCGTGACAGGGAGAGGGCTCCTACTTGCCCGCGCCGGCTTCGGCCCATCGAGCTCTTTGCTAATCCTGATTCGTAACGTCCTGAGGCAGCTGTGGAGGGAGCTGTTTGCCCCGCGAAGGAGGGATCCCGGGGAGGTTTTGCTCGGGGATGCTCAGTGCAGTCCAGCTCAGCATGTGGACACTAGCAGGTCAGGCTGCCACGACAAGGGGGAAGGTCAGGGGGGATTTGGCCCTGAGGGAGCTGCAGGTGTGGGGCTGTGCAGGAGGCAATGAATAGGTCAGGGTTGTGCTGGAGGCAGATGGAGCGGCTCATCTGCCCAGCCCATGTTTGCTATCCAGGCTGGGTTCGCCTCCTTGCCAAGGGGGCTCGGTCAGGGACCACGGCAGGGAGCTGGGCTGGCTCCATGTCCTGGGTGAGAAGGACCCATCGTCCTGCTCCTGCCCTGTGCCGCAGGGCTGCAACCATAAGAGCGGGTTGAAGGGAGAAAAGGGAGAGGGAAGGGACCCCCCTGGGGCTCATCCAATGGCATCCGATCCTTACGCTTGCTATGTTGCTGTAGCACAAATGGTTGCATCACTTCATGTCTAGCCAGGAGGCATATGTGAGATGGTTCAGCCAGCCATCAGTCTACAGCGGGGACAGAGAGCCCAAATGAGGGACTGGGATGTGGGGGAAGCTACAGGGAACAGGTGAGAGTTTGTGCGTCTCGAGGGCACCTGGGATGGGGACAGACAAGAATGGTCCAGCTCAGCCATGGTGGCCTCAGCCTTTTAGTGACCCTCAAGATGTGGGGTTGTGTTGCTTGCTGCGATATAACCGTCCACTTCAGTCACACAGGGAAGGGACACCCCAATGTTATACCCCATGTTCCTTGCTGAGAGGGCCACCCAGTCATCAGTACTGTGATGTCCTTCCTCTGGACACATCAGAGCTGCTGGAGGCAGGAACCACCCTTTGGTCCTTGTCCCCTGCTCCATCTTGTCCTTTCTCCCAGATGGAGCCAGGGGAGGTGACAACAGTCCTCGACAATGAGCTGGAGGTCCCAGTCAGCAGCGGCCCCAGCGGGGACTTTGAGATCCGGGAGGAGGAAGAGACGACTCGTCCCGAGCTCGGTAACGAGGTGATGGCTGTGGTGACGCCGCTGTCGGGACCTGGGCTGGGCAAGAACGCAGAGCCAGGACTGATTGACAACACGATAGACTCCGGTAACTCGGCCGCTCAGCTCCCCCAGAAAAACATCCTGGAGAGGAAAGAAGTGTTGATAGGTGAGACCGGAGGCCATGGGCTTGCGGGGGAGGAGCTGGTGTGTTTGTGGGGGAGACAGACAGCTGGGCTGTCCGTGCCCCAGGAGAGGGGTCGGTCTTTGGCAGGGCATTGGGGTAGTGTCGAGCCTGGGATAACCCACACTCACCTGCCAAAATAGCTCCAGGGCCTGTGCTGGGCAGGTTCCCAGGGGCCTTCATGTCTTTGCCAGGAGAGTGCAGAGCTGTGCACAATTTGCTTTTGCTAAGATGGGTTTCCAGGAAAAAAAATAGGATGTTAGTGGAAAGATGTGCTATGGTGCTGGCTGAATACCACCCAGCCACCTCTGACTGCAGGGGAGGAGAGAGGTGCCCTGGGAGGGCCACTTGTCTCAGCCAGAGGGACATCAGAGATGGCGCAGAGGTGTCGGTGTCCCACCGCCAGCTAAAGGGAGCTGGAGGAGATGGCACGGCAAAGCAGCTATTGTTCTGGTGGTCTTCAGCTGAGCGTAGTGGATGCCAGCAGGCACCGAAATGAGCAGCTCTTTGGGGGACTTTCTGCACCCTCCTTGCATGAGGTTACAGCCTGTGCAGGGACCTCTCTGTGCCCGGGCTGCCTTGTGCCGGTCCATTGCCCACCGTGCAGCTGTAGAGTAGATGCCTTCGGGTCCTACCCACCCTTCAGCATCGCTGCACTTGAGAGCTTGTTGAAGCTCCTGGAATTATGCAATTGCGTTAGCCCCTCACCTTCAGTTTTCAGTTTTCTTAACCATAGATTTCAGGAGAAAAGTTGCTCGCAAACTTGCAAGCACAAAATCAAGCTGGAATCCAAAATGATCCCCCCCCAAATTATTTGTGCTGAAAGCCAGGCTGGGGCTGCGGGGCAGCACTGACAGCCGTGCTACTTCTCTGTGTTGCAGCGGTGATCGTGGGCGGCGTGGTGGGAGCCCTCTTCGCTGCCTTCCTGGTCATGCTGCTCATCTATCGGATGAAGAAGAAGGACGAGGGCAGTTACACGCTGGAGGAGCCCAAGCAAGCCAATGTGACATACCAGAAGCCTGACAAGCAGGAGGAGTTTTACGCATAGAAGGAGAGCCCGGCGTGCCTCACACTCCCTCCCTCCCCACTCCAAACTCTCCCTCCTCCTCTACTTCATTCTCTCTCTCTCTCTCTCTCTCTCGGATCAGACTGTGAATTTAAAAAGCAAAACTTGCAACAGCTAAAGGAGAAAACACATCTTCGGCATGATGAAAAACCAAGCGCCCAGAGCATCACCAAGTTCAGACCGAGTACCGCTGGCTTTTCTGCAGCGGGAGGGATGGGGCAAGGAGCCAACGCCAAGGAACCCTTGCCCAGGGAGTGCCCTGGCGAGCACGGGACAGGGCGGTCAGGCTGTTGACGGTGGCTGGAGGTCACTGGGCTTTTCCCACCAACATAACAGATTCTGGGATCTGGACACCTTCTACCAGCCCTGGGGCGCAGGGGGGTTGGTTTGGATTTATCTTCCTTTTTTTTTTTTTTCCCTTTGGAAAGGAGGGGGTTTTTTTTCCCGCTTTTTTTTTTTTTTTTTTTAATTTTCTTTTTGAATGGGGTTGGTTGCTTTGCAGGAATTGCCTTGCTCCCTGCTTCTGTTTGAAAAGAGGATGCGACTCTCAAATACGCTTCAAACCTTGAAACAAGCACAAGCGGCTGGAATACCTGATGCCCCAGGGTTTGCTCTTGGAGTGGGGAAAAATAAATAAATACAAACATGGCCAGTACGCTGGAAATGATCTCTTTAGATCACCTCTTCAGAGAGTTCATGGAGCAGTAAGAAGCCACATTGGGGTATCTCGTGCTGCTCCCCTCCTGCCACCACCTCGCTTCACTGCATCGCTGTGCACAGCCAGAGACCTTATAGAAACGGTGTGTCGCCGGCTGCTGAGGGGTTTGGCTGAGAAGGGACCTTGCTTTTGCTGGGTTTTCACTGTGACCAATAAAACTCAGCTTGTGCAGTATGACTGACAGCACTGGTTTTAAAACGGAGCGGGACACATGGTGGGGAGTTGGCAGGGAGAGGAGTTGGAAATGGAGAAGCTAAATCCTCTCCCCAGTTCCTCCAGAGGGGATAACAAAGCTCTACAAGGTGTGAGACGCAGCATAAGAAAACAAATGCAAAGCAGAGGCAATACTCAGTCCCCTTGGGGGTCGGGCAGGGGTCCCCGCTGGGCCACTGTCACCCAGAAGGTGAAGAAGGTGAGGCAGAGCAGTGGCTTTCCACCGGTCAGCCCCAGGGCAGGTCTGCTCCTACTTCTCTTTTGTAAGACCCAGGATTGATGGTTTGTGATTCTTTTGTTGTTGCTTAATTTCCAGTGTAACCCACAGGGCCACGGATCAGCTCCGGGCACCCAGGAACCTGAGAGCTAAAGGTCCTGGAAGCCATCATCACGCAAGTGCAGTGGTTTCCCCTCTGAGGCTACCTAAGGTGCAGAAGAGCAGGGCCTGATCCAGAGCCCAACTGTGCCTTTTAGAAAGGCTAGATCTTTTGGAGCAAGCTCTCTGCACAGAAAAGTCAATTAGATATTTCAATGAGTTGGCTTTTAATTAGCTGAAGCGCTGTTTGCAATGCAGTCAAGGAGCTTTGTTTTCATGATGGTTGTGAGCTCGATGGTGTCCCATGGAGACCTTGGCTTTGCTCTTAGAGCAATTTAAACAGGGAAACGGAAAAAAATCGGTTGCTTTGACTCTGTTGCATCGGAATTAACCTGCACAGACACAGTGACAGTTTGTCCCCTCAGGGTGTTAGTGGATATAGGGATTTATGACCCTGATGGAGTCTACAAGACAGCAGTGCTTTATGTCAGGAATTCGAGAGGCCAAATGCGCATATTTTTTATATATATATATATATACTCACATACATACACAGTTATATATATATATGAAATGAAATCCCTGTAAATTTTCATTGCACTGCATATGATGGCTGGATGGGATTTTGTGGTTGTGAAGATGTGAGGTTTGGGCTACATTCCCTTGGGGTGCACAGTGCAGGGTCTGTAACCCAAAACACCAACCTGGTTTTACTTCAGGGCAGGGAGCAGAGCCCTTGCACACAGGCCAGCTCTAAAATCCCCATTTGAGAGATGTCAGCCTCAAAATCATCGTTGTTTTGGTTCTTTTAGTTTGGAGAAGACAGTCCTGTTGGATGTCTTGGATGGTGATGCTGAAAGGCAGATGGTGTGTGTGTGTGCGCCCATTTCTTGGGTGAATCCCGGCTGCGGAGGATGAGGATGCTGTGAAGGGAGGACCACACGTCTGAAGAAGGCTGGTGCCAACCTGGCTCCGAGAGCCACTTTCTCTGACCTGCTTGAAGGGGAGAGTTTCAACTCGTGGGTTTGATGGTTTTTGGGTTTTTTTGGTCCTGTTGAGACTACACAAAGGGCCCTAGCTGTTGGGGAGTGGCAGAAATCAAGCCTCTTCACGATTTAATGAGTTGGGCATGACAAGTATCAAGGCCACCCGAAATCACCATCTTTTGGAAAAACGTGGACTTAATCTTTTGAGCTTGCATTAAAAAAAATACCCTCCCTGCTTAATCTTTTAAATGCGGCTTTTCGTAGCTGCTTCCCTAATCTTCTTCCTTCCATGTTTTTCCCATTTAATAGTCTGAAGTCCTATAATACAATTTTTTTGTTCACTCAAGCTTAACCTCGGTTCGCTCAGCTGGTGTTAAGTTGTAATCCCGGCCCTTAAATCCGTTACAGTTTCAGAAGTGGGGAAGGCTGGAAGTGGGAGGGCGAGAGGAGGCTGGGCAGCGCTTTCTCTTGCAGTATTTAAAAGTATGAGACGACCACATGCAAAAAAAGGTGAAGGCAATTAAACTGGTAATCAGAATTGACCAAAATCTTAATTCACTTTATGTCTGCTGCTTCCGTGTTTGCTGTATTGCTCTCTGCCTGGAGAGGGGATGTGAGCTCAAGGAGACTGTCTTTTGGGCTTGGAGCCCACCTTTTTCTGGTGGTAAATCATGACAGAGCCTTTCCTGTTGCCTCAGCTCCCCAGGAGCACGGGGTTAGTTGTTGGAGTTGATGCTTGGAAGAAAAAAAGCCTTGTCTTGCTGGAGGACGGCTGATCTTGTGGCTCCCTTGTAGGGTAGGGGGTGGTGGGATGGAGCTGAATGTGGGCTGTGGTTTTTTTTTTTTGGAAAGCCCAGCTCCGAGAAAATTGCAGATACCATCAGCTCTCTATTACCAGAGCAGTGGGGATGGGTAAAACCCCAATGAAACCCAGATGAGTGATGCTACCAGGGTCTGTAAGGGGGTTGTGGTGGTGGTGGGGGCTGTAGTGTGGCCATCCCCGAAGCTGTGCATGGCACCACATGAATGTGGTGTGTTGCGGCTCCTGGCCCTGTGCCGGGCAGCGGTGCCGAGCCCGTGGCCATGCTGAGGGCAGCTGGAGGCAGATGGTGGGCACCGGGGCACAGCTGCTCCCTCCAGCAGGTGCTTCTGCACGGGCGCGTGTCTCGCCCCACTCTGGGGCTTTTGAGGGATTCCTGGTGCAAAGACGGATGGGGAAGAGGCAAGAAAGCACAGGCGGGGGAGGAATGAAAGCATCTTTTCTCAGCTGTTGATTTGGCCGCAGAGCAAGTTTTTAGGAAAATTAACTCGATGGTAGCTTGAGCATCTCCTGCATCATCCCCTCCCAAAGCCTGCCAGATTTAGCATCATCCCCCCCTGCACAAATTCAACCCCTTACCCAGCCTGTGCGTATCCCTTGTAGTGATATCATCCGTGAACGGCTGCAGTCTCCCAGCTGGGGCGGTGCCCAGATGTGCTCATCCTTCCAGCTGTGTGCCCCGAGGACGTGAGCAGCCATGTGGGCATAGAGGGGGGCTTTTCCACTCGCTTTTCCATTTCTTTTCTGCATGCTTGTGTGTGCGTGTGGTACACTGGAGCTGAAGGAAGACTCTTTGCCGTGCCTATTTAATTTTAGGAAAGCTGCAGTTGCAAGGCATGAAAGATGGCGTCAGCTCCTCTCCCAGCTGTGCTGGTTTTCAGTCTCTCTCTCTCTGCGGTGATTTGCAGCAGCCGATGCCTCGGAGGAAAATGATAATGTAGCCAGTGACTCCTGGGCCACATAAACAGGGAGGAGGCAGGAGGAGGGAGGGGGTCAAAGGGAAGGGAGGACCAGAAAACCTGTGCAAGAGCCCAAACAAGGGGCTGGAAGCAGGAAGATGGGAAAGGCAGGAGATGGAGTTGGACCCAGGTTTTGCAGGGCTGGGAATGAGTTGCCGCTTTCCTCCAAAAATCTCTTTGATTTTGGACCTTTCAAAAATAAGCAGCAGGACCCTGTGCCGGGGGGCATCCCGCTGCGGGGAAGGCGAGGGGGCTGGACTGGATACGTGCCATGGTGTGCTGGTTTGCCTCAATTTCCCATTCCCTCCCCATTTTGCCTGGTGAGTGCTGAAGGTCCCTGTGCAGGAGCTGCTTTGCTCCATGTGAGCCTTGGCTCCTGCTCCCCAGACTCATAATTCAGAGCTATCCGATCCCTGCCATTAGTCACCAGCACAGAGGCTTTAACGGGAACAAAACCGTTAGCTAAAAACAAGAATGGATTTTTTTAATTTATTTTTTTTTTCCCCTCAACCACCCTTTTTATGATTATAAGCGTTTCTGGTCTCGGAGATTTTCTGCGAGGCTCTGGCAGCTCCTAAAGTGACATTGAGTTTTCAACACTGAAAGGTTTATTAGAATAACTGGCATCTCGCTGGGTGCCTCGCCAGCTGCTCGGCTGGGCTGGAGGCTGCAGCGACAGGGTTGGGTGTGGCGTGCGTGTATGTATGTATATATATGTGTATGTAATTAATATATATGTATATATGTATATACGCGTGTGTGCAAAGCATTCACGCGTGCACAGGTTCAATGCAAACTCTGCACCTAATGAGGAAGAGGAGGCTTTATCAGCCGGTGTCGTGCTGGACTCTGCAGCCCTCGGACCCCGTCCTCTGCTGTGGGCTGCAGGATTTGGCCCCGCGCTGCTGGCTCCTTCCTTCCCTCCCGCTCTTTGCCCTGTCATAGCAACGGCCTGATCCTGGCTGCCTCGGTGCTGGGTCAGGGTCTGCCAGGGTTGGGGATAAGGAGCCTTTTGCTGACTGCCGCATCCCCAGCCGGAGCCGAAGTGAAGCCCGGGGGGGGTGGCAAGGCGGCCAAAGCCCCTCCGAGGCTCCGTGTTCGCTCTGGTTTGTCCCACGTACCTTGTGCCTGCAGCTCCACGGATGTATCCACAGCCAGTCTATATAGAGAAGTCTCAGTCTGGAGTGTACAACCTTTTGTTTGTTTGGTTGGTTGGTTTGGTTTTTACTATTATTTTTATTTTTGGGAAAAAGTCACCCTAGGAGACGCCCGTGTGATGCCCAGATGGTTTTTTTTTTCACCCCACGTTCCAGACAGCTCATCCACCGCATCTCCAAAGACCTCAAGGGTACCAGTGACTTTATGTGCGTAAGCTACCCCTGTTCTGGGTCCCCCTGGTCTAAGTCATAAAAGTACAGCTGACAATCAAACCAGACAGAACTGCTGACTTTAGAAAAATATATATCCATTGCAGTTTGATAGAACTACTTTTTAAAATCACATGCTTATCTCTCACTAACGCTCACAACCATGTCTCCAGGATAAATTGCCACTCATTGGTTCTTCTGTAAATAAACATGAAACATTCTTGTATAAATTAAAAAAAAAAAGAAAAAAAACAAACAAAAAAATCCATTGATATACATCCAAAAAAATACCCCTTTCCAGAAGATTTAAATAATTCAAAGAAAAAGAAAAGCCCAACAAGTGAGCCCCACTTCACTTTTTCTTTGGAGCTGATTTAAATTCCCAATAGGAGAAAGAAAAATCTTTAACAATAGAAGAAACTACAAGTGTTTTACCTTTCAATGAATATGGGAGGGAAAAAAAATGCATGTAAATATTTTTAATAGGAAACATATCTTAAACAGAACTTTTTTTTGTATGTACATAACTCTTCTAGAGTTTAGTACTTAAATTGCTTCATAGTGTCTGTTAAAAAACAAAACAAAATAAAATAAAATGTTTGTTAATTGTTTTTGTTCTTACTCAATGGCCAAAACTTTAAAAATAATAAAAAAGACTATAAAAATAACCTTTGCCAATGGATCTAGCACTGTAATGGTACTGTCTATTTTTTTTAATTATTTCTGTGCTGTGCCCATTTATAAAACAAGAAAAAAAAATAAAGTCATTTAAACATTGTCTGCCCAGGGCTTCGCCTGCTTTCTTGCTGCGGACTGCCTGCCCCCGGGTTTTTGTCATGCTGGCGTGCGATGAAGGTGAAGGGAGAAGATCTCACTTGTTCTCGGGGCTCAATACCGTCAGGCAAGGGATGGTGGTTAATTAATGGTCTCCATGGCAACTCTGCAGAGATGCTGGAGAGCCGGTGGCAACGTGGACCACCTCAGTGCAGCCCAATTGCGCCTGTGCTGGACCATGGGGAGGTTTGGATGCAGGGGGGGCTGCAAGTGATACAGGTGTGTCTAATAGCATGAAGAGCTGCAGAGCATTTCGGCTGAGCCACCATGTCCCCACATCCCGTCAGTGTCACCAGCAAGCTGGAGAAGATGCCCAAGGTGTAAGAGCCATCCCCTCCCCAAGCGGGAGGTGGAAGCAGCCTCGGCTGTTGGCCCAGGGTCCCGCTCCCCCAGCTCTCCTTTCCAAAGCAATTCCTGGAAGAGAACGTGGTGAGAGATTTGGCAGCGATGCTGTTGGCCTCCGTGAGGAGATACTTGGATGTATTTAACGGGCTCCTGCGTCGTAGAGGCCAGAGCTCTGCGGATGCGTCCCGACTTGCAGCAGGAGGCATGGTTTGCATGGCCTCATGCTGTCTTGAGAGTGGGCCGCAGCCAAGGGCAAGTGCCGTGCCCCAGGACGTTGCCAGCAGTATTTCTCCAGCCCCACAGGCTGGACCTGCTCCCCTTTATGTGCCAGCAAATCTGCACCCAGCCCCGGTGATGCCATGCTGCTGGCATGAATTTCAGGGACCATCACTTTGTTTGGGTTTGGGGTACGTTTTTTGAAGTGTTGCTGTTTTTTATTACCAGCCTGGACCCTGCTTCCCTTATAAATCTCCGGCTAAAGGTTCTCACTCTCCATCAATAAGTGCTTCATCCACTAAAATATGGTTAAACTGCTGCTCTGTATAACCCAACACTCAGCCTTTAGCAAGGATCACAGACTGCTACGCTGGACAAACCCTGTCCTTCCTTTGAGGCCGGGCAGCTCAGAAACACCTTGCTTGATGGTGGTAGCAGATAGAGCCCCAAATCACCTCTCTTTTTACTCCAAAAATCAGCTCTGGGAGCCGGGCAGGTCCTGATCGCTCCCAGCCCCATGCACCCCCAGGACTGCTCCCCGCAGCAGCTCTCACCACCTACAGAAGCATCTCAGATTTACCAGGGCCACCCATTCAGGTTTTCAAGCTTGTCCCCAGCCCCAGCAATAATGGTTTCACTGTGCTGGTGGTCAGACTACCCGTATGCTTGGCAGCAGCCGCAGCCAGCTGCCGTTACAAGTGAAGTGAATAACTGCTTGCAGTGAGGTGTTGGTATTCAGGCTGAAGGCTTGAAACAGCCTCTAATTATATCCCCATCCCCATTTCTTGTATTTTTTTTTCCCCCCAATGGCTGTTTTGGGAATGTTCCCTTCCCACAACACCATTGCAGACCCCCAGGATTTGGTAGGATAAACCCAAATGGTCCAAGCGGGGTTTTTTTTGCGGCAAAAGGGGCTCCCTGTGACTCACCCATTATAAATCTGTGACATGAGTAGAGCCTCCAAAAATAACACTGTAATTGAGATTTTACCTTGCAAATTAATGGGCCAAAGGCACTAATCCCCCCTTGGTTCAAAGGGCTTTTAGGCAATTTTACGAGAACAACCACAATGCACACCTGAGTGTCCAGTGCTGACCACCTCATGGAGACACAGCTGGGAAGGATCTTCAGGTACCAACCCTGAGCTGAAAAAAGCATGGAAGGAAACAAGATTGTCACCACTGTCCTGGGTAAACTGTCCCCAAAGCCTTCAAGAGCCAACAGTTGGAGCAACCATTGTGCCTATGCTCTAAAAAACTGCATTGCAAAAGATGCCCACTTTAGGGGTAAAACTAGGACTCCAGCTTAACCTAAGCTTGGGGAGAGGATATCCAGGCTTACACACAGTGCCACTGCTCCTTGAAATTGGGATATGAAGGAATAACCCTAAAGCAATAACCACCACTTGAGCTGAAATGCAACATTTCCTTCTAGTCAGCTTTAGGAGATTTCTAAAAACACTGAAATGACCTGTATTAGTACTAATGGGCTTCAGATGGAGTGAGAAAATGCTCTGCACAGCCTCCAAAGGAATGGATTAAACAGCAGCAAGCCAAAGGGTTCACATTGGGCTTGGCTTTTTAGGCACTTTGATGACAGGGGCTCTCATGATTGGCTTGCCAATCAAGGAATTGAAAGATCAAGGCTAATTTGTCCCAGATAAATGCAATGAGTGGTTTAGAGAAGATGGAGGTAGAACAGCTCCTTGTGTCTGTCCCTGTGCTCAGGTGATGTATGGTGAAGCAGAAAGGCAGCAAGGTCAAACCTGATGCCAAGGTCCACAGGTTGCAAGCCTCAGCCTTGAGGTCTCACCAAGTCTTCACAGAGGAGCACAGGTACAGGTGAGAAGCCAAATCAGGAGCTAAGGAATGAACAAACTGTTCAGAGACAGATGTTTTCAAACAGCCTGGACCAAACAAACATCTTAAAAACCTGGCTGAGCCATCTGGAAGCATTAGTTCCCACTGAAGACCTGTGAAAGGACTTCCAAAATGGTGGGAAAAGAAGAACCAAGGGGCTTTAAACTTCCTGGTTTACTTTATAAACTAGAAAATATTGGATGAAATAGTCACACTGCTTGTAAGCACCCTGAAGATGACAAGGACATCAGGCTTGATAGACTTGTCAAGAACTGATGTGTCAAATCAATCTAATGTCCTTTTGTGACCAGGAACGTTGCTCTGTGCACAGACAAGGACCTGTCTGTGTCAAACATGGTCAGGGCAGTGAGGTTTTGTCGCTGTCTCACAGGGGACCCTCATCTACATGCAGTTATTGTAGGATGGGTGAAAAACCTGTTTGTAAGGTACCTGGGGAGTGGTTATCAGCAGTTCACTGTCAAAATGGACAGATGGATTGAGTGGGCATCCAGACAGGGTCTCTCCTGGGGGCAGGCTTATTCAATATTTTCATTAACAGTTGAATGATGGCATAACATGGATGATTATTAAATTTGCAGACAATACCTTGCTGGAAGGGACAGCGAGTACATCAGAGGACAGGGCTGGAATTCCAAGTGATCTTAATAAATTGGAGAGGTATGATAAAAAAAAAAAATCATCTCCATGATCAGTGGAGAGATCAGTAGCACCAGAGGATAATTCACCATGATCTATCCAAGTATCCAATACAGAAACCTTGAGAAGGCAAATTTTCCTGCCTATTTCTTTGCTGAACATAGCAGGGGTGATATATTTTCTTCAAAGCAATTTAATGCATTCTAAAATTTGGGAGATAACATTTACTGAGATGCAAATCCAGGTACTGTGCACCTCTGTGATACAGAGCTAGCAAAATCACAGCAGACCACCATAGCGTGGCTCCACGTGTCATGTCCATGCCTGCACTTCATCCCAGGCCAAGGCAGCACCTGCAGATGAGTGCTGTCCTCCGTGAGTCACCAGCCCAGAGGTGTCCCAGCTGTCCTTGCCCATGACCCCAGAATGTGTCTGCTGCAAGGACGTGGCTGCTATCCAGCTCAGGGAGAGCCCATTTGGCACCCACCGTCCAAAGCCACCCCGCTGGTGGCTCTTGCTTTCTGATGTCCCTCAAGCCTGGAAGTAGGTTCAGGGCTTCTGAGCACCCCTCACCAGGGCATCAGGCCACCGGGCCATCTTGCTTTCTTGTACAGATATAGCCAAGGCAACAGTGGTACAGAGGGGCATTTTTTGTTTTTTTTTTACAGCCATGAAAGATGCATTAGCGTATCTGAAACACAGCACACCTGCATGAACTCCCTTGCTGGGTCAGCTGGATTTGGCTTTTTGTTGCCCATGCCTGCCGTGGGGATGTGCTTCTCTAAGACAGCATTTCAAAGGTATGGTGGAGTCAGGTGCCAGGTTCCAGGGACATTGGCACCACAGGATGCCACATATGAATGTCCTGGCAGTCCCCAGAGCCTGAGCAGGCTCCCCAGGGTGTCCAAATGCCATAGAATATTTGGGTGTAATGGAAGGGTGTTGCCAGGGGCTTGCGTGCTGGATGAGGACCTCCTACATGAGCCACTGGGGCACGCTGGAAGGGAAGCAGGGCAGGGAGGAATATGTACTGCTGCCTGGGATTTGCCAAGACCATAAATCCACCTAAACATTCAGGTATTGAAGAATGAGGTCAGGCTCAAATGCCTTCATGGTTTTACACCCACTCCCAGATTTCACATCGCACCACCCCAGCACCGGTTGCACTTCAGCAGTGACAGAGCCACTCCGTGTTAGGTCCTCAGAGGGTTACAAATCCTTCCTGAGCTTTTTTGCATACTCCAAATAAACAGTATTTACCAACTGCTCTGACTAATGCTGACTTACTGCTCCCAAGGCAGCTTTGCTGAAGGCAGTGATGGGCTGTCCTGCCTCATCCCAGAGACCAGGCAGCTGCTGCTCTACTCCCACCTCAGTACACAGACATGGTGGGTCATCTCCTGCCTCCCTTTTCCCCAGCTCCCTGGCAGGCCTGATCCTGTATGCACAAAGTCCTATTTCAGAGTCCTCTGCATTGCTGTAAATAAATAACCCCCACATCCTCATTCCCATCTTTTCCCATTTCTTCTGAGGTCCCTCCTACCCAGCTCATCTCTGGGGCTCAACAAATCGCCCTCACCCAAGTGTCCTCCCTGTTTCCCCCCACCTTTTGTAGCTCCTG
>NW_008824591.1:1316882-1329734 GCF_000699105.1 Pygoscelis adeliae
CAGGAAGTCCTTTAAAAAAAAAAAATCTATATAAAAATAAAATCCCAGCAGAGAATGGCCGGATAAAACTCCTTGTCCTGGTCTGCAAGACAGGACTGCCTGATGGGAGTGATGGATATCTGGGCATGGCGGACGCCAGTGGCTCCAGAATGCCGCCTCAGAGTATTTTTGGTCTATTGTACAGGATTCGAGGCAAAGAGCAGCCTATTCCTGCTCTGCATGACAACATTTCCTGAGCATCAGCAGATATTAATAGTCAGCTAATACAGCAGTCAAACATTTCCCATTATTTACCTGCTTCAAAACAATTGGAATCTGTGCTGATAAATATACCTTTGGGATTTGGATGTGTCCCTCACCTACTCCCAGACCTGCTCAGAGGTATTTCCTCCCCTCCACAAACCAGGCACTGTTTTTCCTGAGGCTGCATCCATCCCTGTGACGGGTGGACAGGACAGTTCGCCCTGTGTCCTATATCTGAGAGGACAGAGAATTCCCTGGTGGGATATTTCCCCCTATAGAAAGGTTCAGAAAAATCAGCATTTGTCCAGGACTGCTGGAGCCTGGACATTTGGTGCCTGGATTTGCATTCAGTGAGAAGTTCTGCTGGTTGACAATCTGTGTTCAATCTAACGAGGAACAAAGCCAATCAAAAATAATAGGGACCCTGTGCTACTGCTACAAAACAACAACAACAACAACAACAACAATAATAATAATAGTTAAGTCAGTTTAAGTGTTCCATTTAGATAAAATCCAAACATTCCAATCTGATTCTGCCTTTCTCATTATTTTTTGTAATCCTGTCTCATCAGCACTAAGTCATTGGAAATGGAGAATTGGAACAGCTGGTTCTGATAAAACTCAGACTAAATTTCATCTCTGTCAATGACTTTCAGAGGAAAACACGAGCAGCCCCACTCCTCCCACCATGGACAGTGTTTCCTGACATGGCTATGGGATTTCTCTCTGGACTTGGCCCACTGAGTTGCAGGAAGCCTCTTCATCTTCCACAACTTGAATTTTGGGGAAAGGATTGTGTCAGAGGTAGAGGTCACCCTCTTGTAGCATAGGTTGGGGAGCCTTCCTGCAGGTCTGGTCTAAGTAAACTTACCTGGCAAGAGGAACTGCTGGGCAATTCTGCTTGCATCCTACCACAGAAAACATTAGCATTCTGTTTTAAAAACAAAGCTGCAGAAGTTAGGAAATACTTGAGAAGACCATTAGTTGGGTCCCATAACCACCACACACCATCCAGCTGGATCACATCCCCTAACGCAACGTCTTTCCTGTAAATATCAGGACAGGAGCTCATTTAACAAATGTGAGAGGTGGTCTCTATATGCAAATGATCCATACAGCTGCAAATCATTGCATTAAACAGTTTGCAGAATATTTGCCCCATAGGGTAGGACATTTCTTGCAAGCAATGTTCTTGTGGCTTTGCATTTCATGCTTTTCGTGAGGTGGGTAAATTGGAAAAAATTACGAAGCTGGGGGGGGGGGTGTGGTGGTGGTTTCTTGAAGACCCCCTGGGCGGCATCCCCTGGGACATGCAGGGGACAGACATGTCCCCACCATCTCACTGCCAGCAAAAGAGGCAATCTGAGGGCCAGGGGCAGCAGAAGGGGGAACCCTCTCCACCATCTTGTCTGGAAAAGTCTGCAACAGAAGAAGGGTTACAGAGGGAGACTGCTCTGATTTGAACTTACTGAGGCTATGTGAAATGTGTTTTTTTCTTTATTCCTTCACCTATGTCTTCTACAAACATCTCTGGCTCTGTTGTCTATTTTTGGATGCTGGGAATTAACAGCTTTATTTGCATTTTACTTTAATTTGGCTTGAGTTAAAAGTGATTTCAAGGTAATTGGATAACGGCAAGGCTTTCATCAGCCAAGGCTGTGGCAAGTCTCCATACCTGGGTCACAGCAGAGGCTATAACAAGTGCCCTGGCACCCAGGGGTGCTCTCCAGCTAACTGCAGGGCAGCAGTGTCCCCAGAGGAGCTGCTGTGGGTGGGGGGGTAGGAGGGACTGGGGGAAGACAGGGAATTTTCTGGCAAGATCCTAAAATCATAGTCAGCCTGCTTGAACCAGGAGGGTTTCTGAGTTTTAGGCTTTTTGGCTGAACTGTTTCTTTAGCTTCCTCTTAGCCACATAGAAGGGAAACTCAGGCACAGGCAGTGATTTCTCTCCTATCTCTCTAATCCAATACTTTCTCTAATAGCGTCAGCTAGGGATGCAACTGGGGATGGAAATGATTCCTTCTGCTGCTCTCTGAGCTGGAGCTGAAAGTTTCTTCCTGGCTGTGAACGGTTAGGAGTTAATTCCTGCTCAGAAACATTAGGTCTTGTGCCCAGTCTGGGGCTCGGGTTTCAGTCTGAATCCATATTATTATACCCCAGGGCATTTCCCTTTGTAATAGCCCAACACTCTTCGAATCCAAAACAACTCAAGGCAATGAGTTCAACAGTTAAAATCTGTGGAAAAAGCTCTAGAAGCGGGGTGGTTTTTAGGCACTTCTTGCCTGTGTTTTACATGAAGAGTGGTGCCCTGGGAAGGGACGTCTCTGAAACTTGCTGTTATAAGGTCTCCATGGGTTGATATGAGAAGTTGGAGGATGGTTTAGGTAGAGAGAGCTCTGCACATCAATGTGGACATGCACACAAAGTCCTGATCCCGTCTGGTGTGGGATAACAATACATGTACAGCATGCGCTCTGTGTCCTCCTGCTCCACCAAGGAGATTTTGGACCACAGCCTTTCCATCTCACCTGGCTTTCTGCTCCTGCTCTGATAAAACACCAGTCACATCCTTAAACTCTTCTCTACGCCGCTACCACCTCTTCTGTAAGAGAGTATAGACTGTGTATATTGCTTGGGCAGGAAATTTAATACCTATGGAAATCCTGGGCTGTTATTTTTTCTGGAGGCATCTAAAGAGCCCCTCTACCTCCTCCCAATTCCCCCGTTCATGCTCACCTCAGGGCATGGCGTGGAGCAGGGCTATAACAAAATCATCTCTCCTCATGGCAGGCTGTTGCCATCTGCAACTGCAGTCCCACCAGCTGGAGCTGAGCCTGGTGCCAAGGAGAATGTCAGCAGATAATAATTATAATAAATTAATAATAGCCTAATTAATATTTTTTCATTATTTCTGCCTCCTCAAGAGCTCCCGGAGGCACTGAATAATCCACTGAAACATTTTGTACTATGAGTTCAAATAAGCAAAAATGTTTGGGAGGCTAAGCAAATGGCAGCTCCCCTCCAAGCCCAGGCACCGAGGAGTTGCAGCCCGGGGTGGGGCTGTGGGGACGACTGCTTACAGCCTGGGTCCCCCTTGCATTGGAGGGACTCTGCCTTGTGAAGCAGAAAACTCATCTTGATCCATACATCTGCACTAATAGCCAAGGCAACAAACTAAAAAATTACCATTTGAATTGGTTTTGACTGGGGAAGGAAGGGAAATCTTTTCTCTCCAGGCTGTGGTGTTTTGTGTGCCTTTTTATTTGTAACCCATGGTACCACACACCCAGTCAAGGATGGGTTGTCCCTTCTAAAAGCCACCTGAGAGGCTACATCAGCCCAAGGCCCATCTCTGGTCAGGGAGGAGACTGGCTCCTCCGAAGGGCGATTCAGCCATCCTTCAGTGGTGGTTTGCATCTCTTCCAGCCCTGAGTCTTGAGAATAGCTTGGGCTAAGCACCTGGGCAGGTGTAAGAGACATGATCCAAAATCTGCTCTCCGTGTGCAATTTGCATCTTTGCAAAGACAACAAGAAACTAGAAGAGGAGCCAAGAAATGTTCTTGGCATGTTTGGGGAGCCCCAAGCATTTTTTGAGAGACCACAAAACCCTGTGTTTAACCCTGTAAACAGAGGCTGAGCAGGAGCTTCTGTTTCTAACAACATCCAAAGGATTAGCGCTAGGGAGGGAGAAGAGCTATTTAAGCTTGAAGGCAATAATTAGGAAATAAGTGGGTATAAACTAGCATAAATAAACTTAAACTAGAAATTACAAGCTTCCTAAAAATCGAAGCAGTGAGGGCTGGAGAAGCCTCTGACAGGGACCTGGGAGGCAAAACCCAGAGCCAGGTCAAGGGGGAAGACCATGATCGCTTTGTGATGCTATGGCCTCCATCCTCTGCAGGTGAGCGCTGCGGGCTGAGAAATTATAAAAGATGTGAGATGCTTTCGCCGCCCTGGAACGTGACTAAGCATCTCCATATTGGGTCTTCATGTGACTTCTGCAGAGCTGGAGAAGAACAATCCCACCCCGTTCAACAGGAAGATTTTGCTTTAGTAATTCTGAAATACCCCAGATTAAAACAATGCCTCTGAAAGAAAATGGTGTGCAATTGGCTTGCATTTCAAAATGGTGTGTCATTTTAAAATGGGAAAACTATCTTGTGTCATCTTTGAAAATGGCAAACCTCACCATTTCAACTATTTTGAAGAAATTACTCTAAAATATTCACATTAAGAAGGGTAGTGAAGTAGATCTTGCCCTTAAAAAGTATTGGTTTTGTTGAATATTAATTGTGTGATGAAAATGAATTCTGATTTTTGATGTCTGTGGTGAAGAAGACAAGATGTCATGTGTTTCAATTACAGTAAGAGGGAATAATAATATCCTAGAGGTAGGGGTAGCAGAGCACAGGCTGGATTACCTAGGATGGTAATGGGATCTCCACCATTTAGCCTTTTGAGAACTTTTAATGATTCTTTCTCGTTTGAATTTCCCTATTTCTACAGCATTTGTGTAGGAAAGCTGCTGTCGCACACCTCTGACAAAGCTGTGTCCTGTCCTGAAATGAAGGGGGAAATGGGCATTGCAAGCAAATATCTGCTCCCCAACCACCTCTGAAACACCTCAGATTTCACCTTGTTTTGCTAATTCTGGGTGAGGTGAAGGGCAGGGAGCCGAGGTGTCCCTGGGAGCCCTCACCTTCGCAGCCAAAGGACGTTGCTCCCAATAAATCAACTCCTGCAGCAGATGGTGAGGGCAACGGATGGATAGGCAAAAGGCCATTTGATTTTTACTCTTTAACGTATTAAAAATAAAGCCAGAGGTTACATTTACACCACCCTGCCCCTTTAAAAGCAGCGGACATTTCCTTGCCTCCATCAGCCTTCAGGAAGACAAAAGCAGATGGTGCTGCAAAAAGGGAAAGGAAAGCTTTTAGTATCCTTCACCATGTCTCACCAGGCACTCAGCAGTGACAATTACCGAGCAGGTAATGAAGACAGAGCAGAAACACTGATTTGCTGCTTGTGGAGAACAAAAGAAATTGCCTTTTTTTTTCTCCACAGATCAGGGCAAACAAACAGCTTCTTTAGTAATGAAATCTGCCTTGATGTGCCCGAGATAGGATGTCTGCTGCTGGGACCAGCTCGCCAGATGATAACAGACAGTTTTTCTTTATCACTAGCCCCAAACGGCAAAGATTATCTTCCATGGTAAATGTACTAGAGGCTGCCAGATCAAATACTTTACAAAGAGATTTAGGGGGGAAAGAAAAACGTTTAATGCTTCTCCTTCCTTACCACCATAGTTTGCACATCTCAGAGCCCCTTGACTGTGCTGGGACATGACTTTGTTCTTCCTGGGGGAGCTGAGGAGAGAACAGAGCAGAAATGCAACTGCAGAGGTGTCCAGGATGGGAAGGGGAATACACAGCAGATTTGAGGTTTTGCCAGGGGTTCACATTATAATATCTGAGTAACTCCTATTTGCTAAAAAGCAAATTATGTGTCTTGGTGTCCAGGAAGTAATGTTATCCCATATTTACAGCACTGAGGCCTGGAGATGGCCACTGTGGGGTCAGGACAGAGCTGGGAGATGGACTTGCCAAGCTGTAGTGTCATGCTATGGTGCCAGACCTGCCAGGCCTGGAAGAGCAGGGCCTGGGGTCTTTTCCCAAGCTCCTTTCCAGGCGGGTTAGGAACATGGAGAAGAGGAAAATCGCAACACCAATTTACACACTGGTTTTCAGTGAGTGGACAGAGGGATTCATCGTCAGGTGCCCACCAAGGCTTTACATCTCCTCTCCTCTGCAGCCTGTGAGAACAGGAGGAAATAATCCCCCAACGCTGCAGTTGTTTCAAGAAAAGGGAGAAAACTCTTGATTCCAGCTACCTTTGAGGGAGCTTTTAAGGAGCAGCAAAAGCAAAGCCTGGGGGCTCGTGCCTGGCTTTGGTAGGAGCCTGCTGCTCAAGGCCACTTTGGACATCTCTAGAAGCTTGCAGACTTTTTTTCCTTACAGGAGCCCTGCATCTTTCACTTGGAGAAGAACCTGGGAATGAAAATTCATCTGAAAGGATTAATTGTGGCTGGCAGAGGGGAGTGCTAGGGGAGGTGAGCTGCTGAGGTTTCAGGCTGGCCAGAGAGGAAGGTAATTTAGTGGGTGGTGATGCGTATAAGTTTCTGGCTGGTGAAGAGGGTAATTTAGTGGGAGTTGATCCCTTGAGGTTTTTGCTGGATAGGTGCTAGGGGAGGTGAGCTGCTGAGGTTTCAGGCTGGCCAGAGAGGAAGGTAATTTAGTGGGTGGTGATGCGTATAAGTTTCTGGCTGGCGAAGAGGGTGGTAATTTAGTGGGTGGTGATGCGTATAATTTTCTGGCTGGAGAAGAGGGTAATTTAGTGGCAGTTGATCCCTTGAGGTTTTTGCTGGATAGAGAAGAGAATAACTTGCAGGAGGAGACTTATGGGTGAGTTCTCTTTGGTTTCAGGCTTCATAGTAAGTTCCTTTTTTAACTTCAGGGCCACCTTCCCTGGATGACTCTTCTATTTGCCATTTCAGATGCCTGATTAAAGAGCAGCTCGTCGAGGATGCTGAATGGGTCAGGGGCATGTGTAGGGGGAACAGAGACTTTCTCTGACCCACGGTGCCAGTGACCCCTTGGGTGGTGTGTCAGAAAGAGCTGCCGGCTCACAATCCTCCTTCCTGGGGCTCCGCTGCCATTTCATAAAAATCCACAAGTGTAACTGGCCTCAGCAAAGAGTTCGGGCTGGATTATTTGATCACCATAGCCTTGTCTTCTTCTTATGGAAAAGGTCATCTCTGGGTATCTCTCCAGGTCTAATGCTTCGTTCTGCTCCACTGGAGCGAGAATTTCATCCTCGCCAGGTGACTCAGAGCACTTTAGCTGTGTTTTCCCACAGTAGGAGCACAAATAAAGACCTCCGTTTTCCTAGAGATCTCATGGATCAATCCTCTGGTCAAACCGGAGAAAGGAAGATTTCCTTGTGGCTGGGACTTTTATAGCCTTTTCCTCCTGTGTGAATAGTCAGGAATCTAATAAAGGCTAAATCTATATGGCAGCTTTTCCCTCAGAATTTTCTTATGACCTATTTCCACTAAACCAGTAGAGAAATTATTTCCCTGAGACTTCTTACCCTGTGTCAAATGGTGTTGAAGTCAACCAGCAGGTTTGCAAGTTGCTCAGGACAGACAGATGCAATAGTAGCTGCTAGTGTGATCATGCACCCTGTTTCCAGCAGGGTGAAGATTCAGTGGGTGCTCTGGTCTTCCAGCTCTCATGTCCCAGACTCAGTTCAATGCATGCATGGACAATGCTTTTGGCAGAGACCAATTCCAGTAGCCCCAGGTCCAACTCATGTTTAATTTATCTTCCTGCTTGAAAGACACTCAAAGCAAACCTTCATTTCCCTCCTCCCAGAGGGCATGGCTGAGATGCCTCCAAGCCTTGTCTCGAAAACCAGCTTTGGATGGGGTGAGATATCTGGGCTGTAGGGCCTGAAGCCGGCAAAGTCAGGGCAAGGGACTCCAGGCACCATGGGCTGAAGTCAGTGTTGTCATGAAACGCATCAAGGACACACAACCTCACAGGCTCACTAGGGCTAAGACCACTCCAAGCTTTGGCTATTTAAATGTTAGATGTCTGTTTTATGAAGTCGCCTTTGCCGAGAAGAGAAAGGGGCATTTCAGGAGTGTGTCTGAGATACGGGGGGCTCAGCGGCCCTCTGGCATTGCTTACCTCTTGGGGAAAACCCTTCCATTTTAGACAGCTACAGTTATTCATACAGTGACTAATATAGGAAGACCCTAATCCCTTGAGAGGTTTCAAGATGCTCCTGTCATATGGCTAATATTTAGATTAAATCCCTCTTTTGCTAAGTAACAATATCCCTCAAACTTCATTTCAGAACGCCCCACCAGAGCCTAATTTTGCAACAGTTTTTCCTCCTTTAGCAGAGAGCTCCTGCGTATTTATACACATCTCCTCCACACCTAATAACCACAAGAATAACTAATAGGAAGTGCTTGAAGCATGCCTTAATTAGTCTGACATTAGCAAGCTCCAATGTCTTTAGTTAATTGATAGATACTAGCACGATTGAATCTCAGAAATTGAGCGAGGGTTTCCTCTACCTTCATCAGAGGCTGAACGAACTGTCTTCATATATCTCTCGGGGCAAGGATATTTGACACAATAGCAGCTGGCTGAATGGAGAGGAACCGCCTCTAAGAGCAGCTGAAGGAGCACCCAGAACTGCCTCCCATCTACTCTGCATTAGGTGTGACTAAATGCAAAAGGTGTTATTCGTACTTAGCTAACAGCTAGAGGATCTCTGGAGTGGACCCAGCGTTCGCCTTACAGCAGTCGTACTCTTCAGAGACAAAGCACGTAACAGAGAGAGGGTCTGATTCATCAGCATCACCCAGCTCTGGGTCCTTCCCTGCACCACATTTTCAAGGCCACAGGCCAAGGTGGACCAACACATCCTATAGGGAGGGCCCATGGGAGCAGGGGTGGCACTTGCTGGTGCCAATGGGGATGGAAAGTGAATTGTGTGCTTCTGATCAGCTTCTGTGCTGGTACCTCTCTGGGCTCCTGGTCATCTCTGTTTGTCAGAAACCAGTCTGACAGCTATATGAACCCTCGCGGGTCTTGGTTTGGATCTGCCCACTACTTATTAGTAATTTCATCTAATGGTTGGACTGCTCTGTCTTTCTTGCTCCCTACAAGCAGTGAAGTGCACAGGGGAGATGAACTCATGGTGCTCCAGAGCTCCCAGGGCTCGACCAAGTCATTGCTGGGGGTGATGTGTGTGGTAGGAGAACACGTCGAGTCTACCAAAGGCAGGAAGGGGGAGACCTGCTCTCACAGGCATGTCCTGGTAGAGCAACTCGTACTTCGGTGAGTCATCTGCACTACTCATATCTGCCGGGAGTGGTTTCTGTGGGCAGCTGGCACCACCAGGGATTATGGAATTTTCATCCATTTTCATGGAGACAGTAGGTTGATGTAAAGTGAGTGGTGGTGCCAAATGTCTTCCAAGAGTTGACCCTACAGATATAGTAGGGGTCCCAGTTCTGCAGACCATTTTTTTAGCTTGTAAAGGGGGCTTATCCAACACTTGTGAGAAAACATTTGCTTGGCAGGCATAATCCAGTGACCTTCCAGTCCCTCCTCCAGCTCCAAGGAGCAGGCAGCAAAGAGAGACCCCGTGATTTAAGGCAAACCTCAAAGCTTTGCAGTGTATTTGCAAAGCAACTGCTGTGCTGCTGAACTCATTTCACTGAATAAAAGGCCCGCAAGGAACATCTCAGGCCTATTTGCTTTGGATTTATAATGACGTCTCAGCAAGTTAACCCAGCTTTTGAAAAAATTTCCCCCGTGTTGGAGTCTGCAGAGTAGGGGAAGGGGGGACGATGAAAACATTTAAAGGAAGCCCTGTGGGGATGACTCCAGATTTAAGCCCTCATAAAATGCAACTGGTTTTCCAGAACACACAGAGTCAGATTATTGTGACAGCAAATAGGAGGTGAGGGGGAATCGGTCAAGTGGAATTGTCTTAATGGCCACTAGAAAAGTAACTGCTGTGTAAATGTTGTAAAAAACATTAGCAAGCTGGATGCTGCTGTTTCGACAAGCCGCATGTGTAAAAGTGAGAAGAAATCCTTGCAGCACCTTGTTCGCAGCATCCAAGTTCTCAGAGGGTGTTTTGTGACTTAATCCCCATCACATTGTGCTGACACTGGGATGTGCGCCTACCCCGTGTGCTGGGGATCCCCAGCAGGGACTTCTACTGCTGTTCCTTATTCCATGCTCCATCAAAGCTCATTTGTGCAGTCTAACATCAAAGATATCATTTCCATGATGTCGCAATACTTACTTGATTTAATAATGAATAGAAAGCATGTTTCTTGCCCTAATTTGAGATATCAGATTATTAGAGCAACTTCAGAGTCAAGGAGAGAAATGTTTTCACTGGTTAAAACAAGTTGCCCCACAAGTAGTTGGGGTTGGGATACTTGATTTCCTTTTCTTTTCCCTTGCTCCTGTGCCTAGAGAAATGCAATTTCTGACCAAAACTTCTCCTGAGGTTGGGTACAGTCCCAACAGCACTTTCCAGCATGGGCTCGCTGGTGCTTGACAGCCCAGATAAATCCCTGCTGCAGCCATCCAGTGAGACATTAACAGCATCTCCTCTCCCAGCCATCTATTTTCACACAATTTGTAGGACTGTAACACATTTGAAACTTTTCCCACTTTATCAAATATGCTGGAAATTAATTGACAGGTTCAAAGGCTACTGAGAGGAATGGAAAGCCAATTAGATTTTCCAAACTGAATGGGCCAAAAAATAGGAAACTCTGCTGAACCCTCACCAACAACATTGAATTATTTCCAACCAAGCCTCCATTCAGCTGAGGAGGGAAATCTAACAGAAGCGTCACTCCGGCATACGTCAGGGACTGCAGCATTTGCTCTTGCCCGTGACAGCCAGGGAGCGGAGCTAATAGGAGAAGCTGCTGGGTGGAGAGTGCTGCAGTTGGACATCCATACAGTCTGTTGGGATTTGGAAGACCTCCGTGACAGCCCTCCTGCATGATCAGCCCCCACAGAGGGATTTAAAGCGTCCCATCCCCAATCCATTGCTGCCAAACCTGGGCTTTTAGCTAAGATTTTTATCCACAGTATGCCCTAGATCTTCAGTTTCTGCTGGGGAACATGTGGCTTATCACAGACCTTTCTCTGGCAGAGCACCTCAAACCATGGCCATGGGCTTTCAACAGTCCAACACGCTGTAAAGCGCAGGTGTATCCCGATGCTTCCCAGGGGCTGTGAAGGAAAGCCTAAATCAGGCATGGCGATACTGTGCACAAGTCACCTTTCACCCAGGTCCCCAGCGGGTCCCCAGCATGGCCTGGAGCTGACCTCACAGCGTGGAGTCAGACCCCCATTCCCTGCATGGAAGTAGGTTTCCAGCCTGTTCATGGATATTGATCCCTCTGCTTTGCCCTGTATAATTGGACCTATAGCAGAAAGATGGTTGTCCCTCGGGGCTCAGATACCCTGCGTGATCCCAGATCACAGCCTTCTCCAGATGCTGGCTGCAACTGGAGCTGGAAGTTTCCCACCAGCAGCCGGAGGAGGGCAAGCAGGGGTGCATGTTTAGCTCTGTGTCCCACTCCCCCCAAAGTGGTTGCATCCCCTGATTGATCCTCCAGCCTTCCCCCTGAGTTCACACAAGTGCCACATCTACGATAAGAAGAAAAAAATCATATTTCTAACAGCTCTGCTGGCACCCTTTGGGCTTTCACGAGCGAGGCTTTGATCGACACGGCACACCAGCGGGCTCCGTGCCAGGCTGATGAGAACCGAGGAGATTGTAATGAGATTCCTTTTGTAATTCTTGTCAAGGCGCAAAACCAGCGAGCCTCAGTAAATCAGCGAAGCCTTTCGTGTTTCCCATCTTGATGGAAACATCAGTAGAGAGACACTTGGTGCTAAATTGCCTGCTCGTTGGCAGGTATCCAGTCCTGAGAGCAAGACGAGGGTAGAGGGAAATAGGGGAGAGTAGTGCATGGGATGAGACTCTTCCTCCAGCCTTGAGGGCCAGATCCAGCCATGCAGTGGTCTGATGGGACACAGAAGGAAAGTGCCCTGCAGGTAAACTCATACCTGTGGGGCTCTTTGAGCTGACAGCACCAGAAAGAGAGACCCAGGAACTCGACCCAGGGAAAGAGCAATGCCCTTTGCATCGGTGATCACAAGGCAGTTCCCCACCTTTTTTTCTTGTCCTGGGGCATCACAGTCACAGCAAAAAGCAGAGGTCTCTAATATCAGCACCATGTTTTCTTAGTGTTTAGGAATTACTATATATATAAAAAAAAGGCAGGGAAGAGAGGTGGGGACTAGGGTTTGAGGAGTCAGGTCCTCAGGACCCTGAAAGTGGTTCATAGAGTGGCTGCCTTGCCCCGAGGGCATTGCAGATCTGTATCTTCAACCTAGCTCGGCTACTAGTCCCATAACAGCAGGATGGGACCTCTGGCCACTGCTTGATGAATAGCACCTGTGGGGTCCAAACCTACACGGTCAAGTGCCGTGAGGCTGTCGTCGCAGCCGATGTGATGGTTCAGATACTGCTGGGCTTTCTCAGAGCTGTGAACTCAACTCCTTTCAGTCCTCTCACCTACCCCAGTCTTGGTTGTTGAATTATTTAGGTCTCCTTGCTAAGATTTAAAACATCTCCTCGTTAGCCTGGTGAAAAATGTACCTAGTTAGCGACATCTATCCTGCCTGGATCCATTTCAGGTATGTCTAGCGGTGATGGATGTGGAGACTGGGAAGGCTTTTCTCCTCCCTCTCTCCAGCCCCAGCCTTGCATATTCCCTGCTAGAGGATGCTGTTCCAGAGACTTTATTTATTTACCTTTGAGAGGCTGTGCATCTTCTCCGGCTGAAATCCCACCAGATTTATGAGCCATCCAGCCCCTGAGCTTGGCTGCCTGGATCAGGATCCTCAGATGCTGACGTCCTTTGGAATGGAAGGGGATGAGGTGGGTGGACGTGTTGGGAAGGCAACAGCAAAGTTCATTTTGTCT
>NW_008824591.1:1329750-1343566 GCF_000699105.1 Pygoscelis adeliae
GACTCAATGCACTGGCCCGCTTGATAGCTAAGCTCTCTCAGCACCAGTTCCTGCAATTTGTATAATCTGGGGGTAATTAGCTGTTTTTCTGTCTTGCGACTGCATAGTGTCTGCTTGTGCTCAGCTCTGATCTGCCATTTGACAGTTCCCGGCTTGGTGGAAAATGTTGCAATTAAATGCTCTCTCAGGTCAAATGGTATTTCAGGGTGGAAAACAGTGAGCTCTAACTGGAGCATTAAAGGCTGCTGGGTGGCTGTGCATACCCTCACAGCGCTGTGCCCGGGAAGTAACATTTGGCACTTGAGTAGTGACCAAGTCCTTGTGGCATCCCTACAAAGAGGCAGCAAACCCAGGTTTCTGTGTCGGTTCAATATATCAGACAGATGAAGCCTTTTTGGATGTGGTGGCATGAATTCTGGAAGGGGAATTCAAGTAGTTTGAAAATCTGCATCTTTCCAGGCTGCTACCCCTGCCATTGCACCATGACTGTTCCTAAATGCACTGTATTTCATCCTGATGCCTCGTGGGCTTCTCGGGCTTCTTCTCCCTGTTGTCCTAAGCCTTTACCTACTCCACCTTACACAGAAGTATAACTCTATGATAAGTATTTACAGAAGAGAGGTGACACTTGGGACAGCCATACCATGCCCTGATGGGAGGCAGGAGTCAGTTAATGGTTGGGGGACACAAAGGTCTTTACTCTTCCATGTTGGGACATGGGCTGCACTTTCTACCTGCACCCAGAAAGCTGTTGAAGACTTTGGGAACCTTATGCTGGAGAAATGCCCGAGTGTATCTGTGGGACTTCTTGCTTTAAAATTCTATTTCACTGCATTTCGTTTCCATAGACTAAGGTACTGCAGCGAACAGCTGCCCTTACAGCTCTTACCCACCATTCCCTCCCTCCCCCCGCTCTTGCAGGAAAGCAGAGCAAAGCTTTGTATAAACTGCTGCTCTCCAGATTCCTTTGAACGTTGTCAGAGCCCCCTTGTTCTGTGTGAGCAGGGCAGGTTTCAATATACATGAGACTAACCAGGCACTAAAAAAAAAAAAAAATCCCAAACCACAAACATCTGGGTGAGTTCTTGAAAAAAAGGAGTCTCTTCCTTTAATTTTTTTTTTCCAAACAAAATTATGACCAGCAACACAACAACAAAAAGCTTTCAAGTCTTTTTCAGACACGTGTCTGAGATTTCCGCCTTTGACAGAGGATGCTTTGTGTAGGGTGCCTTGTGTCGAATTGTGCTCACTTCAGATGTTTCCAAAACAACAGATGCTTGTAAAACAAGAGCAATAAAGCGAACTGTGGCTGATCCTGCTTTGTCTTAAAAACTAACTTGCAAGACACTCCTGTCTGCTCTGCTTCTCTGGAGATGTAGTAGTAAAGGGTCTGTCCACTTGGATGGCAGTGATGGGCTTCTGGCTATGTTGGGTGAAGCCTGGATTTAACCCACAGTAACAAGTGCACTCTGGCACAGTCTTGGAATGAAGATGCTCAGAATGAGATGCATCTTCTCAGACATTTGGCTTCAGGGCCTGACACTCAGCCCTGCCACCCACGTGCAGTTCCTCTCATTGCTGGCCAGGATCCTGGAGAATAAATATCTTTGAACATCAGGCCCCTAAACTGCATTTTTGCATGTCAAGCCTTGGAAAGGGCTTTGCTTTGGAGTCTGCTCCTGTAATCCCAAAGGAGCTGTCTGCCAGCTCCTCACAGTCACTTTGTGCTTTCATACATATTGGAGTCAGAGTGGCAGACGAACCACAGCCCAGGTGCAATTTCCCTTCCCCAGAAACTGATTTAACTAATGGTGTGCACTCTGCAAGGAGGGAAGATGCTGACAGCGGGAGAGGACGCATTTGATGAGATCCTACCGTGCCTTGTCTCCCTCCTAGAAATCCCCTTTCACGCAGCCTTCTCTGGTCAACAAGAAAAAATCACAGTATCAAAACCATCATCTACAACAGCCTGTGTTCCTCCTCCCCCAGCACCACGTTCCTTTTCCGTAGAGCTAATGAGGGCTCATTTACATCATGGGGTGTTTTGCATTAAGTTGGAGAGGTGCAATATGAGGTCTATGGCCTGTGGGGTGGTATAAAAGGGATCTGGTGCAGGCGGACAGAAGGCTTTGGGTAGTGGGTAAGTGAAGGGTGCAACGGCTGGAGCTCAACAGCAGTCTGCCTCTGGGCATTGGAATAAAGATAAATAAGGGGAGCTCACGAAATCAGGTTTTCTCAAGTGTAACATTTGAAGTGTTCAGGAAAGGGATGGGAAAGCAGCAGAAAAATGCTGCAGCTTGTAAAATACCTGGTGGGGAGGATGGGTATCTCTCCCAGTGCTTGAAGGGGACCCCAAGCATCCTGACACTTGGTTCCCAGCTCTCCTCAGGATCTGCCACGTCAGATGGGATCAATCAGTTAAAGGCCCCTTCTGCAGGGGGACCAAGGGAAGAAGCTAGCGCTGGGCCGAGCCCCAAGGGTTAACCGACCCCACAGTCAGCTCCTCGGCAGGCAGATCAAAGCGGCTGCTCTCGCCAAGCCCTCGCATTGGCCATGTGCTCTGTGGTGACTCCATTGTATTCCCTCCACAATGAGAGCTCTGTGGCGGCCGGGAAACCCCTAGCACGTCCTCACCCAGAGACTGTCGTGCTGGTGAGGGGTTTTGCCTGCATCCGGGCACATGAAAGGGGAAGTCACGCAAGGGACATGATGTCTCCATTTGAAGTCTCTGGCAGGGCAAGCGCTGCTGCTGTACGGAGGCTCAGGCGTGCTTGCTGCTGGTGGGGGGGTGGATGTTTTCTCAAGGACTTTGTCTTTCAAGCGCAGCCAGGCTCTGTTCAGCTGCCGTCGCTGGCTTTTGATGCTAGGGCTCAGCAGTGTGTTGCCCAGCTGGAGCAGCCAATGGCTCAGCGCTTGTGGATGCAAAGAGGAAGGGACTTGCCCCAGCCCAGACATCGGGATGGTGGCAGGGACAGCACTGAGAGCTCTGATTCCCGCTCCTGGATTTATGCTGCTGTAAAATGGTATCTTCGCATGTGGGTGGGAGCATAGAAGAAAAGAAGTGCTGTCTGGTGAGCTCGGTTTGCCAAATCTCTGCCATCCAGAGATGGGCAGTGACACCTGATGGTTTCACCAATGCCAAGCTGATGGAAAATGCCTACTATACACAGTCCCCGTGCTCTATTGACAGCTTTTTTGGTTATCATTGCATATGCAAATCCTTGCAATGTGATTTCCAAAAGCTCTGAGCATTTGCTAACTCCCTTCACAGAGGGCTATGTACTGAGTTACTGTGAATTTGCACTCCTGTAATTGAGAACAGGATTTGGCTTGCTGTCAGCACATCATGGGGTTGTTAAGAATAGGATGTGGCATTCTTGTAGCCACTGCATTTGGAACAAATAGTATTTTTAATACTAAAATGTGGTTACTTAGTGCCAACGACTGATCACAAAGAAATCTATAGAAGAAGAGATTATATGGGGTGGGTAGTGGTAGCACCCCCTTTTGCAGCACTCTCTAATAGTCCCCAAGGTAAGCCTCTGATTTCAATTGTTTATCATTTTGCCAAGTGTTTAATCTTTGGATTGAAATGTGCCAGGCTCAGTTTTTACTTCAGGTTGAATGCTGGTGGAAATGTTCAGGAAAAGCAGCTCAGCTTTTGTGGAGTAAAGTTTAAAATGGGTCAGGCCACCATGCTGACCTTCTGTTTTTCAGTTCTTAAAAACACACCTGAAGGATCCCAGTGGCTCGTGCGAAGTTAATTTGGAGGACAGGAAGGTGCCTTTTGTTGCACCTTGGAAAACAACTCCAGATTTGGTCAAAGTAGTCTCTGAGGATGCTCAGCTGAGTGTTTTGGAGGCTCTGCGTGTTCCTGCACCGTGAACGTGTTGCTGTTCCAAGTAGCTCAAAAGATGATGCTGATCTCAGGCAATCACTGGCTTGTGATTTGGCTTCTGGATGGGATGACTTGAGGTTAGTTTTATGTGAGGCCTTGACTAAACCTGACCTTCTGTGGCTTTGGTTTCCCAGTTGCCCTTATTGGTGCCAGAGCTGCTGTATCTCCTGCTTTCCTCCTCAGAGAAGGTGCAGAGCTCATCCAGACACAGCTCCAAGCTCACCCAGACATAGGTTTGGATACGCAGCTGGACCTGGAGCTGGAATTGCTCCTGACTGCACAGTTTCGGTTGATTTAATCTAGTTTCTAATTGCATGGTTTTGTCATCGCCTTTGCAATCGTGTGTCCCTGTGACAAGCAGACCACTGCAAAGCTGTTTGCTCAGCCCATCAGCTGCTGGCTGTCAGCACATGAAGGGGCAGAAGTCTCACACTGCAGTTCCACAAAAAGCAGGGGGAAAGCCTCAGTGGTTTTATTCCCAAATAGTTTCTGTCTTCCTTTGGGGCCCATTATGCCAGGCACTGAAAAAACACAGGGAGAGTCCTCTCCGACTGCAAACTACATTTTTCAGGCCCTAGTTCAGCAAAGCATTTAAAAGCACGCTTAATTTCAGGCTGTGTGTGTAATCCCCTTGAAATCAATGGGAGTTAAGCATTCACTTAAATGCTTCGCTGAGTTGGACCCTAAGCAGACAAGTCAGACAAAGAGGGGATGAAGGAGAGATTTTGATTTTCTCCTGGGAGTGGCAGCAATGAGAATCCATCTCTTTGAGTCATTACGTTGCCGCTTCTGTCATGCTAGATGGGATACTTCCTCTCTCGTAGGTGCTGCTGTTAGCCTGGGGTACCTCCTTAATCAGCCAGCTATGTCTGGGGAGGAGAAGAAAACCTTGGAGGCTCAAAACTCCTGTAGGGTGCCTGCCGCAGCTGTAGGCATGTGCATCTCCACACACGCATGCAGATGTCGTTTAAAGGAAAGCAGCAAGCTACAATGGATGGGAATACAAGCAGGAAATCCTCTTCCACTGCAGAAATCTGGCCTTTTTCCAGATACTATGTCATCACTTTTTGCCTATGTTAAAAAACTTGACCTTCTGCTGCCTTTGCTTGCAGCGAGTTTAAATTACTTAAGACTTTTTTCCAGATGCTGTTTTCTTAAATTACTTAGTGAGAAAGTCTAAGTCAATCTACATATTAAACATACTGGAGATTGGAGTCCAAGTCAATGTGGCTCATGACAGTCCTAGGAAACCAAATCTCTCTCCCTGTGAGCCTGCGCTCCCCCTTCTCTTTCTCCTTTAGCTTAAGGCGATAAAACTTTGAAGATGTAATCTAGGCATTATCTGCCTTTTTGGATAATGTTCAACAGTAATTTTAGCATCGCCTTTATCTCCAAAATGGTTGCTTTAAATTCAGCTGCTTCCTTCCCAGAGGCTGGTTTGATTTTTAGGCAGCAAAGCATCTTTCCCTGTGCATTTCCTTCTGGTGGGTCAGATTTTTGTTGGTCCTGGTTTACTCCCCTATTTGTTTTCCCCCTCTGCCATACCTCCTCATTAGCATTGTTTGGATTTTATTATATTGGGATTTATTCTCCCTATGAAAGGATTCATCCATCCAGAAGAGCTCAAAGCTTATTCCAGAGGTGGGACCTGGGGGCCGTTCCTGTTTCCCCACCAGTGCCCTTCCAGCATGTGCTGCTGGAAAGGATCAAGGCAAGAAGACATCCTCTCTCAGGGATTGACCCAAATTTTCAAAGCCTCCTCTCAAGATAGATACCACAGGATACTACTCCTCATCTTAGCCTCTTTCCGTCTTGTTTTAAGTTCATCATAATTTTGGTGTGCCTTTCAAAGCTCATATGTTAGGTCAGAAACATCGGTAACAAGGTTTACTTCTCTCTGCTTAAAAAAGAAATTTGAAAACTGGGTCAGTTCATATTTCCCCAATCTAGATAATTTTCTGTGGGGAAACTGAACTGTTCCCTCCTCCTTTTTTTTTTCCTCCTGACAAATCCTTTAGCATTAGTATGCAGTCTCAAATATATATTACCTTCCTTCTCACAGAGACAGAACCTGCTTCCAATAAAACTTCCCCCGAGACACTGGATCTGGCTTTGACTTTCCTGATTAAATGGGCTATGGATTTAATTTGACAAGAGAGGGAACTGATTTAGCAGATAAAGTATCTTGTTCAAAAGGTGATGTTTCTGTTGCAGCCTGATCTTTATCAGGTCCCCCCCGTCATGTATGGTTGGAGCCTACTATGAAATATCACCTTTTGCTAAGTTATATTTATCGCAGTCTCTCTGCTTCCCCCATATTTTTTATTAGATCTGTCTGAAGCAACGTGGTGCGTGTTTCTGTGGACTATGGACAGGCTGAAGGACCCCCTGCAAAGTGACAGGGAACCCCCACTTATCCAAGTGTCAGGAGCTCGTCTGACGGAGGTGGAGGGACGTGGATCCAAGCCTGGCTCAGCCTAGCAGAGATTTATGTGCACCTCTTACTTTCCAGCATGGCTCTGGACATAACATTGCTTTTCCTGTTCTGCTGTGATTGCATCTGCATGGCTTGGGCTGGGGGGAAGGCAGGGAGGGTCCCTGCCTCACAGAGGGCACAGTGGGGTTTTGGGACCGGCTGCGAAGACCCCAGGAGGGGGATCATACTGTTAGCAGTGTTTCCAAAGATCAGACACCTTCCAAAGTGAAGTCTGGGGGCCTTTGTCCTTGTCAGTGGGCTGTCTCAAGAAGGATGGGTTTGGCAGAGATTACCTGCAGGCATGTAGTGCTTGCCGTGGGAGGGGCAGGATTTGAGCACATCCCGCTCCGTTTCCGTGCCAGGACCTATGGGAGCAGCTCAGCAGCAGTAAAGGGCAGCCGTCCGCGGGGTGCTAAAGCAGGGAGTGTTGTGTGGGGAGGGTTTATATGGAGTTCCAAATAAAATCCACTCATCTGCTAATGGCACCATTTGCTTAACTGTGGTGTCAGCAAGCTGTGCGTGATTGCATCCTCTTTAACACAGGCTGTTCTCCAGCATTTGAAATACTCGCAGCCTTGGCGGTGGCAAGCGTGGGACAGACCCCCATCCCACCCATAGCACCTTGCCAGATCTCAGCTTCATCGCTGGCACACGCTGACGTACTCCTCTGTGTCATGAAACCAAGGCATCAGCAAGTTCTGCCGATGAGGGTTGATGACCCAGGCAGAAATCCTTCATGTGTGAGTGTCTCTACAACCGAGCCGAGGCGTGTTTCTCCTGTTAGCTCTGACTGGCATCCACTGCTCACAGCTCGTATATAGGTCACCAGTTCTGAAATAGTGTCATCAGGCACTCGTGTCCCCCGTGTCTGCCTGCCTACAGGAGGTCTGGCGAGGAATATATTGAATGCTGAAGGAAGAGCTAGTAAAAACCAAATTCATCCTGATTGCTGGTGCCCATACAAAAGAACATTTTTTTTTGAAATCAAGACCATTAAATGAATGTGTTAGATCCATCGTAGCTTATTACCATGTGTGTCTAAATTCTTCTTACAACTGCTGTTGTAGCAGCCCTAGAGAAGATGTCCCTTAGGTGTTCATATGTATGTGGCACATACATGACTCCTCCCTCGTACCATTTATTCCTATGTTACCTGAGTGCTGCACAGCATCCACCAGGTTCTTTCTCCAGATGGGCTTTCTGGGGGGATGGAAGGAGAATGGGCATCTGTGGCCGGTTCATCCCACAGACAATCAATGACCACTTAAAGAGTTGCTGAGCTCTTTTCAACACTGTATTATATTCACAGGCTCATTGAGGTGGAAGACTTCTGTAAGGGGTCATCCCTGCTAAGAATGGTCTGCCTGGGAGCTGCCTGAAAAGGAATTGTTGGAAAATGGTCTACATGAATATCTCCTCTTCTGATCACCTTTCTTCAGGTACTTCTTCAGATGTCCCCTCTTCCAGGGCTATTTTCACAGGCCTTTGATCTTCAGGTTTATAGGATTTTTTTAGCCACTCTGGTAAAGCATTTCTCCTTCCCCTGCTGATGATGAGGGAACCCATCAAATTCCTGGTCATGTCACAGATAATAGCTACTTCTTTGATTAAGGACCACCTCAGCAAGCAGAATTTCACTGGAGGAGACATTGCTCAAGAAGATGCATTAGAGCACCTAAGCAATTTTTTGCAAGGCTAGCAGAGACTCATTGCCCTTTTGTCTGGCCTGCTGTAATTTAGCTGCTGGTTATACTGTACCATGTTAGAGACACAAAGTGGCAACTTTAACCCTTCATTCTTAATAGCTACTTTAAAGAAAACGTTTTGGAAAGCTGTAGTTCATATTAGAATTGAAGAAAAAACTGTTTGCCATAGGTGAAGGCAAACTGAAGATAAACACAGATGGTTTCCTCATCACCAGCTGTAGGGATAGTGTGGTGGATATAATAATTTATGTTCTCCCTGATCCTATGCTGCTTTAGTCTTGGGTCGTGTGTTCAGCCATGGCCTATTCTGATGTTAAAAGATTCAGATATTTTGTCTGGTGTGTGTCTTTGTGGTATGCAGCCTGAACCCCCTGCATCAAATAGACCATTGCATTGGTATTAGGAAATACCTGCTCAGCTTAAGGACTCTGTCTGATAAACAAACGCACTGGAAGATGGACATAAGGCAGCAGGTAGTTATTGCAGTTTAATGAATATATTGTTCTTATGGGAGATGCTAGTTTGCCCAGTTTGTACAGATAGAGGAATTAAGACTTTGCCCTGATAAACCAGGGATGGGATCCATCTCACCACAGTTAGATGGTTCCATCTAATCCAGACCTCTAAGTGCCTTATATGGTCTTTGGAGACAAATAGTGGACTCCAGAATACTTGATCTTAACTTAAAGCAGACTTCTGGAATAACACAGCTGAAGTAAGCCATGAAGTTTCCTGAGAGTATGAAGTGAGCCCAAAATAACTATCCCCAAGGTGGACAAATATGCCTTAGAGATTTGAGTCTGCTACTGGTTGTCTGTGTGGTTTTGGTTTAGTTACTCCCTCTTTATGGACTTCCTTTTCCTTTCCTACTGTCTGGTCTTGTCTCTTTAGGATGATAAGCTCTTCTCAGCAGGCACTGCCTTGAGTGTAAACAGCTCGGTAGGGTCAGGATTCAGCTGGGATGAATCACACAACTACCTTAATAACAGCAATGTGTTACTGGAATGCTGCGAGGTGAGGAAACAGCAGAAGAACTGGTGAAAAGAGGAACAAGAACAAGAACATCTCATGTCTTGAGTCAGTGGAAACAGCTAGCGTCTCTGAAAGCGCCTGTCTGACAGTCAAGGGCTCCAGTGATGGAAAAGGTGAACCTTCTGGATGCTGAAGAGAAGCCTGCATGGCATGAGAGTTACTGTACAGAAAGCGCTAACAATGGCAACCATAGAAACCACAGACCAGAGAAGACTGGGGCAAGAGGTGATGCAGAAGAAGAGAACATGTGGGATCCTTGCAGCTCTACCCAGGTACATGCCTGCTTGAGCAGCTTTTTACCACCCAATAGAGAGCGGATAAAATGTCTCTTTAGTGCCCATTATCACCAACCTTTCTTAATTGCATCCTTCTGGGAGCGTTTTGCAATGGCATCATTAACGGTATAAGCTTCATGACTCATTAGCATTGCCACAAAGAAGTCGTTTGTATGAAGTTACTACAGCCACCTCCCTCCTGAATAATAGCTCCAATGTTCATCAAACTTGATCAAAAAACTCCCAGCATTGCACAGGGCTTTGCAACAGGTTTGATTTATGGAGAGCTGCTGAGCCTGGACTATGGCAAGCAACAGCACAAGTTTTGGAAGAAAGTGTGTGTGTACATGTGTGTGCACATTCCCACACGTGTTTGTGCAGACAGTGAGCCTGGTGCTCTCTCCTGCCACCAACCCTCTCACTTCCACCCCATCTCACTGCAAAGTCCATCTTCAGACTCAATCGAGCTCTGCTTCCATCTTGCTTGTCTTTGAAAGAAATAACACGTGTTGCTGCAAAGCATGAATTAAGGGAAGGCAGAAGCATACAACCCATCCCCACTCCACCCAGGGAGTGCCCATAGCCTGCATTAACAACAGCAGAGCCTGGTGGGAGCAAAGCAGAGAAGCCAGCATGATAGATAGGAGCAATTACTGGAGGCCTTCTCTGTCATCTCTGACTATCTCTTTACAAATGCAGTACTTCCTACTTGTTTCAAATGCTGTTGAGGCATTGAGAATCTTCACTAAATAATGACCAGTCCCTGTAAAGAGAGGAATAAATGAGAGTTGTGCCTCAGCGGTGGCTCCCAGAAGGCTCCCCGTAATGGAAGGAGAGGATAGCAGCCAGCCAGGTCTGCGAGGGCTGTTATTCACGCTTTGCCAGGAATGTGGCTTAGATCAAGGGAAGGTTTTCTCTGCATTTTGTCTCTTCCTAGATTCATAACCCTCAGGCTGTTAGTCCATCTCATCTGATTTCCTGGAGACTGTAAGTCCATCTCATCTGGCTTTCCAGTATGGTGAAATTGTTCCCCCCTCCTGTTCCTTGCACAGAAGAAAGCAATTAGTGTTTTGGCCAAAGCATCTTTTCCCTGCTCGGTCACAGGGTCCAGCCTCCATCAGCTTCATACGGCTGTGCTGTTGGGTCCGGGAAAAACAGAAGGTCAGAGTCAGACCTCCTCTCTTTTTCTGTGCTCAGCCACCCTAGAGCTGAGCCAGCTGGGAGCTGCGGTGCGGGTCCTGCTTTCTCCCCCCATCACCACCACTGCACATGCTACTTTCCAAGCTGTTTACTCAACTTTCAGATGGTACTGGATCTGGCTGGGATGAAGTTAATTTTCAGGTTGGGTGCCCAGCTGCACTATCAGATTAAGGGTAAAATGGGGGCTCCTGTTTCCATGTGATTGTGTCACAACCCTCTTGTTTTATAAGGGACTCCTCTCCAGAAAAGCTCCAGCACTACTGTCTGAGCAGATCTTCAGCATGTGCAAATCAGTGAAGCATTAGTGTAAGTCAAAGGAGCATCAGTAGTTTATCTATGACAGAACTGAAGTTCTGTCTTCATTTGTCCAGAGATTCTGTACTGTGTTTTACCCGGTGGGACAATGACGTTTGGCTCAGCAAGCAGGTGAGAAGCATCAGGTTTGATAACACTCTGTAGGACCCCTGACACATCGTTAAGTGAAAGGGTTGGTGGTGTGGAGTCCGCTCATCTGGTCCCATCCTGCATCCAAATACGGTGCTGGCGATGCGCCTCTGAGCACTTTGGGCAGCGATGGCTCTCGCTGCAGGATCCCAGAGCTGTTCCTTGGAGAGGACTGAAAGAGTAGAGGAGCTTTTGATCTTCTGCAGGTTCTTGCCTGCCTTTTTTCTTCTCTTTATGTTCTGGTGTGTGTGTTTCTTTCAAAAAAAAAGGTTGATCAAGACAGTTCCCAGCGTATCCATGAATGTTCCTGTAGCAAAAGGGGAGGGCACACGTGAGAGGCGTTGCTGGTCTCTCTTTCTGTGACACTTTGTATTTACGGCTTTCAGTATTTTGCTACAGGCTTAGCTGTGCTCTGGGTGTCAAGCTCTACAGCCTGGAGATATGCAAAACAGACACGCTTTGAATCTTCTGGATTTACCAGCTTTTCTGTGATAACTGGTGATGGAAGGGGGCTGTATGGTCCTTTCTCCTTCTAGTTCCTATGTCTGGGTATTTTACTGCATATCTGTGACTGAGAATTTGTATAGCCTTTATAAATTCACTGTGACCATGGCTTATGCTATCATGGGGCTTCCCATGGCAAGCCAGTCTCCTTAGTGGTGCACACTGCCTAGGCACTGGCTTGCAGGCTAGCTGCAGGCTGAAGGGCTGGCTATCCTGGTGGGGAACCTAAACCAAAAGAGAGATACCAACTCAAATCTGAGCTCCTCCACTGCAGGCAGAAGGGACACAACTGTCCTAAGTCCTTTGGCTCTGAAAACTTGACCTGGGCTTGAATTCACCTCCTCAAGATTGAACAAACTGAATTTGTGTGGTTTATGCAGGGCCAGACTGTTCCAGGCATGAAGAAGACAAGCATGGTCTTCCTTCAGAGCAGCCTGCTCTAGTTCACTGAAGACCATACTACTCATGCCAGGCACCGGGGGGGTCTTCTAGTTCTCTGATCCTCCATGGCCCTCTTTGATCCAAGCCTCTATTAAAAGCATGTGGAAGACCCTATCAAGAGAGAAATCCTCTGGGATGCGTGCTTGAAAAGCACAAAGGCAGTGCAAAGTCAGGCTGTCAGGAGTGGTTTTGTCACTCATACGAAGCACAAACACTGCATGCTGGTTTTTCCTGTCGCATTTGGTGTGAATTTACTCTGGTGGGAGATGCCAGGCTGTTAACTAAGGCGACTACAGTCTTCAGTTTGTCCAGAGGGCAGACACAGCACAGATGCTATCAGCTTTCAGATGTCCCTCTATGGGGATGCTTGGGAAATGAGACTGAGGCAAGGCCATTCATGTGCTGGAATTACTACTTGTATATAATAGGCACTATGCTCATTACGGTATTGTTACCTGGGTGCTTTGCTGGCTGTCTTTTGTATTCACTGTCTGCCTTTCATCTTTTATTTAGATCATGTCAACTTGCTGTTTTATTTTTATACAGCACCTATCACCAGGGGACAGGCCAAAACGATCCTTCAAGTTTTCCCCCAGTGGGATTCAGCCTTTTCCATCCTCACCCCAATCTTTCTGCAGTCTCCATTCATCCCCAAGACACATACTTTTCTAGGTTTTCTCTAAATAAGGATCAGAAGTGTGATTTTAGAAGTTACCTGGTTTGCTCTAACTAACTTTTTCTCTGTCACTTTCAGGATGTTTCAAAGTATCATTGAGTTGTCCTGACCGGGGTTTTAGGAGCTGCCAGGTTATATCCAGGGAGATAACAGCATCTAAGCCCCTTTCTTCAAAAGCAAGGTCAGAAAGGAGATCTGGCAGACTATTATGATCCAACATCATGCCAGAAATCCCCGTCTAGACTGTGGCCAGCAGAGCTCTGTCCCCACAGCAAAGTGGTCCCTCCAGGGACTTTAGACGTATGTCTATAATAACCAGCCAAGTTTGCCATCTCCTCATTACCCAGCTGCAGTTGCGGGGAGCCCAAGGATGCCTGCAAAACATGCAGTAATGAGGCCAAATGAGTGCCGAGGAGTTACGTTTCCAACTTGACCTCCCTGTAGCCCTTCCTTATGCTGTGTGCATAGTCATGTGCCCTGGAGGGGTGGGTGGAGAGGACACCGCTGGCCGTTCCTTCTCTCTGCCTGCTCCTACCTGGCCCTGGGAGAGGAGATGTGAAGCCAGCACAGTTTGCAGGTCTGAGGAAGAGGAAGGCTGCTGGCATTTGTTTGCTAGGAAGCAGACAGGCTGTCCTGATATTGCACCCCAGGCACCCTGCTATTTTCTTAGGAAAACAAAAAATGCATGTAGCCAGCAACACAAGGTGCAACGGTCAGCTCTGGAGCAATGCTGGCTGTTCCCACGAGGATGCTGAGTCTGTCCACCTCTTCCTTCTCTGCAGCTGATGAACCAGCTCATTTATTCTGCTTGGTTTTAAGACCTCCCTTATTAACCAAGTGTGGTGCCTGGTGGCTGAGCAGAAAGGGGCCCAAGACAGGTGAAGCCCCTTGAGACCTGAGGATCCTGGGTCACCGCATGACTCCAGGTGATATTTTTGCCTCAGGAAGATGAGCTGAGTTTGCTGAATTTACTATGAATTCAGATTTTTTTCCCTGTTGCCCCTTACCAGGTAGGAAGGGGTCTTTGTTTCACCAAATTATTTCTTGATCTCTCCTGTTCAAGAGAGACTAACACTGCTGTGGTTGGTGAACCACTGCATGCCTTACTGACAGCCTCAAAACTTGCTGAGGGGTAGACATTCTTCCCCATGGAAGAATCACAAT
>NW_008824591.1:1343618-1361749 GCF_000699105.1 Pygoscelis adeliae
GATACAGTCCACTGAAGAGGTGGGTGCAGCTTGTTACCAGCTCTTTGATGAGACCAAACTGTTTGTCATCCACGAAGTACTGGGATGGGAATGGGCTTAGAGACTTAAAGCGACCCAGTCCCAGACTGACCCTGGAAGGAGACTGCAGGTTTTGTAATGGCAGCTGAACTCAGGCTCTATCTCAGAAAAGCTACTTGGGAAGTCTCCCTCCTTTCCCAAGGCACGCAGACTGATGATTTCATGCTTCCATCACACCAGGGGTATGATTAGCAGGTTAATTATCTCAGTCATCATCTGTTTTCACACCTCTCTTTTTGCTTGCTAGTTCTCATTATTTCCCCCAGGGGGAAGATCATCCTCCACAGATCTGGCTTTGAGGATTGTCCACCTCGAACTGTGCCTGGAAATGGGGTTGGATAGTGGCATCAGGAGGATGGGGATTCACTGCATGGTTTAATGAGCTCCTTGGGATCATTACCTGTTTTCTAAGACAGCAGTTAAGCTACGTAAAAGTACAGCAGCCAAGAAAGGAACAGTTCAGTCCATCTTGCCTGCCCCATGCTGAGCCCCAGCTCCAAGTGGTGGTCTATGGGACATCATCAGATGTGGGGATTTAGTCCCTTCCTCCCCCTTTCTTTGTTTCTTCATTTCCCTTCCCTTTAATTCATTCATCTCTAAGCAAGCTTTTCCTGTTTACAACCTCTCTAAAACACTTACAAATGATATATCAAGAGGAATATTAATTGTACATGCAGCTTGTTCCATTCATAATGTTCATCTCACAGCAAGTATCACCTAGAGTCCACTTACGACATATTAATAACATAGATGACAGACTTGACATTTAGAGCACTCTTTCTAAATGACTTCTCCCACTCCCAACCCTACTCGTATTGGTTCAGGAGAGAATACGCTGTCACATACAGCTTTCTGATGGAGAGGGTAATACATTTAATAGATATCATAAAACTATACTGGGTATCAGTATAAATTTTTGAATCTATTGTGACTACAAATATGTAGATGAGATGTTTATATAAAATGTTGATATATCAACACATCTGTCCTCATTTACATTTATTGCATTATTTAGGATGAAGGGTTTTTTTAAAATTATGTTGGAGATGTCTGGATTTATGGAGCAGGTGTTGGTGTGTCGAGTCTTATCTGCCTGTTGTAGACTGAACAGTCCCCACCGGCTTTGTTTTAGTCCCAGAATATATACGGGCAGAACTGGAGATTTTCCATTATCAGGTGTTCGGAAATGTCACCCAACTCAAAATCTGCTGGAGAATTTAGTCCTTTTCTTCAACAGCTGTGTTGAGCTAGGAATGGCACAGGACATTCATTTGTGGTCATTTGGCATCGCGGAGAGGTTGATGGATTGGAGCGTGTTAAGAGAAAAGCAACAGAAAAGGATATAGGAGTTGAAGAGACTGATTTATGGGAAAAGATAAAAGGAAATCAATGTAGAGGGAGAACTCTCTCAGGCTCTGGTACTTAGATGAGCTCCAGGATTTCTCAGCTCTCACGTCCTTGCTGCCTGATGCCCTTCTGAGAGGGAAGCACTTTGATCCCACTCTACACAGTCCAGACCTGCGAAAATCAGACCGTTTTCTGGAGTGACACAGAAGGCAAGAAGCACCTTCTCAGATTGAGCCAGCCTGCCCTGTGCTTACACCTGCCTTTACCTCTAAGTCTTTGGCCATCATAAGGACCTGCTGAGGGTCACATGCTGTTGGGAGCAAATTCCCTCATACTGAGCATTTTGGGTGTCCCCATGAAAGCCCCGAAGGTGAAACAGCAGGAGCCAGGGATTCCCACAGCATGCAGCCATGGGTAAACGGGACACAGATGATTCTGGTTCCTGGCTCCAGTCTGCGGCATTATAGTGCATAAAACTGGAGTAACACGGTGATGGATCAGAGCCATGTCCTGGGTGGAGGTGAGCTGTGAAGTTTCCTAGAGAAGGAAAAAGGAAGGGGGACATACGCAGAGGACTGGTGTCACTGCTCTGGGAACCTGCCGCTGGAGACAGGCTCAACCCTCCAACCTGGCAGTGAGTGCTGCGATTGCTCATGCGGTTATAACGGTGTAATCTAGAGGTCTGAAGGAGGGTTGCAACATGTTGATGATGCCAATACAATTTCTGCATTCACCCAAGGCCAAAAGGCACCGAGAGCTACAAAAGTGGTTCCTTCTGAAATATGGAGGACAGTGACCTGAAGGTTGTTCATGGAGCCATGCTGGACGGCATGTTGTACCCTCCTGCTACTCAAGCATGGGATGAGAGGAATCTGTGATGGTCTTCTAGAAGTTTCAGGGTAGGAAATGGGACATTGATCTGAAGAATTTGGGACCTGCCAGCCAAGAGGTGGAAAGCGAGGAAAGAGCTGTGGGTCAGAGCTGCACACATGGCTTTTACACCAGCATCCGCAGGACACTGCAGGGTTTGCTGGGAGGATGGAGCCAGGTTCCATCCCTAGGGCCAGGGCAATTCATGGCAGGGGAGGCTGGGGCTGTGTCTGCTCCTCTGACCTTGTAAGCACTTCCTCTCACTGTCCTGTTTTTTCTCAAAAGAAAAAACCATGCTGTATCCATGGCAATCGGGGATTTCCTACTTGTGGCTTTCTTGCATGTCATGGTCAGCGAGCACCTTCTGAAGATGCAGGGTTTCAAGGGAAGCTTGGATTTTCCTGCCTGGAAAGCCACAGGCTCTTGACACATGAATGCAGGAAAAATCCCTGTTATTAACAGCTCTTTTACCATTTCCGACTGTGCCTGGGAGAGCATTGGTCTCAGATCTATATATAAAACAATTGCAGCCACACAAGGTGCTAAAGAATTGCCCTGCACACACATAAAAAAATATTGTGGCACCTAAAATACTGCCTGGGAGCTGCAAAAATGGCAACAGTGACTTTCTTCAGTAAACAGTAATGTAACCACTCCTTAGTAGGCTAAATTTGTCGCCAAAAGTGGCATAAACATGCATTTTATGGAGCAGTTAGCAATGACCAAAGGAGAGGAATATTCGGGGCATTTGTGAAGGTTGTTCTTTTTTTGAACATCGGAGGTTATTAGGTGAGGGAGGTCAGGGTACAGTGCACTGGGCTCTCGATGATATATTCTGTTTTTCAGCCATTCATTGGTTTTGCTGCCATTTCCCAACTTCTAGCCTCTGGTGAATTCAGCAGTGGGGTTTAGATGGCAGAAGCCACAGGTTCTGTTCTGCTCAGGGATGTATGTGGTACCTTGGGAAAACCATTTTAGCTCCTTCACAGTTGTAGTCCCTTTGTCCCTATCCTTCTCCTCCCTCCTTTTACACCCGCCTTTGAAATGGAGGTAGAAAAAAAAAACAATTTTAATTTATTAGTGTTTGTAAAGGGCTTTGAGATCTTTAAATGGAGGTGAGAATGCAGGGTTGTATGGCAGTAGCTAGCTGCAGTGTTGCTCAGTGTTAGACTGGAATCACCTTCCTCGGATATTGAAAATAGTTTCTGCTCTAATTAGTGTGCTAAGTACTTGTCTTCTTTTCTTGTTTGAAGTGTCAAATTTTCATTACAGAACAAACAGGCGACTCCTTAGAAAATTTTCTCTCAATTAGTAGCAAGTAGGAATTGGCTTAATTGTTCAAAAAGGGGGAAATGGTTAAAATAAAAGTACAATCTGTATTGGTTCCTGTGTTTCCAGTATGACACGCTCTGTCACACTATGGCATGGCAGGAGTAGCAGCTAATGCGTCATGTTCTTTCTGTCACCACTAATATGGAGTGGCATGTCATATTATGTACTGTCACTGAAGTCATGTCATTAAACACTGCAAACATAAGAAAAACCACATACAATTAAAATGATCCTGGGGCGAAAAAATCCATTTAAAAAGAAAATCAAATACATTTTCTTACATGAAATTAATTCAGTTTTGTTTACACAAGAATTGCTATTGAAGCTGCTAGAATTTCCTGAAGATCTTTGTCTCCGCTTCAATTATTTCCTGCTCTTGGAGATTTTGACAATGCTGTTCAGACCACTGCCGTGGAGATGTTGTAGAGCCCGTCAGCTCCTGTGCTGCCAGGTACCTGTCTTGCTGTAAAACCCTACGGGACACCAGTAAAATGTAGATTTTGCTCTGATGTTGCTGGAGGAGATGAATATTGTTCTCTCCGGCTGTACACCTCTGCCTGATGTAGAACCTGGGTAGGGAGATATATCCAGGTAAAACCTACAAGGTCTCATCTCCTCTCCAGTTCCCTGCATGACAGCTAGCTCTATTCACTATCTCAGGAGACCTTCTCTCCCTTGAGGGCAGGAAGATGTGCAGCATTGCAGTACCAGTATGAAGACTGGTATAACCTGGAGCTTGCCTACCAGAGAAATTTTTTCCCTTCCTGATGTCAAGGTTAATTCATGGCTTTATGTGACTGATTGAACACATGGAGGTGTTTGCTGCCTCTTTTGCAAGCTGTTTGAACGTGGGACTCAGGCTGGATCTGGGATAAGGGTTCCTGGGACGATCGGGGAAGGGGACACTCAAAAGCAGAGCGGGGGACAGCTATTCATAAAAGGCTACTTCAGCTTAGGCAGCCTAATTTCTTTAAAGTCTGCCCTGCTGATGAAAAGAGAAGGACTCCTTCAGCTCCTTCAGCAGGTGATTCAGAGCAAGAAGCCAAGGTATCTGCTCCAAATCCCCCTCTGGAAAAGCCACTTCTCACCCCATTGACTGCAGAGGGACCACAGGGGGACCTTCTGCTGCAAGCACTCCCCAAATCCTATTCTGGTCTGCCCAGGGAAGCACAGGAGCAGATGTGATGGCTCTCCTCGAGCAGAGCAGCACAGTGCGGGGACGTGCCGTGCAGGGAGGAGAACCAAGGAACGAGGCTGGCCCGTGGCCAAATAGTTACGAAATGGCCATCAATAAACCGAGTCTGGAAACTAGAAGGTCTTGAAGCTTGGAGGAGTGAGGTCCTGGAACAGGTTCCAGCAGGAGCGGTGGCAGCAAGAAGCCCACGTAGTTTAAAATGGAGTTTTATGAATAGGTTTTATTATGTGGCTGCCAGCAACAGCAAGGGCTGAATTGATGGCCGAGAAAGTTCCTTTTAAGGCATTTTGGCCTTTGCTCCATGCTTTGCATTCTCCTGGGATTTTTTAAGGTGAACTTCAAAGGATGTCTTTTAGAAAGTGAATTCTGTCATGCTGTGATTTCTTTGCAATATATAAAGAAACCCTGAAAGATTTTTAAATATTTCTGTTAGTTTATGCTTGATGGTTGCTCTCGAACGAGCAGGAAAGTTGAGTCTAGTTTTTCTGGAAGCCCTGCTGGTCTTCTAATGGGTCTATTGGGAGGGAGGCTTTAATGTCTGGACTCCTCTAGTGAGTTCATTGTTCAAAGAATTTTAGGTAGGCAGAATCTGGGAAAAGAATAAAAAATACTTTATGAAACCATCTACCTTTTTGCTTATATTATAATGACAAATACTTTTTTTTTTTCCTTTGTAGCTGTCTCGTGTAGGTGACTCATAGAAATGTCTTAATCTTTTTATTGATTTCCCTTTCACTTATCTTTATCCCCTATTTACTTTTTTAAAAGCTGAGTTCTTCCTAACCTTATCTGGTCACCAGTTTATGAAATGGAAATCAGTGATTGACTGATTATATGGATAATAAAGAATATTGTTAATCAAGGGTATGTTTATGTCGGGATGTGAATTTTGCCAGGCTCTTCAGACTGTACTGGGGCTGTCATACAAATATAGGAATATGCATGTACCCATCATGTGATTAATCATACATATTCTTGCGTTATGGTGGCTAGCAGTATATACTTAAATATACTGTAATTCCTATCTTTATAGGAAGGAAGGTCATTTTCTGTTTTATATCAGGCTGTGAACCAAATTCCCATGGTGCTTCAGCACTGATGTCAAAGCTGTAAGTAAACTCTGTGTAACCTCTGTATTGTAAAAGATGCCAAACGCAATACAGTTAGGAATTTGGAAAGGTGATTTCCCAGGCGCAGGTAATGCACATATTCTGTGCCAGCACTAATTTGGCACCAAAACTACACTGCCCGTGTGGATTAAATGTAAGAGTGTATTGCAAGACAGAACAAAATGGATTATGCCATTGATTCCTAGCAAGCACGTCCCCCATGGCGAGGCAGGTTAGAGCAAGCTCCCTTTGAGCTCTGCTCAGCTTCTTACGTTTTTTGCTGGAAATGAAATAAGAACCAATAAGTGCTTCACAGGCATTAGCAAAGATATGGCATATTCCAGCAATATTTTTGGTGGGAGCAAGGGATCCAAATTCAAGAACTTCCAAAGGTGGCTTGGCCCAGCATGCTTCAGGGATGCTGCTGAGTCACAGCACACCGGGTTGGTGATATATGCTTTATCTAAATATATGTTTGTGTTTGTATAAACAAGGCAACGACATAAAGAGCTTTATTTACCAAAATCAATAAACTTGTTAACTTGGTCTTCTCTATCAGAAAAGATTAGTAACTAATCCTTTCCCCTTCACCTTGGGGGCAGTCCAGGCATATTTATTACAGAAGAGAAACCTTTCTGCATCAGCCTGGGGGATCATTAAAACAAGCTACCAATAACCAGCCACCAGCATAGCTGTGCCAGTGCCCGCCCCATGGAGGGCACGGTTAGCTGTGACTTCCCAAGGTAAACAAGGACCCAGGAAAATTTTTGTAGAGCTTAAGGACTGAAGGGCCAGGCTCCGAAAGGAGAGTCATTGCCTAATGGCCCTTAGCACTTTCTGCATGTGCACGCGTGCACACATAGGGACGTGCATTTGCAGAAGGGTTTCTGTACTGTCTAAGCTTGGATTTTGAGGATGCCTTCAAAGGTGCAACAGTTAATAGGAGATTCAGGGTGCCGGCGCTCTGGACAGTGGTGAGTGAGAGGCTGCTGGGAGGGTGGGCATTTGGTTAAGTCTAGGATGAACCATTTGCTTAGAGCAGGTAGAATTCTCTGCAATCCACTTGGGCTTTGTCATGCTGAGCTTTGTATCCGACTCAATGAACGATTAAGAGGGGGAATTTCCTTCTGTTTCTGGATTGTTCTCTGTATCTTCAAGAGAGACAATAGGGACATTATTTTTTTAAATAATAATTTAAAAGCTCAGTGAACAGAGATCAAGCAACAATAACTGGTGGCGAATAAAAAGGCACTTGATATATGAGATGGATAAAGGTTGTTGGCTATGGGAAGCTATACATCTAGCACAATAAGCTAGGATGAACATGTATTACCCAGCTTAAAGATCCCTGTATTTATTCTTTGTTTTAAGGGATGATTTAAGATGAAATCCTGTCTTTGCTAAAAAAAAAAAGTGGTGGTTTAACCTTTGATTTCAGTGGGACCAGTTTCTACATCCTGAAATTTAAACAGAAGTTATTACAGTTGTTGGAAATGGAGGAACAGAATCACTAAGAGGGAGAAGACGGGACAGAGAAGGGATGAGAGGCAAAGCTGCCTGGGGAAGAACCTGGAAAACGAGAGTCACAGGCTGAAAAAGATCTCAGAGAAGCTTTCAGGAGAAGGCTCAAGCCAGGCTACTTTTTGCAGGTTCTGTACCTATACATTTTGGGGAAAGACCTGCCATGGGTTTTAAGAAGGAACTTTGGAAAGGGGAGCTAGGATGAGTTATACAAAGCGAGGGTCAGGGGACAGATAATCTTCCTTGCACAAGGGGACAGTCTGGTCCTTATTCCACCAGGTTGCAGCCACAATCTCACCTGCTTTAGGTTAAATTGGAAAAAGTGCATTTGAGGCTGTTTCTGCTCTGTCCCACACCGTCTTTCAAAAGCCTCAGGGAGCAAGAAAGTTGCTCACAGCCTTTTGTTGGAAAAGTGTTGTGCTTAGTTCCAGGCAGAGAATGGTTAAAAGGCATCCTAGAAATCATCAGAAATGCATCAGAAGATTTTTTGTTCTTTCCATTTTCAATCAAAGAATCTGGTGTAATTGGTCTTTAGTGGGGTGATTTATTCACAGTGTTTTAATGTGACCTAAATCCAATCTTACTCATCATCAGCAACCATTGTTCTTGGCGCTCGTTTTAATCAGATGTCTCGCTAATCCAGACTGATTGTCTAGTGGCTTTCAAACATGCGAGACAGGGTTCTTCAGAGCAAGGAAAAAATCCAGGAAAAGTTCTTTTCCTTGCAGTGTCTTGAGTTAGACCTTGTGTGCCGTAAATTTCTTAGCTCTAGGACACCCCTGTTGTTGGATGCTTCCAGCCCAGGCTCTCTTTTGGTTTTGTTCAGCTGCTATTTAACTAGGATCCAGAGTCACTTTTTCTCCCCTTTATTTTCTGACCAGCAACACTAGGCAGGGATTCATCGCTCCTCTGCTAACCATCAAAGTTGGGTTTCATCCCGGGTCCTCTCACTGAAGGAAGAGGCGAATAATTCTAGTTATTTCAGAGATGTATTTTGGGATGGAGGAAGTGTCTCTGAAGGGTGCCAGAGCCACCTCAGCCCCCTCAATATCTCAGGGGGTGAAATTAAGGGAATCTTTCCATCTGCCTTGTGCAATTCAGATGAGGCCAGGAAGTGGAGCAGGAGCCCCGGGCTGCTGGGACCTTGCTGGTTGTGTCATCCTACAGCCAGCTGTAGGTGAAGACGTGGCAAAATTTGGCACTTCCTCCTTCCTCGGTGCTCAGTTTTGCAACTTTACAGGCATTCTTTTGTTGTTGCTTTTGAAGCAATGTGAAGGCTAACAATTAAACAAGCTTTGACTGCAGAAGACTAACAGGAACCTGGACTGCGGGAGATCCCACATCGGAAAGGCAGAGAACTGGGGGAGTTTCGCTGGCCCAGTTTGCCCAGACCAAGAGCTGGTGGGTCCTTGGTGGTGGGGTCTGAGCGCTGGGAAACCTGCCGAGGAGGAGCTGACATCCTTCACCTCCCTGCTGCAAACAGAGAGCGTGGAGAGGGGGCAGCTGTAGCACTACAGCACTGGGGACAGTTTGGGGGAAAATAGGATGCTGATGAGTGTTTTGATTGAAAGTGACAGCAGATCCCTATCTAGGTTGGGGGGTGTGTGTGTTTGTTTGGTTTGGGGTTTTTTTTTTTATATTATAGGTCTTTGCTCAGGAGGGTGCCATGGTCCTGTTCTAACATGCTGCTGCTTGCATAGGTGTGGGGAAAGGCAATGCAGACAGAATGTCTTCTTAAGAGAAGTAATGGCTGCATTTTTAATGGTTTTCTTTTCTTTTTTTTTTTTTTTTTTGAATCCCACACTCCTGTAGAGCTGACCTTGCAGGCCCCATGCCAATCCGTGACTGTGCAGAGCAAGCTCAGGGCTCCTGCTTCGGTTCCTGGTGAACTGAATGTTATTTCTAAATAATGTCTCCAAACACAGAAGTTTTCTCTCTAATTTCCCCATGTCCTGCATTCCTCGCTCTACCTCTTATAGTAGGTATGTGGCTGTTGATCAAGTGGTTGTATAAATAAGAATAGCAGTGAGTGCTTGAAACCCTTAGGGCTTCATCCTGCTGAGTGCCCTGTCCAGTCTGCTGCAGCTTTAAATATGTGAATACCCATTAGCTTTGATTAGCACCGTAATTTTGCACGGCTCTGCACCATTCAGAGCTGACCCCCCCATCTCAAACTGTCTGGTCAAAGATATCAAGAAGTGGCATTGCCATTTCAAGGCAGGGGAAACTGAGGTACAGTGAAGGAACTGCTGTGAATGTATTAGTCATTGGTCATGAATTTACTGACAGAGATGGGGCCGAAATAGCGATCACCCAGGTGATACAACCTCCCAGCTGTTAGCAAAGCCTTTGTGCACAGAGAGGTGAATCTTTCTTCTTCTGCAAAGCTGATTTCCATTGAGAATTGTTCTTGTGGGCTCTGCTGGAGACGTCCCATCAGACAGTGCATACGTGGACGTGAGCTCTCCTTACACCCAGACCCCATTTGTCTGCTCCTGCCAGGCTTTGGGCACCTGAGAAACAGGCAGGAGGGGAATGTGGGTTGCCCAAGCCAAGTTGGGATGAGGTCTTTCAAGTCCTGCAGGTGAAAGAAAGCAATTCCCTGAAAGCCTCTGTCCTCCACCGACCACACAGACTTGGCAGATGTTCTCCATTAAAATGCGCAGAGGTATAACGCTGATCTCAGTATCCATTCCCGTCATGATCTGGGATCTCAGATGCTTCATTTGTTTATGCTTAAAAGCATTTCCATTCACCTTTGAAATAATCTCTCTTTCTCTTGTCCCCTACCCCCATGGCTTGAGCAGTTAGACATGCTTTAAATTCCCTCTCCCTTCTCTCCCCCTGCCACTGCTCCACCGCCTCTGTGATCGGGTGGCTGTGTGCATGCATTATTGGCTGTCTGATAGTCCTGCCTGATACGATAGCATTGCTAAGTACCCTCCGAATGCTTAATGCTGCAATTATTATTCTGGTGGGCATCTTCAGAAACTTCTTGCAGTTGGATGAGTCTAGCCTTTTACCTCAGCTCCATTAACAAACCTCTTCATCAGCCTGAATGCTGTAATGGCCTACAGGGCATGTGCCTCCTGTCCTGTCCTCCCCCCACGGAGAGGACGGAAAGCCTCCTCTGAATACAGGGACATCTCCTATCCGTAATAATCTGTCCAGCAATCTCAAAAAAAACATTGCTGTTAGCACGGCACTTCCCACCCCCTCCTTCGTGCCTGGCTGAGGGCCAGGAGGTAGCTCCCCCACCCTGCTCCCAGCAGCAAGTCTGTCCTGTGTGATGCATGTTACGTGCAACATACATTTATCACATAGGTGTGCTGATACCCAGCTGAATATTTCACGGCAAAACACCTCTATCAATGCCCGGCTCTTTGACCTTGAGCACACCACATGATCGATCACTGCTACTCCTATTTTTTTTGGATTATTGCATCTAGAATATGTCAGGCACCAGGAAAGTGGGAAAAGCCTTTCAGCCCATCCTTTCTAGTCCAGCATCCTCCTGCCCATCTCTTTATGCCTCATCATGGACAAGGCATTGCCATAGACAAGCCAAGGTCTTCAAAGGACTGTATCTGAGGCTTGGAGACAGGTGAGGTGTTTGGATCTGTGTTTGGGGTGTTTCCACGGCTGGGGATGGTGTCAGGGCTGGGTGGCTCCACCCTGGAGACCTCTTGGCTTTGCATTGGCCTCAGCATCCCTGTGGGAGGTCTTAAAAATGGTCACTACTGGTTGTTTCAGAAGGGGACATAGGAAAAAAACATGTTCAGCTCCTGACAGAGGAGCTTAGTTTGACAGGTTGTTTTCAGCTTGAAAGCACAGAGATAAATATCCCACCAGTGTCCGTGTGAACTGCTGCCACCCGGGACGCGCTGGTACCCAAAGGCACGCCTTCGCTTGCAATAAGCAGACTGATTTGCTGGGTGTGCAGCAGGCTTGCAGCAAAACGCCGCAGGCGTCATGCCGAGCAAGGCTGCTCCCAAAATGCAACCCTTGCTTGCCACTTCCACTCAGCCCTCCATCACCTTAATGAATCCTCCTTCCTGGTGACAGCAGCACCTCATAACACATCAGGCACTTTTGAGATACAGCAGAAGCCACCACCTGCCCTGGAGGAGATACAAATTAAGTCCATCTCGCCCTGGAAATTAGGCTCGTGAGAGGAGGGGAAAGTGCTGCTGCTTCCCATGGCTGTTGCAAGCCAGTGAGATTCATGGACCATCACGTTTGCGGGGTGATGCTGTGGGAAAGGCACATGTGCTCGGAGCAGCTCACGTCCCTCCTGGCCAAAACTCTCCCAGGAAGCAATAGTGACCAGGAGTCACTGGTGTGTGTTTCTCCCTTCCTGCACCTGCCTTTGGCTCTGGGTGGATTAATAGCACGGGCTGAATGTTTTCTGTTGGTTTATTCATTCCTTGGCTTGTTTTGTCAATTGAGCAGCTCTTGTTACCCCAGAAGGAACTTGGGGAATGATATATGGCCCTGACAGCAAGATTAAACATCCCATTTACTGCGCCCTGTCTCCAGAATTCAGACAGTGGAGGCATGGGGAACAGTAATAATAGTCACAAAGCAAACGGAAAACAGATACTTTTAATCTTTAGTTCATTTCTTTAGGGGAAAGGGCAGGGGAGAAAAGGAAAGAGAAAACAGAGGGAGAAGGAGAAATGAGCTGGAAAGGAGAGAAGGCGACAAAAAAGTATCAGAGGGGAAAACTGGAGAGAAGTTATAAACATTTGATTTAAATGAGCTCAAAGTCAGCTCAGGGTTAGCAGTTTCTTTCTCAAAATCGTAGCAGAGTAGCTGAGGACTGTACAACTGGGAGCCTTTGCTGGTGCATGGCCTGATCACTTGTGCTTAATGCTGCTTTAAGTGGCATCTTCTGACACATTTATTTTTTTTAGGAATTGCAGCTGCTCTGGGCTGAGTGGGAGCTCAAGACATGTGGGATGGCTTTGAATGCAAAGTGGGCCTGGGTGGCAGATACCCAAGGCTTTGCCTTGCTGCTGCTTCTGTGCCAGAGAGCAGCAGATGGGAGAAGAGCTGAGAGCAGCTTTGGAAAGGCAGAGCTGTTTTGGTCTAGCTGCTCTGGGCTGAGCTGCTCTGGGCTGTGCTGGGCTGGAGCTGGTCCTAGCACCCCATCCTTGATGGGAATGCACAGATTGGGGCTGAGGTGGGATGGGGTGCCCCTTTGCTCTCCTGCAAGCCGGGGGAGCACAACATCAGCTGCTTTGCTGGCAGACAGGCTCCTGTTCCTGGCTTCCAGAACTTTCTTGGTCCCGGGAGGAGGCTCTTTCATCTTTGGGCTTGGCTGGCACTGAAGGTTGCTCAGCTGCAAAACATAATGTGCAATGGAAACGTTCCTCAGGTCCACCCCAGGACAGTAGATATATCAAGGCAGGCTCTTCCCACAGCCCCTTCTGATGGCAATTTGCATTGGAACACCTACAAAGAGGGGTAGAAGTGGAGATCAGAGTATCATCACTGTCTGGACACTTGAAGTCTGTCCCAAAAGTGAGGCATGTGACAGGTCTTTAACTACTTGCGGTAGGTTACATCACTTTTTCTCTGGGGAGGAGGCCGTTCCCATGACATGGGGGAGCATCCAAGCCCCTTATCTTCATCCCTTCTGTCTTTTTTGGATGAAGGGGGCATTTCACCTGCTGTCCCAGCCTACATGTTGGGCAGATCCTGTGACCCAGCTGATGCACAGCGGTGTGTTAAACTGCTGTGTCTTGACCATGTGTTTTAGGATGACGGTTCATAGTGTTGAACTGGGACAAGGAAAATGCACTGGCCAGGCCAATAGCTGATTTTGAGGGATTGCTACAAATACAACCATTCCTAAAAAAAGTCCCAGGACTTTACTGGCAATGTCTACATCACTTCTTCTCCTCCCAGGACTCCTCTCAGGCATTTTCGTAAGTGATGTGGGATTCTGCTTCCCTCTCTGGACATGACCTGTCCCCATGCTTCAGGATGTCCTGCCCCAGTGCCTGCTAAAGACTTGGGACTGCTAAAATCCTTGAAACTTAAAACACACATAAAAGTCTTGGGCAGAGGGACAGCTCTGAGCACTGAATGGGTCAACCCATCTCAACTGGAGCACTTCTCAAGTCCTGGAGTGAGCTCCAACAACGTGGTGATCTCTTGCTGGGGGAGGGCGGGGGGGAAGACACACACACACCAACCTGCTGCATCTGTTCAGGGTTGTCCCTCCTTGTTTTGGAGCTGAGCACGGAAGTGGCTTCAGTGGTGTTTGTGCCTTTTTCATGGCTCAGTAAATGTCACCGTGAAATGATCACATCTAACCATGCGTGATGTATCAGCAACAAAAAAAGGTCAACTCCAACTGTAAATATTTCAAGCCTTGTAAAATATTCATCAGTAGCCATGAATACTGAAGAGGTGGGATGGGCCAGAAATCTTCCAGCCCGCTCCTTGCCCCTGCCAGCTGGGCTGCACAGCTACTGCTGGGTCAGAACTGTCTCGTCCTACTGCCTTTCAACACTGATTCCTAGCAGTATGTCCTCTGCTCTGCCAGATGTAGACATTTGAGGAGTGCTACAGCTTTCTCCAGATATTTTTGACTAAGCAAAGTTGGCTTTCCCAGGGGGTTGTGTGTATTCTTTCCACTGGCATACCTAATTGTCCGCTGCCAGATCTCAGGGCATCCCAAGCACACACATGCCCAGACTGACACCATGGCTTACATGAAGAAGAGCTGGGCTCCCTGTGGGTTTGTGCTTCTCTGCACACAAGCACATCTCTCTGGCTTGAAAATCCTAGGCAAGGTTTCCAGTACAATGGCATGATTTTCGTAAGCCAGCAGATGTAGTGGGAAGAAGCCAGACTGTTTTTAGGGCTATTCTTCCACTAAAACAGAAACAGCAACCTCCAATGTCCAGGGCAGGTAGACACCAAGAGCTCTGAGTTTAGTTGGGTTGTACTCAGACAATATGGGGGAAGAACAGGCTGGCAAAGGAAAAGGGGAAGTGCCAGGAGGGGGAAAGGAGATGGGGAGCTACCTTAACCTCTCCCAACAAACCATTGTTTTTATCCGTATGCCTTCAGCAGCACCTCCCTTGAGAAACCCTGTGCTGAAATGTGCTCTGCCTTGCTGAGGGGTCTCCTGGGCTACTGACAGCTCTTCTTCATGTTGTCATTGTCACCTCGCTTAGTGTGGACTGAAACCCTAAAACTACACCTGAAAAAGGGGCAAAGTCTGTGTTTTCAGTGTACTGAAAGCTGGAGCAATGAAATCCCATGGCTTTCCTATTAAATCTGGAAGGACAGGGCTCATCCCATCTATCTCTACCGCTCTGAAGTAAGGTGTGTTCTGGCCAGCAAAGTGCCCCAAGAGTCATGGAATTAAACAGGCCTCCCCAGAAAGGCCCATGCCATGTCAGTCTCCTCTCCATGCCCGAATTGCCATGAGATGGATAGGATTTGGGTCTCCAGGTGTGCAGGAGGATCCCACAGCCTTCAGCTTCTTCAGTTCAGAAGAGGGAAGGTTTCCCACAGGTCCCATGTCAGCCCTGCGAGCTCTGCAGAGGTGCCCTGGATGTTCTAAGACATCTTAACAGACACAGATGCCTGTTTTTTTTAAAGCAACCAGATCACACCTGTAGTGTTTGCTCCATTTGATTAAGAGACCTTAAACTAGACACCTAACTTTGGATAGATAAAGGGAAGTGAGACAGATTTCACCTCAAATAAAGACTGTTCCTCTTCTCCCCACCTCATCTACTGAGCAATTAAAGGTGTGTTCATCCACAAGCCAAGCCTCCTCCCCGATTTCTTGCCCATTGCCCTAATCTCTTCAGTTGCCTTTGTCTTTTTCCTGTCCTCCCTTGGTGTTTGCAACATGGCCTAATTCATCACAGTCACTGGTGTTTATTATTATTAGTATAACACTGAGACACCTCAGCCCAAGATTGGGCCCAGTTGTGCTGGATGTCTGACATTCATAATGAAAAAGATGGTTTCTCCCCCAGAAAGAGCGGAACAGTTGAAGAGTGCAATGAGAAACCACAGATGGAGACAGACACATGAGCTATATGGGTCAGCAGGGGACAGCAGTGTAATTTTTTTCTTTTATATAATAGGTAGTAGTTTTATTTAATAACGTATTTCTGGCCCCTTGGCAAAATCCTAATCAAATATCAATAGATACCATCACATTTGCTTTTACTGGACCAGTGCTTCAATAAATAATCCCCGTTTTTCTAAGAGCCATTGCAAGGTCTTAGATCTCAGGCTGAGCATTTCTGTCTTAATGCCTGCTTTTACTGAGGAATGAGAATGGGCTAATAATCAATAACCAATTGAACAGTAATAGTCCTTGTTTCAAAGTAAGCCCCTTTCACACCATGATCTACCAAGGCAATTCAGCTGGGAGGAAATAGTGGTGCCTTTTAATTATAAATGCAATAAAGACTTGTGGAAATTGCCTCTTTTTCGCTGAGTGGAGTCACTGTACAGTCCATACAGAGTATTTTGGGGGTGGAGGGAGAGCAGACAAAAGGCATCTTGACTCTCTAAAGCAGAAAGCAGAGCTTTTACTTTGTCCACTAGTCTCGCTGGTCTTATTTTTTCCTGGCAGAGGCTTTCTGCATGTCCTCAGGTGCTTGGTGCCACCCCTCTGCACCGCACTTTTCCCCCAAGAAGATGTAGTGACTCCAGTTTCTTACTGAGGGTGAACACGGCGCTTTTAACAAACACCTACCCAACAGTTCTTCCTTTTGAGAAAGGTCTGTATAGCAAAGCAGTTTTACCAAAGACAGGCAGTGCATACAAATCGTGCTGTCTGCTGGCTTGTGCACCCAGGGTATATTGTATTTCTTGGCTGGATGCTTGTCACACACATCCTGAATGGATTACTTGAGCTTTCCAAAGACTTTCTTAAGAAATTACGTATTTTGTAAATATTAGCTATTAACCCAAACCCTTTTGCCCTGCTCCTTGCATCACCAGACTGGCCTTAGGAACATTTTGGACAGCAAGATTGGATTCTTTGCTCTACCCAAATATCAACTCCTCATAACAGGGCAGGTGAGAGGAGGTTCAGACCCTGTGATGGAGGGAAAATTACTTAAGAAATATCTGAACACTGCCCGAGAATGAAAGATGTCAGCTGGCCAGAAGAGCTGAAAATGTGTGCCAGAAATATCAGTTGGTCAGGAAGTCTGGCAAAAAGCAGGCACATTTCACATGGTTTCAGACTCAGCTGCAGTGGCTGAGGATTTGTCTGCAGAAACATCAAAATTAGATCTTGGGGCTGTAGTGGACACTCTTGCAAAGTCCAGCTGGGAGATCAGAGCACCAGTGTTAACACCCCGGGTGCTCAGAGAGCAGAGCTCTGGGGGCTTCCCAGGGAAATGTCGCCACTCCGACTGGCAGACTTGGGCATCCCAGCATCTCTGTTTGCTCTCCAAGAGCTCCAGACCAATTAGGCTCAGTTTGTAATGTTGGTTTTTCCCCGTCCTCAGCTGTCAGCATCACTAATACCCCTGACACCGGAGATCTGACAGCCGCCCTGGGAGCATCCCACTCCTTACATCATTGCTAGTGCTGAATTCCCTGCAGACAAACACACACCATCCCTGAGACCTGCAAAATGCCACTGCCTTCAAGAAACACAACCAGCTGAGAGATGACAGGAAGCTAGCGCCAACCAAACCCCCCGTCTCTGGACAGGAGCATTGATGTTTCTGCTGACAGTGTGCAGGAGGGCACCGGATCCATCCCACCAGCTCTCTGTGTAGGTATTAGCAGCCTCTCTGTGCAGGCATTTAAAGCAATACAGCCTCCGTTCATGGCTAGGACGTGTCGGAGGGAATGGAGCTGTTGAGGGAGATGCTATTTTTACAGTCAATTCTCTGAGCAGTTTAACAGTCATGAGTGGTCAAGACCTCCATTTTATATCTCACCATTATGAAGGATGCCCTGTGTGATAGGAGCGTCCCCTAATCCCACAAACTGGGGCACTGATTTCAGGTGAAGAGCACCACCTGCTGACATCCCCTCCCTGTAGCTCCCTGGATTTTCGGTGAAGGTCCCTGGCCAAGACCTGGCCATGCACAGATTCAGATTCAGGACTTGCACAACATGGGGCTGCCTGCGCAGGCTCAAAAAGCTCCTATCCTGATGGGTGGCTTCATTTCTTTGCTGTTTTAATTGGAAATCCGTGGAGTCTGGCAGCCCCAGAGGAAGAGGGCTGCTCTGTTGTGCATGTCCTGCCAGGCACAAGGTCCTCCCTTAGCATCACCTCCCAGCTGTGATCTGCAGAAACTCCTCTCCATTGCCTGTCTGAGCAGGCTGTTGTGGTTCAAGACTCACTGTAGGACCATCAACCAGTCCATCAGTGATGGTGAGAAAATATCTGACCCTATTCCTCAACTCTTGTATGAAAAACTGTTAAAAACACTGTAAGAAAGTGGCGATTCTTGGCTGCCACCAGCCTGGGCTGGATGTGAACCCAGCCCTGTATCCTGCAAGTCACCAGCTGATTGTCCTTTGTCATGGTGTTAAATGATGAGCTCTGTTGGTCTGAGACTTTTTCAGAAAGGAGTTTCTCTCAGTGCTGCATGCCACGCTGCAAATCGAGGTTTGAGGTGTTTTAAATATGTATAAGCTGATGGAAAGCAGTCATGAAAGGAAGAGCG
>NW_008824591.1:1361838-1382388 GCF_000699105.1 Pygoscelis adeliae
ATTGGTGTAGGAGATGAGGCAGACACACAATGAATTGTCTGCCTTTCAGAGCACTTTAATAGAAAATACACACAGATTCGCTCTTTGACACTTCCTCCGCTCCCTTGCCTGGCCTGGCCTCTAGCTGTGCTGGCCCCGTGTCTGTTTTTCCTCTTTCTAGCAACATGCTTTGGTATTTCTTTTGCTCTTTATCATTCTGTATCATAAGCTTTCTTCTGTATTTCCCCCTCCATCCCTTTAATCAGCCTGGAGGTCTGAGGTCGTGCCAGCAGTTCCCAGCCACTTTGCAAAACCAGCGAAGAGTGCCTGGGGCAAGCCCTGGTGACCAGCATGCCCACAGTGTCCTGCTGCTTTGGGATGAGATCCTGTAGGTTCAGGAGAACTGGTTCCTCTCCCAGGAGGAGAGGCTGGATGGATCAGACCCAGGGTCTTCCTCCTCTAGCAGTATGTACCATGGACAATCCACTCCTGCTCTTATCCCCAGATGAGAGATACCCTGCCCACACAAGCAGTGGTCCCAGTGTGGCACCTGAGACTTACAGGCGCTGTGCCTGGAGCCACCACCCATTTCAGAGCTGCCAGGAGCTGGTGACACCTGAAAGCGATGGAAAAGGCTGGCTGAGGCTTGAGAAAATCGTGGTTCCTGCCTGCAATCGGGTACACCGTTGCACTGGGTGGGTGAGATGGGCATCGGCCAAACTGGGATCAGCTCCCCACAGGCTGAAAAGTTACCTGGCAAATGCAGGCAAGGGCATATATGCAGAAGGGGATGGTCTAGCTGTCACTGTGCACTGGGATGTACTGGGATGCACTGGGATGTATTGGGATGCAAGGCAGTGGGAAGCTTGGAGGCTGTTCTGTCATCACTGGAGCTGGGTGCAGTGTTTCCCGCACAGTGAAAAGCACGGATTGAGACACCAAAATTCTCCCAGCACACCTTCCTCCTCCCCCAGCTAAAACATATGAAAAAAGACCCTGCTATTTTCTTTTTAGATTCAGCATGACCTTTTCAGTTAAGGCTTTTCTTCATTTCATTTTTAAGGAGTTTAAAGGAACACTTAAAATCTGAACAAAATCCATTCCTTTTTAATTTGCCTGGTGCTTTTTTCTCTGATTGACCTAAATTCAGTCCCCCTCATCACCCCTTGCCCCATTTTTTTTGGACCTGGCAATAAGCCAAAAAAAGAAAAAGAAAGAAAGAAAAAGAAAAAAAAAAAAAACCCCGAGGAAAGATATTCACAAAGCCTCATTTGTTACATTTTCTCTGAGTAGATTGATCCCAGCTCTCCTGCTCAGCTTTTCTTTGTGTCCAGACAATGAATGTGCACTTTTCCCCGCTGGCATAATTGGCTACAATTAAGCTGTGGACAAGATATTTGGTTAACGATCCCCAGGAGACACAATTTGGGGATTAGGGGAGATCCTGTTTCCTGAGCATGGGCCATCATCCTCTTCTGTGTCTAGTTATTGAATGTCTGTGTCACGAAAGCACCGGCTCAGGCAGACTTTCTCCCCCTCTCCCCGAGGAACGCTCCTTTTGCATTTCAGCAGAGGATTTTGCAGGGCTTTGCAGGTCATGGTTAGGTGGGGACAACCCAAAATTTTGGCCAGCTAAGCAACGTAGCCATTAGCATCATGGATGGGAGTAGTGCAGAGGAGATTGGCGGGGAGGGTGGGGAATGGCTTAAAAGTCCAAGTGAAAATTTGCACAGGGTTCCCCAAACTGGGGGAAGTTTCCTACCAGGCTGTAGGTGGCTGGAGCCAGTTCTGACCCCCATCAATGCCTCCACGTGTGACCACATGCCTGCGTTGCCCCCAGCCTGCTCCAGCATGGATGCTGCAGGAGAAAAACCATTTTCTCTGGTAACCCTATAGCCCTCGTTTCCCATAGCTCCGTGTTATGCAGAAGTTGGTTATCTTGATTTGACCCACACAACCTCCTTAGAGCATCTGCAAAAACTTTGAGCCAGGGGATGTTTCCAGCCTGTGGATCCTCTGAAGCACATCAGGGAAGGATCCGCAGTCCATTGTACATTTGTGAATTACATCACACTTTGAAATTGAAGGTTTGCTCATGGCTTGAGTGGAAACAGACCCGCTGGGATGTGAGTTGTCATCCTGTGTCAAAGGGTTCAATGTTTTTCAAGGATTTGAGGGGAGAGGGATCGCAACAACCAAACGGGAACCTCCTTGTTCCGCACGATGGGGGTTTAATGCTTTGTTTTCCTCTTTTGTAACCTTGCTCCCCAACGGATACTCCAGAGCTCGACCTCTGGCTCAGCTGAAACTGAATTAGCATTGTTTTTCACCCACAGACAGGTCTGACCTTGGAAGAGAGCCGGCAAACCCCGGTTGCTTTCTGAGTCTGAATTTTGCAAAGCTGAAGCAAACAGTGTGTGTGCAAGCAATGCTGGGATGGGGGGGGCTGTGCCTGGGATGCCTTTAGGGACCCCAGGAGGTGGAGCAAGTCCTGCTGCAGAGCCAGGCTGAATCCAAAGAGAGCCAGACCACCTCTTCCCCTGCAAGATACAGGGCAGAGTCGCTTCAAAGCATCACAGCAAATCACTGAGACCCCTCTTTGGGCACCATCCCCCCAACTTGATTTGCACTCACCCCATCTGGGGCAGCTCGTCCTTGGCTGGAGGCAGGATTTCCTCCTCCTGGAGCCTGGGCTGCCTGTGGGATCTCAGGCAAATGTTGCCCTCTCCCTCCCACCTCCCCGGCTCTTGCTGATCACAGCCAGCATCCCCCCTCGCTGCCTCCCCAGCGCCCGGTGGCTTTGCCGCGTCTGCTCGGCAGATGCAGCCCGTTACGAGGTGGAAAGGGGTGAGCGGGGTGGTGGGGAGAGGGGAAATCAGCCAGGCCTCCCCAAGACATTAAATCTAATGGTCAGGTAATAATAATCAGAAGGTCGCTGAATGAACAGGCTATAAAACCAGTCGCTGCCTCTGCCCTGGATAGGGTTGTTTGTGAACCTCAGCAGCTTTTCCTCGTGTAAACAGCTGGAGACAAACAATCTCCGCTGCCCAGAGCCCACTCCAGGGAATTCTTCTTTTTTAGGGCATGTTTCCATTTCTATCCCTTGACCTTTCAATTGAGCGAGCTCTGGTGCTCGCAGAAGCACCTCGACCCTGGGCAGGGCTCCCAGCACTGCTGCAGTTAAAACATCCAGTACTGGGGAGAAAAATCCCTCTTGCAAGGGTGAGGGAGGCTGGGCTGGGAGTGCTGAGCTCTCTCCCTGGCTTTGTATAAATCAGGGCTGTTTGAAAAATGTCTGACAAGACCATTCGGCAGGGGCACATCGGGTTTTGGCTAAATAAACATCTCCGTCTCTATGGAGAATGTCACACTGTACTTACACAATTTCTGGGTGAAGCTCTGTTTTGGTTGTAAATTTAAGGAGGGATGCTCAACTTGCTTTCTTTATTATAATAAATCACAGTTGTCCATTTTTTTTCCCTCTGAATTGCTCTCCAGGAAAGAGAGGTTGGAGAGGCTGTGTCTTTGACTCGCTGCATCAAATGATTTGGTCTGTGCCTCAGTTTCCCCATCTGTGGTGAAAGGAGCATAACAATCCCTCCCTACCCAATGAAGATCAGAGAGGTTTCATTACCACATGGGGTCATTGCATAAGAAAAAGATCCCTTTTCCACTTAGTCTGATATTGGGAATAGTTCACAGATCATCTTGGGTGTTTTTTGGATTGAGCCCTTGGCCAGGTCTCAGCTCTACAAGCTCCAGGAAAGCAATTGCTGAGCATGAGCGCGCTGAGTCTGACGCCTTCGCAGTGTGCAGCCTCTCCGCCTCAGCAGTGAGGAAAATGCTTTGGGATGCCTGCGGTAAGGTGACATAGGAAACAAACTCCTCCAGCTCCTTCTCTGATGCTTTCTAAGATGCAGTCGTGTTTTGGTCAGAAATGTTGACATCCAGATCTCTGCAGAGCAAACACAATAGAAACACAGGGGCAGCCCCTGCTCTGTGAGTGCTACAGGCTGGGTGCTGTGAAGGTCTGATGGCTGCATTGTCTTGGAATAAATTCAGGTAATATTTGCTTTCTCCATCCTTCTTACTCTGTTGTGTCTCATTCTTTTCTTACTTGTACCCAGGCAGATCAGGAGTAACTTTGGTGAGGCTGACAGCGTTGTACTGATGGGAATATGGCATGAGCTCTCAAATGCAGAGACATGTTTTTGTACAGCTGGGAACATCTTCTAACCCTTTTCAGCCAGGGACATACAAAATGGTCCAAAGGCACATGGTCTGTCTCGTCTGGGAGGAAATCACACCCCCATGTCTCACCTGAAAGTCCATCTTTCTCTTCCTCCTTTAATTGCTCCATCAATATGTCCAGCCTGGATGGTTCCTGGGAACTCCGCAAGCAGATGGGCCAGTTATGAGTTAAAACGATGTGACAAGTTTTGAGCCTGTGGTGCTGCAGTACTACCTGACCAGCACATTAGCTAATGCAGGTGTAGAGATTTGCTCTGGATCCTGTGTAGGCACATGGTGGTATTTCGGTTAAATTAATCAGAGTTTTTTGCCATATTAGTGATTTTAATCCAGCAGTAGAGCATGGACAATAGCTGATCTGGAATAAAGTTAGATTTGTGTGGATGTATAATACCTGTGTGGGTAGGAAAGCTGCTGGCACAAAGTTAAAACTAATCAATATTTCTGAACACATTTGAAACAGCCAAGTGAGTTTTATACAGTTCTTGGCATCGTGTAGTTGCAATGTTTTTGATCTGATATTAAGCGCCCTAAAGCTGCCTTTAATGAATTGGTAAACCATGACTTGTCTTTGGTCATGTTGCTTCTAAGACAAATTATGTGATGAGATTTGTGTCTGGAAAACTACAGAATTCAGTTCAGTGTCTTTGTTGGTATGTAAGAGAAAGGCATCTTTATGGGGATGTGGGGGCTCAGAAATATTGCTAGTTTCCCAATGCTTAGGAGCAAACTTAGTAATTTTCTAGAAAATCCCTTGACATTGGTAACAATGGGTGTGGTATGAGGCCTGCGAAGAGCAGAAGGGAAAAGTCATCAGCAATTCTGGTCCCAAACCTGCAGCAGAGATCTTCCTCTGTGCTGAAAATCCCATAAACTATTGACAAGCTTATTTTGGAAGAGGGAGGTTTCTTTGTAAGAAATTTCTGCTGGAAGAAGGAAAAAAGAAACCTCGCAGCATCTTTGGTAGCTTGGGCATGAGACATGCTTGGCCGATACTACAAGTGGCAAATAAATCACACTTATAAACTCCAGTGTCACAGCAAAGAGGGAGCTGTATCTGCTGGTATGCACAAATGTCTCAGAGAGGCAAAAGGAGAAAAACACATCAGGTCCAATTCGCATAACATTACAGTTTATTAAAAATACTGCTGGCCAGGATGGGTGTCCTGGATGAGATAATTGACGTGTATTTATGATCTTCCCGAGAGCGAGTGGCGGGTAGCTATGAAGTGTGGGCTTGCATGGAGAAGAGGGTTTCCTCTGAAAGTGTCTCTGGTTGCTGAGGCAGAGAGGGCTCATGGTCTGGAGGGAATCTCAGCCTGAATTAATGGCTAGACCAAGGCACAGAGAGGATGCATCTCCAGTTCCTGATCACGGTGAGGAGCATCTTTCCCTGTGGCAGTTTGGGTTGCCGCAGGAGCCTGACCCGTGCCGGGGTGGGCAGATGGCTCTGGCGCAGGCAGAGCCATAAAAATGAGCTGCACAGTCACTATTTCTTTTATCTTCTTGTAACCTCTGCAGAGGCGACTCCTAATGGGATGGATGGAGGTCAGCAGGTAGGTCAGTAACCATTTACAACCCAGTTCTTCAGTTGTGTCTTCAGCATTACAGCAGCAGGGACAACTGCTGTCTTCTTCTTTCCCAGCACCTTTCCAGATCCCAGCATCCTTGGATGAGAGGCAGGCACTGAGGAGGGTGCTCAAGCCAGTCCCAGACTGAGAAGAGGGTAGTCTCTTCTCCAGACGCTGTGTGCTGATAGCTAAGCCCTATGGCATCTCTGCAGCCCACGCTCTCTGTAAAGATGCTTCCCACTGGGTCAGGGACACCACATGCTGCTCGGGTGCTACAGGACCAGAAGCCTTTTTGAGCAGAAATGCCTTTGCCCAGGTGCTGTCTCCCAGGGACTTTCACATCATGTTTTTTCACTCCCGGCTGCATCCCTCACCCTGGACTGGGGAGCCCCTCTGCCTGACAAAGGCACGTTTTGAGTCAAAGGTTGAAAGGTGAGAGTCAAAGAGATCCTGCGTGGGCTGTCACCCTGGTGAGATGCACATGCTGGTGGATGGGTAGATATTACATCTGCAATGACGTCAGTGAGCTTCAGGACAAGTTAAGAGCCAGGATCTGACTCTCACAGTTCCCAGGAGGACAACATCACAGCTTAGCCCAGACAAACTGTCCAGAATAACTGTGCTATTCCTTTGCCAGAACCAGTAGCTTCCTCTCAGCTTCCTAGGGGTGACACAAGGTCTAGATTGCATCCAGATGGAAGCACTGCTAAGGCTGACATGCTATGGACATAACTGGCTTAGGTAAAAACAACAGCCAATGTCACTGAAAGAGACTGCTGCAGAGCTAAGGGCTGAACCTGCACTCCCCACTGGTCAAAGGGGGGCCATTACACCAGGCTTGTGCTACTGGTGGCAAAACCAGCCACGACTTGGAGTTAATGACTACTCTGGGGAGAGGCAAGCCTGAAACAAAAGCGGGACTCGAGCTGAAAGGCAGCTCTGTGCAAGGAAAGGAGGAAACTATGAGTCTTCTGGCAAAGGACAGCACAAGGGGATGTATGCTGAACGGAGCACACCCCGGCATACTGATCAGAGGAGAGATTTCAAAGGTATTGTAAGAGAAAATATCTCCAAAGCTTTCACCCTCCCCTGCACAGTGGTGGGTGGCTCTGTACAGCGGCAGAATGCAGATCAGGGCAGCACCGGCTGCTCTGCGCAGGGGCCCCAGCACCTCCAGTCCGGCCCAGCTGGGGTCCCCTTGATGCAGGGGACATCGTGCAGCATTGTACTGGGCATGGCGAGATGCCCTGGGCTGCTGGAATGGGCTGTTTCCCTCCAGATGCACCAGGAAACAAGTGGGGTGTTGCAAGAAAGGTGCTGTGCCTGCATGCAGAGGCAAGCAAAAGTTGGGCCCCAGTGACTGATGGGACCCAGTGGCCCGGGTGATGGAGCTGGTCTGTGGGTGCCTAGGGTGGTCATGGATGAGCACGGGATGGAGCTAACGGGCCTCTGGGGCTTGTCGTCCTGAGCTGGTGTTGCTGTGGTCCTCAGAAGCTCTGCCAGGCTGCGGGCTAGGGCACAGGCACCAGCATGGGCGGGGCAGATCTGAGTCCCTGTGGTGTAATATCAATGCAAAACTGGATTTTGAACATCTGCTTGTAACAAGGTGAGAGCCTGCATAGAGAGGAGTAAGTCCTCAGCATTCAGGAGCTGCTTGCAAATTCCCCCAATCCCACCTAACGGCAATTTCTGCATGTCTGGATGGAGCTGTGTAGCCAACTGATGGGATTCAGCCACCCTTGCAGCCCAGGCAGAGCTATTTATACTGCAAACACAGCTACTGAATTCATCACGGGTGGGTTAAACTGGAGCTCATGTGCTGCTCAGCATCAGGAGGGGTGAGAAGAGCAGAGCAGGGAAACCCATGTCCAGAGCGGGGATGGCTGGAGGTGTTTCTGATTTCCAAGCACAAGCCACACCATGGCACTTGATAGGACGAGAGGAAACGGCCTCAAGTTGTGCCAGGGGAGGTTTAGATTGGACATGAGGAAAAATGTCTTTACTGAAAGAGTGGTTAAACATTGGAACAGGCTGCCCAGGGAAGTGGTTGAGTCACCATCCCTGGAAGTATTTAAAAGACATGTAGATGAGGCGCTTAGGGACATGGTTTAGTGGGCATGGGGGTGTTGGGTCGATGGTTGGACTCGATGATCTTAGAGGTCTTTTCCAACCTAAATGATTCTATGATTCTATGATTCTGTGCATGTTGCACCTTTGCACAGTGCCTCCAGCTCCTGCATTTTCCTGCACTGGTGCAGAAGCAATGCCAGTGCCCGAAGAGCGGCCAGACATGGCAGCGCACAGCCCAGGGCACCCAAGGGAGTCCTGTAGCTCCCAGAGGTGATGGGGGCACTAGTGGGACTGTTGTTTTAGATGAAGCCCCTGTAAGGCACAAGTGCAATCCAACTGCAGAGCCATTTGCTGACCACGAGCGGGTTTGGGAGAGGGTAGAGTCACAGCTGGGGATCTCCCAACAGCCCTGAACCAAGCGGGCACCCACGGGAAAGATGCTGATGGGGGAAATGCAGCTGAACGGGTAAGGCATGTGCACCCACTTTAGTATCCCCTCCAGCCTTCAACACACCCATGAGCTCTCTCCTCTGTGCCTCCTCTTCCTCCTCATGCACTGTGTCTGTCCAGTTCGTATTTCATTCTGTCCCACCACTGCCTGGGACCCCTGGTGCAAGGCACTGCCCAGAGGTGACAGTCCCAGCCCCAGTGGCCCCACCTCGGGGGTTTCACTGTGGCACAGCATGGGCTTCCTCTAAGGTGAGATCTCTAGCCACCGTTGCACGCTAAGAAACATGTATTAAGAATAATTGCTGTTGCTGCTACAATTACAACAGCAGCACTGCATAATAAGAAATTCATGCTTTATATAAAGTAGGTGCATAAGTCTTCATTTGCTTGTGTGGTATTATACAAAACAGAGGCATAATCTTGTATTATAATTCTTGTTTGCATCTGTACCCCAGACACTAACCTCCTCCTAAGCTGCAAAGCAGATCTGATAGGAGGAAGCTGCCTATTCCAGGATTCCTGATGAAGTTCAGGGTTTGAAAGCAGCAGCCATGTATCTGTCAGACTGCTGACTTTTTTATAGGTTAGAAAAGGGGGGGAGATGGGAGGGAGGAAGGGAAGAGGCTGTACTTTTAATAATGAAGCTTGTGCATTTCAAAAATTAACATCAGAAGAGGCAGAAAAAAAAAATCTTGTGTTTATAATATATTTTTACGTAGTCAACATTTCCAGACAGTGATAAATGCATTTTGCAACATGCATTCAGCTAATGACGGCAAAAGTCTTGACAGAAGTAAGTGGAAAATACCCATACTTCACTTTTTTTTTTCTGATGAAGAAAAATGCGTGTGTTTGTGGATGTTTTATTTTGATGAAGTTGCAAGTGGTTGTGAGCTACCAGGGGGCACCGTCCCTGTGGAAAAGGGGCTGCTCCTCTGTGACCTGGAGGCGGGAAGGAAGCATGATGGATGGAAGCACATAAATGGTCTGGGAGAGAGATCCAAGCCAGGTCTCCCTGCCTGGAGGACTGTTTGCAGTGGATACAAGCCAGAGCTGACGCTGGGAGAGGACAGCAGACTCTGGTCTGTCCCGTCCTCTCCTGCTGACTGCAGTTAAATCCTTTCTCATCTGCTTTCCTGCCCCAGCAACCACTCAGGAAGCCCACGACACCTGTTTTTGCAGGAAAAGTGGGGCTGAGCCCTTTATTTCCCACAGGCTTGGAGCCCTCGGACCGAGGGAAGAAGTGTCACCAGGCATCCGGTGACTCAAAGGTGCTCTGGAAAGATGCTGTGAAAACCTGGACCACGCATGGTGGCTGCACCAGGCAGGGAGAAAGGCAGAAATCAGTGATCCACGGAGGCATTAAATCACCCGGCTCAGGCAGCAGGGCTTGTCCTGCAACCAGTTCAGCAGCTACGGTGCTGAGCCAAGAGATCCCGGGGCCGGGAGCCTGCGCCTGGCTCACGCTCCCCGGCTGGCAGCTGGGGACCAGCACCAGCATTTCAGGCATCAGCAGGAGTCACGTCGCGCCGTGCCTGCAGGGCTGCCCCAGAGCTGGCTCACCAGCACGCGCGTGTCCCTGCTGCTTTCCGGAACTGGCCTCCTGCTCCTGGTAAAGGGGAATTAAATTCCGTCGGGTGGCCATAGCTAATGGACTGTGTTGCCTCCCTTTAGCCTTTAGTTTTCAGATAATTAACTGATTTTGAATTATTTATGTTGTGAATTTTCAAATAAATAATGTAATAAATGCATCTCAATTATTTACCCTGTTACAAAGCTGACTTGATGGCTGGGCAAATATTTCCATGAATCATTGATTTTATGAATTTTGCAATATTAAAAAAAAAAATGACCCAATTTCTAAGGCTCTAAATTATTCTTTCATTTCTTTAGCCTTATATTCTGTTTTTGGGAATCCTCCCTGGGCTTCCGTCTTCTAAGAAATTCTGTAATGCATTTGGAAAACTGCAATTATTTTTAGCATGAAAGTCACTCTGTAGAGCTTGATACCACATTTAAGCTGAATAAATGTGAGTTCAGGTCACCAGCATACAGAAAAATGGTTACTTTATCTCGCCAGGGTACTTCAGGAGATGGTATTCCTCTAGGTGGGTAACTGCAAAGTGTGAATATTGTTTGCTTAGAGCATGTCAAGTGTGTGCTTCCCCCTGCAGACTTTCAGCTTGGAATAGGAGATTTAAGGTAAAATCTGAATGTGTTGCTGATAGCATTGAATTACCATGAATAAAATAGGCATAGAGAAACCTGGATGCCTGAATCTGAGGTACAACAAACTGCACAAACAAGCCTCTAGCAAGCAAGAGTATTGAAACTTAAAAATATTTGTAGGCTCAGTGAGCATCACTGCAACCACAGAGGAAAATGGAGAGGAGGAAAAAACAGAGCAGATGATTATGCACCCCTTGCACAGTCCTAAAGCAAGGACAGAAACACTGTGGGGGAGGGGGAAAGGGTTTCCCATGACCCTCTCTGCCTTCCCCCGGTGAAGTCCAAGCAAGAGTGAACCTTCTGCCTGGAGGTGGACCCTGGTGATCCCCTGGGACCCACCCCTGGCCAACACCATGGCCCTCCCTGGGAAAGAGAAGCCCTGTGCCAGGCAGCTGGGAGGGTTTGTGTGCTGGGGGTGGTTTGGACCTTTGGGCTGTGGGCTTGAGAGCAGAGATGGAGCTGCTTAGCAAAAATGCTAAACTTTCTGTGCCCTCTTAAGCTGCTGGGGTCATAGCACGGGCAGTCTGGATGCATAGATGCTAGGCAGGAGAAGGGAGGAGGGACAGATAATAAATATTATAATAAATTGTAGGGAAGCTACTCAAGGATGTAAGGGGCTTGGTGATGTCTGTCTGTTTGTCTGAACTGAAACAAGCTACAGGGGGCAAATCCTGGCTGCTGCCCTTCCCCAGCTTCCCGTTGCCCCTGGGGGTCTGGCTTTCTACCCTGTGGGATGCTCAGACTTACTGATGCTGTATGTGGCATTGCTGGTCCGACTCCAGTGACAGCAATCCCCCCCGGCGAGGAAGGTCTCCAGCTTTGTCCTGCTCAGGGACAGCTGGGAGATGCTCGGAGGAGAGCAATGTGAGTGGACTGAAAAACAACTGGCAGCTAAGTGAGATGGATCCTAAAAGGAGCTTTTGATACAGCTGGTGTATTCAAACCTTTCCTCCAGTGCATTGACACAAAGGGACTTTTCTCTGTGCTTTACTCTGCTTCTCCCTCACTCTCCCTGGTGTATGGGACTGACTCTGTGCAGGGCTGGCCAAGGGGGACAGGCTGGGCTCTCCTAGCACTGGACAGTTCTGAAGTCCCTGACCTGCTCCTTGCACAAGCAGACCCTTATGCCCATGCCCACGTGCTTGAGCCGATCGGAGGAGAGGGGCTGAGTGTATGTGGGGTGAGTAACACAGCCTGCGAGCACTAACCCTGCTTGCAGGAGGCAGCAGGGGCTCAGCCAAGTTCTCCTGGTAACCTCCCAGGAGCTGCTTGCACTGATGAACTGATAGAGAGTAATTACCCACGGCTGCCCACCATCCATCCCTCCTTTCAAAATAAACATACAATTAGTGCTAGGAAGATTAGCGTAGCAATTTACACTTCAGCACTGATTTTTCTTCCCTCTTTCCTCCCCTCCAATTACGGAATTAGAGGTAGAGAAAAGCAAGGGTGGCCCTTTGGCTGATGTGTGATGATTACTGGTGGAGGTGCCCGCACAGGGGAGGTAGGATAATTAATGCTAATAACGTGTAACAACCTGCCTTGCTGCCTCACATTCAGAGCACAGTTCATCTCCCAAGCGGAGTTCATCTTGCACTTGGAGCTGGAGGTGGGGCACTGCTCTCTGAGCACCTCTGCATTTCCCATTGCTGGGAAAATTCACTTGTTTTAAGCAGATTTCCTTACGTCTGGTATGGAGCCACTGTTTCACCTCAAAATCAGACATGATCAAGGGCTAGAGCATGACATGGGTGAGAGCTGCTGGAATTTCAGCATCTCTCACAACTCAGTCGCTTACTGAAGTGCTTCAGGCTGCCTAAAAATGATGAATCACTTTGAATCCCTTCTCGGTCTGAATCTCCTCTTTGTGTGTCTGCTCTTATGAACTACATCCCTGCTCTTCATCCTCCCCTTCTGCAGATCCAGCTTCTCGGCATTGGCTCCAGTTACCTCTTAAGGTGAAGGCATTCAAGGCATTCTCCTTTAAATCCTATTTTTATGAAAGTTTAGGATCTTCCTTTTCGTCCCTCTCTGAATGCCTGAGCCCTGTAAAAGGAGGGGATTATTTTAAACAACCCAGGTGAGGAAAAGCTCTCCGGAGAGGAGAGGGACGGGAATAAGAGGCGTCATCACTCCCATCAGCTTGGTTGAGGCTGGTCAGAGGTGACCCACTGGCAGTGCCTTGAATTTCCTGAGGCCCCTCCGATGCCTCCAAGACCCCTCCGAACTGCAGCCCTGTCCATGGGATGCTGCTATTGCAAATTCTGCAGCTCCTGTGTCCCATCTAAGAATTCCCCTTTTTTCTCTGTCCTTTAGGACAGTGCACAAGACTGTACAGGAGCCGGCGTCATTACGGTTTCCAGTTGGATGCTCTTTTTAATGCCCTCTGCCGGTCAGTGACCTGCAGGCTGCTTTCCTTTCCCAAGGACACCCCTTGTAGTCAGCTCCACGTTGGTTTTATTAGTCAGCATCAGCAGCAGCAGGTATTACAATTGGCAGCCCTAAACAAGAGCTGTCTGCCACTTTTGCAGGGTAGGAAGGATCAGCAGACCCACAGATGAAGGTCCTTTGTCAGGATACACAATCCACTGGACCAGATGCAGATTTGGGGGCAGAGAGGAGGTTTTTCATGCAGGGATTTCCATTCACGTGCTGCACAGACAGACAATGGCTGATCTTTTCAGCAGAGCCTTCTCCTCCTTGAACACGGCATGGGGAATGCACGCGTGCTTCTTTGGGGGGTTAGCAGCTTTTGCACCAACATCTCCCACCTTGGGAAAGTAAAACCTGCGTCACACTATCCCGCGCTGTATATTAGCATTTGTGCCAGTGTGAAACGGATGTGAGGTCTTATGAGATGAGAACAGGCATTCACACTCCCCAATACAGGCGGAGGGCAATGGTGCATCGGGTTGTGAATTGTGCATGAACAGAAAGTGGTTGAAAGCACTATCTTCTAGGAGGAGAAAGAACAACTTCCAGGGGGTTCAAGGAATTGCACCACCATATTGAATGAATTGAACGGCTTGCTGCAGTACAATGTATTGGAAAGGAGAACCCAGACCTCTTGCTCATGTCTTGGCAAAGCAGATTTCTTTTTAATAGCTTTGTTAACAGTGAGAATCCTTTGCTCTCTTGCTGGATGGTAAAAGCCTATTTCTGCTATTAAGCAGATAAAACCCCTTTTCTGGATACTCTAGTTCATTCCCTGCCTCAAACTTGTTCCTTTACAGCAGTTTTCTTCGACTAAGAGAGATCCAAGGGGTTGTTGGGACCATTTCGTGTGACCAAGAACTGCAGAGGAAGGAGACAGGAGTCAGAATGAGATGGGTGGAGGTGGCATTGAGCTGCTCAAGTTAATGCCATTAAGGAGGCAGTCTGGGAACTGTAGTGGCTTTGAGCTTAATGCTGGGCTATACAGGTATGTTTGGGGATGATGAATGGATCAGAGAAAGTTGTACAATTTGCCCGGCTTGGCTGAGATCCTATGGGCTATGGAGGTACCTAAAACCTGAGTGTGATGGTTTAGGGTGTCCCCATGCACAGTCTTGCTGATGGGGCTGAGGATGATGGGGAGAAAGGGATGTGCTGCAGGGGCAAGTTTGGGCTGGTAGCTTCTGTGGCAGCGTGTTGGAGCAGAAACCAAGATATTGTGTTTGCACATGGGCACAGCTTTGCTCTGAAACCAGGTGGGAGACTCACGTCCGAATGCACACCAACACGGCCTGCTGCAGAGCCAGGCAAAGGGGAAGCCACAGCCCTAAGCAAGAGTGATCCGTCTCTCCCATTTAATTCTGCACCCAGATGGTGTTTTGGCGGTGTAGCTCTGGTATCACCCCCTTTGTCCTCCCTGTTTGATGTCTCACAAGTGTGCATTGCCCAGCCAGGCTGAGGGATCCAACTCTGAACTCGTAGTCAATGCACAGAGTGTGGTGCTGGTGCAGACTTGGGATGAAGTCCTTGCACAGGCTCACTGAGCTAATTTTAGTTGCTGGTCAATTTGTAAATGAAAAAATAAATTTTGAGGAAAAGCATAATCCCCGCTACTTTCTGGATAATTCATGCAGAGAAGCCTGGATTTGTCAAATGTATTAATTCCCAATGAATAATTCAAAAGTGGCTGGGGAGGAGCCATGTACCTTCCAGAAGGAGCTCTGCTTCCTCCTCTGATGTGATACTGCTGGGAAAAGGTACCTGACCGCCAAACTCCCTCCAAGACTGGGCATTACAGAAGACACCAAACCTCCTGGCCAGGCTGGATGCAGGGCAGTTAATCCCTGTGGTACAATAACGAGGCTGGTGGCAGGGCCTCCTTGCTCTGATCACTGCATTTTTGCAATTTAGCAGATAAGAAAATAAAAGGAGTAACACATACAAACAAAATCAAAGGCACCACAGAGCAGAGTCTACTCTGCTCATTTATTTTGACAAGTCTAGTTGAAGTTTAATTATTTATAGTACCTCACAGAGTACCACAAGATAATCTGTCACACGTTTTGTAAAAGTAATGGAGCCTTAATAACAGCACTTGGATGTTAAATTCACAGAGAAGGTGGGGAGGAGGGAAGGTTGGTTTTTTGTGTGTCAGTAACAAAGTGAGATTTAGGAAAACATTGTGTACCCAAATAGAACTAAAAGCACAGAGAGAAGAGCTTCCCGTAATGCGGACATGCAGCTGGCTCTGCGGTGGGGAGGTGTGGATAAACCTCCACATAACAGTGTCTGCTGGCAACTGGGACTCATTGATGAGTGAGGCGTTACGATGAACAACAGCCCTCTCGTGTGGATGGGGGCGTTGATCCTGCCTGTAAGCAACCCAGCATCTTTAGGATTTGGTTTAGGAAACACACAGCTCTTTCCTCTAGTGCTCCTGCTGCGCCAGCCATGCTGACAGCCACCCCATCACCCAGCAGACCATGCCCTGTGTGCTCCAGGAGCCATCCCACCCCCTGAGGTCTGCTTAATTTTCAGAAGTCTGGTCTGTTCCATGAAGTATGGGAGAGTGGAAGGGAGGATCTGCTCCTCCTTTGATTTGCTGTCTGACTTTATTGGAGATAATTTGTCACTCTTCATGGCTGTTTAGCATCAGTGCAGAGCTGCTGCTCTGACATCTACCACCTCGATGGGCGTGAAGGGTGCAAGAGCTAAGGCAGAGCAGCCCTCCATCACTCTCCAGGCTTGTCCTGTGCAAAGGGGGTGTTGGTGATGGTTTAGGGTGATGTCCTCCTTAGACACCACCTCCTTCTTACTGCTGGAAATGGCGCTGGCCTGGAAGGACCACTGCTCTGATCCAGTAGACAATTTCCTCTGCAGTATGATTTTATTGCATGGGGAGGCTTCATTTCTGTAGTATTTTCAGCCAAAAAGTGTGAAGAAGGATGGGAAGGAGCTGACTTGCAGCAGTTCCTCTGCTCGGAGTGTGAGTTACAGGGTCATGGGGGGCACAGGGGGCTCCTGCAGGAGCCAGGGGGTTGGAAAGGCTCTAGGCTTTAAGATGACAACAACGACCTCCTCTAATTTAATCATAATCCCCTGGGCGTCTGAGAAGATCTATCTCTGCCAGCAGCTCAAGAAACGGTTTATGAAAGCAGAGGCGATCAAAAGCATCTAATCTATAAAGACAAGGACACGACAATCTTTGACACTTTCTCAGCCAAAACAAGTCTGGGCACAAAGCTGCAAGGAAATTCCCCTGGTATTTCAAGACACCAGTTTAGTCTTCAAGGGAGTTTATTGAGCTGCTTCTCAGAGTGCTAAGGCATGTTAATGTTATGTGTGCATACTTTAAAAGTTTCACGGTCTTTTAAACAGATTTGGGGCATACTGTGTCCTACAACAAACGTTAAATACCGGTCAAGCAGGCCTGTTTCACAATGCATTTGGCAATAAAATTTATAGATATATGTGGTATGTTAGTTGATTTATGCAACGTATTATGCTATATGAAACAAATCTATGGGCCAAGATGACTTTTCCATATGGAAAGAATTGTAAACGTCTCCATTTTTAGGGTGGTAAAATTGAATCTGTTATTTTAGTGCCCAGATCTCTCCTTTTCGGAAGCGAGCTGTAAGATGTTAATAGTTTGGAGACCTTTACCCCTTTGTCAAATTTGGCTGAAATTACCCAGTAACATCAAAGATTAAAGGACACAGGCTGTGACAGCACACACCTTGGCATGGGGGTGTGTGCTGAATGCTGAATGTCGTGCTCTGGGTCCTCTGGAAAATGCTGGACATCTCTTCAATATGTAGATGAATTAACAGTAATATACCTTTGACCTTGTAATGCTTCACTAAAATTGATCAAGTCCATCCCCTTCCTCTGAGGGGATGGATGTGTACTTTCCTGCTCTGTTTTATTAAAAAAAGAATTGCAAGACTCAGGCCAACAATCATCACCCAGCAGAGCAGGAGAGCTCAAAATAGGAGCAAAGAAGGTCCAGAGTTGAGTTTCAGCCTGTGATGAATGTGGGTATTCTTTCTTTACACACTGAAAGTTTTTTTAAAAAAAGAGGACCCACACATGATCGGGATCATGAGAAGATTTCTGTCACCCTAGATGAGGCTAGATAAACCTTGGTGCTTTGCACCACCCCGGGGTTCCCCTTTCTGTAACCCAGGCACATGATAACAGCTAGCAGCAGGCAGGAGATGAAGGGTAGGGTTTCAGCCACAGGCAGCCAGCTCTATTAACAAACATGAAATGCGAGTCTGCCATGAGACCTAAAACAAATTAAAAAATCCAAAGAACAAGTGCATTTGGATAATCAGTGACAGTAGGAGTTGTCACACACTTCAGACACTTCACCAACTTTAAATTCAAGATGGTGAAGTTTAAATTGAAGCTGTCTGGAAGATGCTCATTCAGTTTGGGTGAGACTTTCATGGCATTGAAATTTGTTGTTCTGCATTGACAAAATTTTTTGAAATGGGGAGAATGCGAAGTACCAATGTTGTCTCTGGACCTGGACTAATGGTGCAGCATCTCTACGCCTTTTCATGTGCAATAACTCTAATAGCCCCTATCCAAGGGTGATACAGGTATAAAGAGGGCTGTTCCCCATGGGTTAATCCACAGGCAGGTCTCTTGGCACTAGTTCCTGTTGGTGAGAAGCCCCTGGAGTAAACTAATCTTTCTTGTAATAAAAAATGGCAATTTTCATCACTTCCTCAACCTGGGAACTAGGTGGTAACAAGTCTTGTTAGGAGTTTGTTTGGATACAGTGTGATTTCATTTAAATTTCATATCTAAATAACGAATTAAATACCTGCTTGGCACTGCTGTGTTGGCAGTGGTGAGTTTTCTCCAGACTAAACCATTTTACATAATAAAACCATTAGGAAGAGACTGGGTGATGGGAGCAGTTTGATAGTATGTTTGTACTTACGAAGCTGTCTGCGTTGGTTTATCCCTGTATTTCATGCAACATTAGCTTTAAAGAGCCTGTGTAGACTTGCTAAATTTCCTAGGAGTGAATAACAAGCAGAAAAGCCCCTGAACCGAAGGCATACAAAATGATAAAAGGTACAGGTCCCGGCCACTGCTAAATGTGGGAAGGAGATGCGGATGCAAGTCTGGGCCTCTTTAGCACAAACAATTGCAGTAAGTCACTGGGATGGAAAAGTGTTATTGGGTTTCAATTAATGACTTTGCTATTAGAATTCCATTAATGACTAAACAGTGTTTCCACTTTTGACAGTGTTATTAGGTTAAGCTTCATTTCAGAGTGTCGTGGTTTAACCCCAGCTGGCAACCAAGCACCACACAGCCGCTCGCTCACCCTCCCCCCCGGTGGGGTGGGGGAGAGAATTGGAAGAGCAGAAGTGAGAAAACTCGTGGGTTTAGATAAGAACAGTTTAATAATTGGGGAAAAAAAAAATCTGTAATGAAAAGGAAAACAACAACAGAGAGAGGAACAAAACCCAGGAAAAACAAGTGATGCAACCACTCACCACCTGCCGACCAACGCCCAGCCAGTCCCTGAGCAGCGATCGCTGCCCCCCAGCCAACTCCCCCCGTTTGTATACTGAGCATGACGTCCCATGGTATGGAATATCCCTCTGGCCAGTTGGGGTCAGCTGTCCTGGCTGTGCCCCCTCCCAGCTTCTTGTGCACCTCCTCGCTGGCAGAGCATGGGAAGCTGAAAAGTCCTTGACTTAGTATAAACACTGCTTAGCAACAACTAAAACATCGGTGTGTTATCAACATTATTCTCATGCTAAATCCAAAATACAGCACTATACCAGCTACTAGGACAAAAATTAACTCTATCCCAGCCCAAACTAGGACAAAGGGGCAATAAACCAATGCATATGGCTAGCACTACATACTGTTATTAAGGAGGGGGCGTATGTGGGGAACCAAACTGATCACAGAGCCTGGATTTATAGTTAGAAATGATTCATTAGCCTCAATGTGGCATTTTCATTCTGCAGAAATATTCCTGTTTTCTCCCTCTGGTGCAGTTTGGCATTGCTGATGGTGCCCAGGTGCCTCTCTGGTGAGAGCTGACCCTCCTGCTGTCCCCCATCCCTCCGTCTCCATCTCATCCCCAGCACGGGCAGTTTCTGGTTATCACTCAGAGACTGCAGGATCTGAGCTATCCATGTGGCAGATCACCTCTCGGCCATGTTTGATTCAGTTATAAACCTCGTTAGCTGGCCAGTTTGAATATTACATTACTTGGAGCTACATTTCTCTGTGGCTTTTAGAGTGCTTTGCAGCCATCAGTTAATTCTACCTCTTGATGCATAAGGAGAAAAAAAATTATACTGCTTTAAACTGAAGCAGAGAGAAGATGCCTGGTTTATAGGTCTCCTACAACTAAGCGTTGTGAATAGAGTTGATGAAAGGATCCGGATCCCTCAGTCTAACCACGAGACAATACTCCCTGCCAGGCTTATACAGCTAAAGTCAGTGCACACAGTTTAGCATAACCTGCTTTTGCTGTGTGGCTGGATTTGCATGGAAGAGTTTAACTGTCCTTGCAAGAACAGCTCTGCCTTTCATCCCTCAAGCTAATAAACAAATAAACCTCATTGCAATCCTGCCCAAAGGCAAATTCCCACTGCTGACCGCCCCTCAAGAAACAAAGTCACGACAGTTGCATCTTGCCAGCTTTTTTCCTCTCTTTGGCTTAAGCAGGGTGAGCCATAGCCAGCAAGCAAAACCAGGACACTGGGAAGTTTGCTTCTATTTAATGGGCCCTTATTGGGATCTGTGGGATCTGCAAGTGTTTCTCCAGTCCAAAAAACACTGGCAGAGCCACAAGTCACCCTAACAGCAACTTCATGGGGGTTGGATGCTTGGTTCTGTGGGTGCTTGGGGAGCTGTGCTGAGCTGCACAGCACGGTCTGGGGGCAGAGGGCACAGCTGGGGAATATGGGGAGCCTCTAGTCTATGCTGCTTGCGAGAATAGACAGCAAAATTAAACATTCTTTATCTGGAGACAGCTTTGGAACAAATAAATGCAACAGCCCTCCTGCCAGACAAAATACTCTTCCAGGTGCCAGTTGTGCTGATGGCATTTAGTGGCTGTTTTGATTCATCAGCTGGCTCCTGCCCAAAGCAGCACATTGGTATCTCATAGGCCTTTTTCTGTCGTGAAAGAAGCACATGCAAGTATTGCTGTGTGGGAAGGGGATGTGTGTTTTGCAAAAGGTTAACAGGAAAACAAATATTTTGTAATTTAAAAAAATGCTGCAATAGCAACGGAGGCTGGAGTGTTGTAGGGAAGTGATTAATGCTGGGAGTTGATGCATGCTCACCAGGGGCCTAATTAGGGAGGTAAAGGCAGTCTTAATTTCTGGTATTTCCAAACTTTTGCATATTTGACTCTGTATTTCTAAAAGTGATCACTTAATATGGGCTGCTGCATGTGTGCAATAACTCATGCCCCAATAGCTCTCTGCAATGCTGTCTGTACTGTCCAAAGAGAGAATGAGGCATGAAATGGAGCTGAAGCTGGTGCCAAGTGTCACCAGTGTTTTAATGCTCT
>NW_008824591.1:1382433-1385414 GCF_000699105.1 Pygoscelis adeliae
TCTGATGGGTTTTGTCTGTGCAGGCTGTAGGCTTTCTGCGCTGAGTGCTGATCCTTGAGAGCTAGGAGGCCTGGGTATTAAAAAGAAAGTCTCAAGTGCTTTTAGGGGGGTTTTTTTTTTTTTTTTGAAGTGTCTTTAAAAGTCTGGTTTTGTGGTTACTTGCATATACGTGCATTTTGGATCTTTATGATTTCCTTTATAGGCAAGGTGAAAAGAGATGAAGTAGTGAGCTCAAGGCAAAACGGTAAAGTGAAAGCAGGAAAAGACTGGAGTTCATTTCAGCATCGTTATGCTGAGAGGGGTGAGCCATCATTAAAAGGCAATTATCCATCCCTCAGCTACACTCATGGCAAACGTTACGTTGCTTCTGGAGTAAAAGCCAAATGGTGGGAGCCGCATCCCAACCTGGCCTTTGCCAAGGCTTTCAGGGAGGCGATCTGTGTTAACAAAGGGATGCAACGTGCCATGTGTGGGCAGGCCCTTTCAGGTGCCTTCCCTGTCTACTGGGTGTGATAGCAGCAAAACTGGCTGGCAGAGAAACTCTGACAGCAGAGCACAGGCAAAGCCCGGGATGCTTCTTGAGAAAAAAAAAAAAAATCCTGGAAAAAGGCTTGGGATTTTGAACCAGGAAACTCTCCTGATTTTTTATCCTTGTGTGCTCAGGAGGCAAGAGGGAGCTACATGTTACTCCTTTTACAAATGCTGCTGTTTTCCATTGATTCCCCCGCCTCCCAGGTCTTAACATCGTCAGAAAATTCACGAAAAATGCCCCAAAGTTGCCCTGAAGTAAACTTTTAAATTAAAAAAATCAGAATTCCCAGCCCATAGCCCGTAAATCTCATTAAGAAATCCTCAAAATATTAAAGATCGCATACCTGCATTTCCCTAAAGCAAAATGTCAAATATCAGAGAGGCTGTTAATGAATTGGCAAATATAACCCGGTGAACTGCACTGAAATATATTAGAGGAGAAAGTAGGAAGATTAAATTGCAATTAAATGACTTCGGAACATCGAGCTCCGATGAGAAAATGAAGCTGACTGTTAAGAGGAAGCAACTTTAACAAAACTGCTGCCTAGATCTTCACATTTAAGCTGCTTCAAAGCCTTTTCTCATCTCAGAGCAGCTCCAAAAGAACAGACAAACAACTGAAACCCATAAAGCAAAACAATAAGAGCACTGATAATTAATCTTGATGTGATTAAGAAGTTGGAGGAGATGGGAAATCTAATTGTGCGACAATTACTTTTATTTATCAGTTTTATAATGAAGTGCTGAGGAATAAGTTTCTCTGGAGATCCATCCAGCCTTGGGTTATTTTTCCAAACCTCATCCATGCTTTGCAGCCATCTGCTGTGCAGAAAAACCGTCAGCCTGGTGATCCAGGCACCTCCTGTCGCCGATAGCCACCTCTTCATCTTGCAGAAAGCCAGTGCTGGGTGTCAGGGATACACGGGCGCTGCAGCCGAGGGCTGCGGGGTGGGACTGGTCGAGCTGATTTAGGGGGTGACACGTGAGGCTTCATGGCAGGAGCAGTGTCCTTTGTGCCCAAACCTCTCCATGCACTAATGAGGTTTCCCCCATTAGTCTAAGGACTTGCTTTTGCAAGGTGTCAAATGAGCTGGTCAAAAAAATCTTAGGAACTTTCCAGGTTTGCACTGAGGTTTTCAGAGGAAGCACAACTTTCCCGAAAACCTTGAGAGGAAAAGATCAGGCTTGCTCAAGATATTTTCTTTTGATAACATGGTAATATTCGTTTCAACCATCAATCACTTTGTCTTGATTCTTTTAAAATCCTTTTATTATGGACATATGCATCCATGACTCACATAACTTCCGTGGTATGTCTGTTGTGAGGCTTCAATGAATCACTCCAATGTTGCTGAAATATCTGGATTTATCTACCCATGAAAAGTTAAAAAACATTGTTGTTTTTTTTTCTCCCCAAAGAACTCAATGTCAAGAAACATGGTGTCCCAAGGGGCAGAAATTCCCCTTGCCACTGGGGCTCGATAGCCTGTGGACACAGAGGAGATGCAAGTCATGCTGTGAGCCTTGGGCACGTGGCAGGCATCCCTCCGCTCCTGTCCCCGGGGCTCAGGGACAAAACTGGGAAGGAAGCAAGGCTGTTTGGGGACCACAGGTGGCTGGAGGAAGGGTCGGCAAGCTCAGGCTCCTGAACCCCACACCATCGTCTTAATGTCTCGTTCGACATGCCCTGAATAGCCTGAAGTGACCCTGGATCTGTTGCTGCATTGCTGTCTCATGCAAGCTTGACTTACAGCAGAAGAATAAGCATGGAAACAATTTTGCCTTTGCATCCGCAGCCTCAGTTTGTGTGTGCTGGGCCAGAGCAAAAAACCTCAGTGGTTTTGCAGAGTCTTGTTCATCCCTGTGGTAAGAAGCACTTGGTGCAGTGATCCCCTGAGCCCTCCAGTTCTCTGCTCATTGGAAACATTTTCTGGCAGGACAAAAGAGAGAGAATTTTTTTCTGAGTAACTGGTGCGGATCCATGTTTAGAAAAATCCTGTTTAGAAAAATCCTGTTGCCCCAGTGAGCTCTACAGCCACCAGGTATCTGTTTATTCATGGCCACCAATGCTTAATTAACCCTTTTATACTGCTGTATGTGGAACTTTTGGATCAAGAGCTTGGCAGATTCATTTCTAAGCTTTGCTAAAGCCTTAATAGCCTTTCAGCCGGCTGAATGAACAACTCGGAGCTTGAGCAAGCAGCCTTGCAGCTGAGGATGGGCGCTGCCAGCTGGGCTTGTGCAGCACAACCCAGCACTTGACCTTTTGCTGCTTTTCCATCCTGCAGCCTCAGCCGTTGTACTTGCTGCTGGGGAAGCAACCGGAGGCGGAGCGGGTACCTCGGGGAAAATGGAAACCTTGGCAGCTGCGGGTGGTTTTGTGTCATGGTTTAACCCCAGCTGGCAACGGAGCACCACACAGCAGCTCACTCACTCTCCTCCCTCTCCCT
>NW_008824591.1:1385663-1387600 GCF_000699105.1 Pygoscelis adeliae
GGGTCAGCTGTCCCGGCTGTGCCCCCTCCCAGCTTCTCGCTGGCAGGGCATGGGAAGCTGAAAAGTCCTTGACTAGTGTAAGCACTGCTTGGCAACAACTAAAACATCAGTGTGTTATCAACATTATTCTCATCCTAAATCCAAAACACAGCACTGTACCAGCTACTGGGAAGAAAATTATCCCAGCTGAAACCAGGACATTTTGTAAGTGCTGCAGGGCCGTGCGGTTTGAATATCACCTCCTCTCCCCTTTCCTAATCAATAATGCATTGTCCTGGATGGGATTTCGCTCTGAGATGGGGGATGTTGGCACGGGACTTCGTGACCCTCTTTTCTGGCATTGCCATGCAGTGTGCATTGAAAAGGAGCCGGGGCAGGGGACACAGTATGGGGGAAGCTGAACAAGGGACTGTTGTTCACGGTCCATTCCCAGTACAAGAAGTAAGTTCAGAGAAACAACAGGAGGCTGTTACTCGTGCGAGAAGTGCTTATCCGGTGGAACTCCTCGCCGCAGGATATTGCAGAGGCTGAAAATTTCTTTGAGTTCAAAAACAGTCACATAAGCTGCTGGGGGAAAAGCCTCACGGACTCAAACACAGAAACACTGCTTCCGCCTTAAAAAGTCTCTCACATGTGCTGGGGGTTGAAATTATTCTGGAAGAGGAGCATCACTGCCTAATCGACCTGTTAGGCCAGATGGATCACAGGTCTGACCCAATGCCCTGGTACTGGCATCCAGGTCCAGCTGGGTTGCTCCCATCAGCAGCTGTCTTTTTCTGCCAGCTGTTTCCAGATGCTGCTTTGAGTCCCTTTCTCTCAAGAGTTGATTCCCTCATGCCCACATCCTTGCCTGGATATTTGCATTTTAATAGAGCTGCCTTGACCAGGTTGCTGGTCTCCTTGATGCGCAAAACGTATGTCTATGCAAAGAGTCCTGGCTGTTTTTCACTGGGGTGAAGGGAGGCTGGGCAGGAATACTAGGTGTAATTGGAAGACTGGGGGCTACTGTATCTCATAAACCTTGGATGGGTATCATGGGGGAGAAGATAAAAGGAGATTCTTAATCTTTAGGCCAAGAGTATGCAAGTCAAACAAAGACAAAGCTGTGATGTGCCCAAGGGCAGCTTCCCGGTGGAATATGGGAATAGGGACCTGTAAATAAAGGTTTTCTTGGCAGCCAGTCTGAACAAGGGCAGGTGTTTGAAGTATTTCCTGGATGCCCTGAGACAGTGATTATTTGTGGAGGGAGAGCTTTCTGCTGGTGCTTCTTAAATAGGGACACAGCATGGGGTTAATAAACCCTGGGCACCGATCATCCCGGGGGTCCTGCTGGGGACCTGCTCTGGGAGCTCTGGGGGTGTTGCACCTGTCCCATGGTTGTCGTTATTATTAGGGAGCCTCAGCCTCTTGGCAGCTCTTATTAATGGTGAAGCCTGGCACATCGGCATTTCCTGTTAGCGATTAGATCTGTGTTTAATTACTGCGCAGAGAGCCACTTCTAAACAGGGAATGAGGTCTCTTTCCTCATGTAATCAAGATGTTTTCTGTGGGCTCGACCCTGTGGGCTTTATCCCCATGGGTGAGCCACCCCTCGAGGATACACTGGCCAGGGCATTCGAAAAGCAACCACTGGGGTCTTTCCTCGTATCCTTACCGTGGCTTTCACAGCAGTGATCTGCACTGACAGCCGCGGAGCAGCCATGCCTGCTGCTGCCAGGCAGGCAGACGGGGTGCGGAGGTTGTGTGCGGGTCCTGGGCAGTGGTGGAAGCCCGGCTGCAGGCAGACCCAGGTGGTGAAGCTGAGAGGGTGCCCATGGTGGGTTTGGCATTGCAGCAGGGATGGGATCTGCAGGGAGATCTGGTTGTGCATGCCTGGGTTTGCTGTCTGCTGGGGGAGATGGGACAAGACAGCCAGGGACGGTCTCTGTCAGACCGAA